>NC_143393.1:41095360-41402494 GCF_980474605.1 Leiobunum rupestre | reverse complement strand
AAGACGCACCCAAAATGGAAGTGACCTGCCCCTCGGGATATACCCTTTAACCGATTTCTTACTTTACGCTTGTTTCGACGTCAAATTACTCATCGGTTGCTCATCGAAGCCGTCGGCTCTAAAGCCCCATTTTCATGCTCGCTGGTAGCGGGTAAAAATTGACAAAATCCGCTTCCGCTACACACTTTTTCACTTTCCGCGTCGATCTGTTTCAAACAGATATTTTAGCTTTATTTTCACGCTTGCGAGTGGCAGAAGCGAATTTTGACGATTTTTATCCGCTACCAGCGAGCATGAAAATGGGCCTTAAGAGCGGGTTTTTGTGGCTCACAAACGCGGAATGGCGTGAACATTAATTTCAGTCCTAAAACCCAGACCAATCGGGTGTTTTTGGGTTTTATTCCAATTTAGGCTAACAAGTTAACACTACAAAAATCGAGGGATTTCTACTCACGATATTAATAAAATTTAAGACATTTCTAGTAAAATCTATGAACCATATATTTAAAATTATTTAATATGGCTCCAAAATATATCAAAATGCTAGGCCGACTACATAAATCTTCGGTTTACTCTGTCTTTCACTGGAAGTAGGCTGACTGCATGACACACGTGTATTGCAGTAAGCCTACTTCCAGTGAAAGACAGAGTAAAGCGAAGATTTATGTAGTCGGCCTTTAAAGTTTACCATAAGAAGGCGATAGAGTGTAAACTGCGAGGGTAAACATAGTCATTCTTATACAAAAAACAACCCTTTTTTTAAGTGGGTACGGGTTTTTTATTTCGAACCCGGCTTTAAACAATCGATTGATTGAAAATTCTATAATTTGACATACAAAAATACAAAGTAATTACGAAAAAAAACATAAAATAATTAAGAAAATTTAAAATATTTTATCTAAATTATTAGTTAACGCTTTACACTGGAGGTAGCGTCAGGCTCGCGTATTCAATGTTAACTTCACTACTTTAACCTTAGTTACCTTACTACTTTCATAGTCTTTCATGGTAACACCTTTCGTAGGTTGTAAAGAAGTTCACCCTAGAGTAGTGGTTTTCTACAAGTGGAGCATGGACAATAAATTAAGAGGACAGGTTTTCGATACCCTTCCACAGTGCATTTTATTTCTCCCCGCGTATCAATCAGCTCGAGAGACTCCGAGGGAGTCTTGCAAGGTCGTTTGTACCACGTGATCTTAAAATTTCAAAATGACAATCTAATGCGGTTGATATTGTTACGTAATTTTTTTCGCTTTATATTTTAGTTATTTTTAATTGTGGTTTTTTAATTCAATAAAAACTATCAACTGATATTTAGTATATCATATTTAATCTATAAAAACGTGAAAAAATACCGTTTGGCGTAAAAATGTACTTCGTGTTTATCTTTTTTCTTTTTTCGAACAGTATCGTCCACTCTTAGCGATACTTGGTTTTTTCCAATAACCTTGGACGACTCCCTTAGTGTGATTGGCTTACGGGGGCTAAATACCAGGCTTTTTACCGATCCTCTAAAATCTACTATCCATGCCTGACCAGGGCTTATGACTAAAACTCAGTTCACACTATACAATTAATTGGGCCACTTAAAGGTATCCAACTAATTGTAATCAAGAAAATTGCATAGTGTGAACAGAAATACTTGGAACCATTGTTACAATATTTCTGTTCACACTATATATTTTTCTTCCTTACAATTAAGTGGCCCAATTAACTGTATAGTGTGAACTGGGCTTTAAACGCCACCAATTTTGAAATTCTGTTGACGCCACTATATTAGGATACTCTGGCATTTTTCAAATCACGATAAAAATAAAATCTGTAGCTTTTACAGCAGCATAAAGATAGAAAATTATTAAATCATCAAAAGACACGTTTCGTGAAGTGAATCGAAAATATTCTGAAATTGTAGGTGCAGGGCCGTGCAGAGGGGTCGGGGGCAGGGGGGGCAAAATCCCCGGGGCCCGGGTGAAAAGGGCCCACGAGGGGGGCCCATAGCTGTAGGGCCCATCGAAGAAGCTCAAGGGGGGGGGGGTGTGCAAATCGAAGGGGCCCGCGAGTAAGTTTGCCCTGGGCCTCAGGATACCTCTGCACGGCCCTGTGTAGGTGGCGCTTTTGAAATGTTTCAGGTGGCTCAAGCTAGTAGTTTGCCAATGGTACAAGCGCCGCGTAAAACACCCGGCCATTGTCCTAATAATCGAGGGAGTTATGCTAGTGTTATTTACCACTCACGTGTTGTACTACACCAGAAAAGCAATAGAAAATAACGAGTACACTTAACGATACACTGATTTTGCACGAGTGAATGCAAATGTCGCCACTAGATGGAGTGCCTTTATTTCGGATGTTGGAAGTTATAAAAAGAAGCTAATTTAGTGCGTCCATTGCAATAAAACTCCCCCTTTTCTCAGTCGTTTGTCGTTGTGATTAATGACGACATTCTTTTCGAACCCCCCCCCTGCCTTCCCACTTTTTCTTTCGTCGTCGCGTTCGCACTCTATTAGACCCTTTTATTGTTATTTACTCGCGACCAAACAAGGCGTCGCGGGCCAACCTACTCATCCGGGAAATGACAATTACTTTTTGAGGGCTTTTGATTTTTTAAACTTTTTATCGATATAAAATGTCTAATAACAGTAAACTTTCTACAACATTAATAGGGTTACATTGTTAATCAGTTTAAAGTTAATCTAGAGGTTTAGTTTGACTTTTTGATTCGAAAAAATGAGGCGAAAATGCCGCTTTATTTAAATTTACAAAAAATATTAGACTAATCATGGAATGAACACTTTTTTCCCCGGAAAAATACGAAATATTTTCCGACTTACAACACTATGTTCATTAGATATTATAAAAGTTACTGAGGTAAGTTAACTTCCGTATTCAACAAAACAGGTCTGTGCAGAAACTCCAAATAAGCTATCTTTCGTATATCTCTACTAAATTGTTGTAATGAAACTTAACTAACTAACTACTTAAAATAATTCATTAATAAATAAATTTACTAGCAAATGCTTGTCTCGTAAGCACATTCAAATCTAATCTTATAAGAAAACACATTGATTTTAAACAGGGCAATTTCGACTCTTTTAAATTTATCCCATTTTAAAATGGCCAGTGAGAATGTAAATTATTTGTGTTTAGCTAAGGTGACCTACGTGAACAGAGTATTTTTCAAAATACAGAAATTTTATAAAAGGAATAATCATACAACATTTTGATATCGTTCTTTCACTGCCTACAATAGGTTGTATTAGAAAAGTTGTCCGATAAATAAGTTGGGTTTCGCACTTAGATTTAATATCCGGTATGAGGACAGGAGGTATGTGGGACGAATTTTCCATAACCCCACCTTCAATCACTGCTAAGTAAGCTGCAACGGCAAGAATCTTTCAATTTTCCAATATTCAATTGAATGACTGACTGCAGTGTCGAAATACAAAATTCTGGTAAATTGCTACTGTCATACATGGTTTTTTAGCTATAACGACAATAGCAATTTGTTAACGTATTAAAATAAACCTAAGTACTAGTAGAAATAATTAAACCTGGCACCAATGTTATGTTAGACATACTCAGGGACCGAATGCAACTTTTCACTGTCTTAACAAGCTTTATCTGCTGCGAAGGAAGATAATTTCAATTTTCCAACATCAATCTCCCTGGTGGACTCCATTGTCAAATTACAAATTCTGGTAAATAGTTATTGCCAATCTAGGCTTTAAAGGCAGAAAGACACTGGTAATTTGCCTATGAACAAAATCAAATCAAATACTGACAGAAATAATTTAGCCTGGCGTGCTGCCAGGCTAAATTATTTCTGTCAGTATTTGATTAATATAACTTTTCAGTATCTAAGCCACCTGGGTCTTCTTAAAGGGAGTATAACCCGTCTTGTTTGGTAGGGTGCGCTTAGACTATACTGAGTAGCTTCCACCAGCCTTACCAGCGAGGGGGGGGGGGGCAGGGATTAATTTTATCAGTTTTTACTCCCAAATTCTGACAAAGGTTATACACCCTAACTAAACTAACATCTTGCCGCCCCTCGCTAACTAGGAAGGCTTGTGGAAGCTACTCTGTATAGTCTAAGCGCACCCTACCAAACAAGAGGGTTTATACTCCCTTTAAGAACGAAGAATTTTTCCATTTTCCAATATTTAATTTAATGGCTGACTGCAGTGTCGAAATACAAAATTCTACAAAATTGCTAACCATAACTTTTCGGCCAAAGCTATAGTAACCATGGCAGCCCTATACCGAGCCAAAGGTATCCTAGGGGCCCCGGTTTGATCAAACGAGGTACACTTCTCCCGGGTTCCTATCTTCTGTAGAAACGGTTGTCTTGGGGCCCGGGATTATTATTTTACCGGGGCCCGGACCCGCTCTTGAGGGCCCTGACCATAGGTGCCCGCTGCAATTTTTTGAAAAGGGGGGGGGCTTCGTACCTTTATAAGTGCATTCATAGCTCGGCCCCATTTAACCTCCCATGATAGCGACACAGCCTTATCATCTCATCCTCCGTTATAATCAGACAGACATATACGACCGCTAAATAAGCCACCCTAGTTTATTTGGTTCCAGACTATACTCCCGTTTAAAAAATGAGCGCGTCACTTGCAAAATCATCGGCGTGAAAGGGCGGACACCAGCTTATTTTCCGTCGCCTATAGTCAGGCGGGTGACCGCTCCTTCGCTCGAACGAAGCCAGGGATTAGGGTAAAGTCTTTGCTCTTAAATCTGACGCGTTTCTGTCGTGCTGGAAAAAATGTAGTAACGGTTGTTAGAAAGTAGGCCTACTAATCCGCTTTCCGACTTCATTTTCTGGGTCAAAAAAAGTCGAGCGAGACCACTATATTACCCTCCGTCTGCACTCCTACGTAGTTAATTTTCATACCGATTCGAATAGTAATTTTCAACTCGGTTATTCGAAAAACCAAAATAAATTAATTCTAAAAATTCAGATTTTCAAAAGGAGCATTCAAATTAACGAATATTCGGTTTAAACGGTGAAATTCGATTTCTAAACGATTATTTTTTCGAATATTACGTTTAAACGGTAAATTAATCGAGGTGTGATAGAGGAAAAAGTCGGATAAAACAGTATATCCCAAAGCTATAAAAAAACTAAATTAATTAAATTAAATTAAGTTAAGTTAAATTAAATTTAGATTGAATTAAATTAAATTAGATTAAATTGAATTAGATTGAATTAGATTAAATTGAATTAGATTGAATTAGATTAAATTGAATTAGATTAAATCGAATTAGATTAAATTGAATTAGATTAAATTGAATTAGATTAAATTGAATTAGATTAAATTGAATTAGATTAAATTGAATTAGATTAAATTGAATTAGATTAAATTGAATTAGATTAAATTGAATTAGATTAAATTGAATTAGATTAAATTGAATTAGATTAAATTGAATTAGATTAAATTGAATTAGATTAAATTGAATTAGATTAAATTGAATTAGATTAAATTGAATTAGATTAAATTGAATTAGATTAAATTGAATTAGATTAAATTGAATTAGATTAAATTGAATTAGATTAAATTGAATTAGATTAAATTGAATTAGATTAAATTGAATTAGATTAAATTGAATTAGATTAAATTGAATTAGATTAAATTGAATTAGATTAAATTGAATTAGATTAAATTGAATTAGATTAAATTGAATTAGATTAAATTGAATTAGATTAAATTGAATTAGATTAAATTGAATTAGATTAAATTGAATTAGATTAAATTGAATTAGATTAAATTGAATTAGATTAAATTGAATTAGATTAAATTGAATTAGATTAAATTGAATTAGATTAAATTGAATTAGATTAAATTGAATTAGATTAAATTGAATTAGATTAAATTGAATTAGATTAAATTGAATTAGATTAAATTGAATTAGATTAAATTGAATTAGATTAAATTGAATTAGATTAAATTGAATTAGATTAAATTGAATTAGATTAAATTGAATTAGATTAAATTGAATTAGATTAAATTGAATTAGATTAAATTGAATTAGATTAAATTGAATTAGATTAAATTGAATTAGATTAAATTGAATTAGATTAAATTGAATTAGATTAAATTGAATTAGATTAAATTGAATTAGATTAAATTGAATTAGATTAAATTGAATTAGATTAAATTGAATTAGATTAAATTGAATTAGATTAAATTGAATTAGATTAAATTGAATTAGATTAAATTGAATTAGATTAAATTGAATTAGATTAAATTGAATTAGATTAAATTGAATTAGATTAAATTGAATTAGATTAAATTGAATTAGATTAAATTGAATTAGATTAAATTGAATTAGATTAAATTGAATTAGATTAAATTGAATTAGATTAAATTGAATTAGATTAAATTGAATTAGATTAAATTGAATTAGATTAAATTGAATTAGATTAAATTGAATTAGATTAAATTAAATTAAATTAAACCAAACTAAATTAAATTAATAATCTTATTTGAATATGAATAACCGTTTTATCACCTCGGCAATGATAATAAACTGTAATTTTTAATTTTGCACTTATTCAGATTGACGACAGAAAAACCCAAAAATTTTTATAGTTAAAATAAGAATTTCATAGTCATTTTATAGTTAAATATAGGAAATTATAGGAGTAATTTTAATAAAGATAAAACCAATGCTTATAAAGGAACTTTGATTTAATAGTTATATCACATTTAATATGAAAACATCACAGACTTTGTGACTAGATATATGAATTAAGGTAATATTACATTTTCATTTTAAAACACTAGAATGCCTTAAAAGCTCACGAAATTAGTGTTATAGTATAAGGTTGGCAGTTTTTGAGCGCCTTCTAACGAACTATATTGAAAGCAAAGCTAGAAGTACGAAAAATAGGAAATATAGGAAAATTGTCAAATTAAAGGAATTTATAGGAAGACAATCTAAATATAGGAAAAATGATAAAATATAGGAAGTATGGTCACCGTGCTTATTTCTTAATCGGATGGTTTTTAAAGAATAACAATTAAAGCTCTATCATTGCCACCTGTATTATGAAAAGGCCCCTGTTATTAGAGATGGCCATGAATCTATCCGAATCTTCGAAAAAAATGACTTTCGTGGAGAGCGTGGAGCCATCTATTAATGGGAACGGAAGCTAAAATTCAAAATAGCGAAACAATAACGTCGTCAGAGAGTCATTATAGAGTATTATATTTAGACCACTTTTACTCTACTTACGAGGAGACGACCCGAGGTGGTTCAAAGTTGGGGGATTGTTAGACCTATATGTAACATGAAACCCGTTAAAGGGAAAAGTTACGCTGGGCTTCCGTTTTGCCATGGCAACCAAAAATGTTTTTGACAACATAAAATAAGAAAAAGTCTATGTAAAATAACATGCGAAAATGTCAAATTCTAAGGGTTTCCCCCCCCCCCCCCTTGTGCAAAACTTCAATTAATCAAAAACAAATAGTAAATTTAACATTTTTGGATTACTTTGGACAAATAGGGGGGAATAAAAACCATTTTGGGTGAACTCGAGCGAATTTGAATAAATACGTCGAAATTTTAGGTATAATACAAAATTTTTGTAAAACTTATGCCGTGATAACTGCCATATATTTTCGCCGATAAATCTTAAAATTTCTATATTACATTATCTGAACGATGTAAACAGATTTTTAGATTTCGATAGAAAAACGACGCCATTTTATAAAATGGCGGATATAAATATAAATCATGGTGCAATAAGTTAGGTAATTTGTATCCGATTAACCTAAGATTTTCTACGTTACATTATCTGCCCGAATTAATTCGTACTATAGATTTTTATAAAAAACCGACACCATTTTGGAAAATGGCGGATTTCAATAAAACTCATCGTGCGATAAGTTCGGTAAATATTCGTCGATTAATCAGAAATTTTCTACGTTTCATTATCTGCCTGAGTTAATTAGATCTATAGGTTTTCCAATAATAATCCGACGCCATTTTGAAAAATGGTGGATATAAATATAACTTATGATGCGATAACTGCCGAAATTATTTGTCGATTTACGTGAAATTTTCTACATTACATTATCTGATCAAATAAATAAGCCCCTTACACTGTGATAGAAATATGACGCCATTTTACAAAATGGCAGATATCAATATCTCATAATGCGATAACTGCCGAAATTATTTGTCCAGTTACTTGAAATTTTCTACTTTACATAACCTATTAAAGATAATAAATCCTATTAATTTTAATAAAATTCGAGGCCATTTGGGAAATGGCGGATGTCATATAAGTTCCGTAATTATTCGGCGATAAATCTGAATTTTTCTGTTTCATTAAATGATCGAATAAATAAGTCCTTTCTATTTTGAATAAAATGGGTAAATTTTAATACATTTCGGCCAAATCCAATATTATTGGGTAAGTTCTTATATCATTGGATTAATAGAAAAAAATTATGGTTAAATTTATCATTTAGGCATAATTTGGGAAAAATGAAATATTATTAAATTAGTTCAATTGGAATTGTAGAATTATTGGTAATTTGGGAAATTATTGTTAATTCAGAAAATGGTTGTTATTCAGGAAATTTTGGGTAATTTGGAAAATTATTGATAATTTGGGAAATAATTCGTAATTTGGGAAATAATTGGTAATTTGGGAAATAATTGGTAATTTGGGAAATAATTTGTTATTTTGGACACTATTGGTAATTCTGGAAACTATTGGTAATTCTGGAAATTATTGGTAATTCTGGAAATTATTGGTAACTCGGGAATTTATGGGTAACTCGAGAAATTATGGGTAACTCGAGAAATTATTGGTAACTCGGGAAATTATTGGTAACTCGGGAAATTATTAATAACTCTGGAAATTATTGATAACTCTGGAAATTATTGGTAACTCGGGAAATTATTGGTAACTCGGGAAATTATTGGTAACTCGGGAAATTATTGGTAACTCGAGAAATTATTGGTAACTCGGAAATTATGCGCTATTTTGCATACGGCAGATTTCAAATTAATGTACAAATAATTTCGGCAGTTATCGCATTATGAGATATTGACGCCATTTTACAGAATTGATATCTGCCATTCTGTAAAATGGCGTCATATTTCTATCACGGTGTAAGGGGCTTCTTTATTCGATCAGATAATGTAATGTAGAAAATTTCACGTAAATCGACAAATAATTTCGGCAGTTATCGCATCATAAGTTATATTTATATCCACCATTTTTCAAAATGGCGTCGGATTATTATTGGAAAAACCATAGGTCTAATTAACTCGGGCAGATAATGAAACGTAGAAAATTTCTTATTAATCGACGAATATTTACGGACCTTATCGCACGATGAGTTTTATTGATATCCGCCATTTTACAAAATGGTGTCGGATTTCTATAAAAATCTATAGTACGAATTCATTCGGGCAGATCATGTAACGTAGAAAATCTTAGGCTAATCGGATAAAAATTACCTAACTTATTGCACCATGATTTATATTTGTATCCGCCATTTTATAAAATGGCGTCGTTTTTCTATCGAAATCTAAAAATCTGTTTACATCGTTCAGATAATGTAATATAGAAATTTTAAGATTTATCGGCGAAAATATATGGCAGTTATCACGGCATAAGTTTTACAAAAATTTTGTATTATACCTAAAATTTCGACGTATTTATTCAAATTCGCTCGAGTTCACCCAAAATGGTTTTTATTCCCCCCTATTTGTCCAAAGTAATCCAAAATTGTTAAATTTACTATTTTGTTTATTTTTTTTAAATTATTCTTTTTTGATTAATTGAAGTTTTGCACAAGGGGGAAAACCCTTAGAATTTGACATTTTCGCATGTTATATTACATAGACTTTTTCTCATTTTATGTTGTCAAAAACATTTTTGGTTGCCATGGCAAAACGGAAGCCCAGCGTAACTTTTCCCTTTAACGGGTTTCATGTTACATCTAGGTCTAACAATCCCCCAACTTTGAACCAAATCGGTGAGAACCACCTCGGGTCGTCTCCTTGTTAGTGAACTTTAACCTAAATTATATATCCCATATAAAATATATTGTAAACAATTAATATAATTAAAGTTAATGACAAATTTGCAAACGAGCCAATCAACGCGAAGCATACTTTTATGTCCCGCCTTTTGGGTCAAAATGTAGCTTCAGCATCTTCTTTTGATTTCGACGCTAGCGACATCTGTTGAAAAAAAGAGCTACTTCACCTAGAGCCGACACTTGCTTTAAATAAGAAAATCTGTCGTACAGAGTAAATATTTTACGTTAAATATCGATTGATTTTGGAATACACTAAGGTCATGTAGGGTACCTTAGGTATAAAATAGAAATCAAATCAACCACTTCTAGATTAAAAACACTATCAAAAATTAGGTTCACCGTCGAATAATTTATATAGGTGTTTTAGAGGGCGGGTTTTCAGCCAATTCGAGATTAAAAACACTATCAAAAATTAACGGCTTCGATTCTTCACTTCGGAGGCCAAAAGATTTATTACTATTTTTTAACTTGATCATTTTAATTCAGAACACATAATGGGTTTTTCAAAAGTGTTAAAAACATTTTTATAGTTTATTAAAAATTAAAAAAAATTAAAATAAAACATTTATCGTATTAAAATAATTTCAAGTACAGAAAATGAATTATACATATTTTTATAGTTTTCTAAAAATTACAAAAAAATATTTAAAATAAAACTTACATTTATCGTATTAAAATAATTTCAAGTACAGAAAATTTAATTATACATTTTTAACAAACATCAAGCAAAAATTCGAATAATTAGCTTCTTAATGTTGTGTCTTTTAAATGTAAATAAGTTTTTCATCCTTTTAATTTTATTGGTTAAAGGGAACTTAATCTTAAGTTTTATAAATGACGATTTTTCCAACAATATTTGTTTAAAACTATCTAATTTCAATATAATCCAAGAGGCAAAATTCAGTTGTTTTTAAGAACAGTCTCTTTAGAAAAGACGCATTAGACTGTCTGATTGACGAAAAATATTTTCGAACGCTCTTTAAGAGAACACGGAGAACGTATTCAGGTCAACAGAGAATATGCAGGCCTCTTGATTCTCGGGCAAATAAACCACGCCCCTGCGCTTTTCCTGGCGTTATCTTTCCCCTTTATTTTGTTAAGAGGGGGAAGACACTCCAGTACAATTGCAGGCTCTCTCCGCGTGCGGGGGGTCATAAAAGCTGAAGCTAAAGATGCAGCCACACATTTTCTATTAACCTGAATACGTTCTTAGTACAACTGACGAATATGCGACTGCTAAGCGTAATGAAAAGGGTACTTTGACAGATTTGAGGTAATATAATTTTGAATTTTTATCTCTTACGTGCTTAGCTGTCTTCAGAAGCTTTGTTTAGGACCTTTACTCTTTATATTTAATCTGAAATCGTTTCCAATTTTAAATAGCCTGGTTCACAAATGGCTTACATGGATACAAACATTTAAAAGGTTCTATTTTTAATGCGTTTATTTATAATAGATGGCTGCCAAAATTAAGGTTTTTAATGGGAAGAGAATAAATTTTTAACTGATTTACGAGGGGCAGGTCTCTAGGCCTTACGGTGTCCTGATAATCATGATTAAATAATTAACAATTTAATCACGATTTAATCTATTTAATCTAGATTTAATCTATTTAATCTGGATTTAATCTATTTAATCTGGATTTAATCTATTTAATCTTGATTTAATCTATTTCATCTTGATTTAATCTATTTCATCTTGATTTAATCTATTTAATCTTGATTTAATCTATTTCATCTTGATTTAATCTATTTCATCTTCATTTAATCTATTTAATCTTGATTTAATCTATTTAATCTATTTAATCTTGATTTAATCTATTTAATCTTGATTTAATCTATTTAATTTTGATTTAATCTATTTAATTTTGATTTAATCTATTTAATCTTGATTTAATCTATTTAATCTTGATTTAATCTATTTAATCTTGATTTAATCTATTTAATTTTGATTTAATCTATTTAATCTTGATTTAATCTATTTAATCTTGATTTAATCTATTTATTCTTGATTTATTCGGATTTAATCTTTTGAGGGTGTCGTAATAATCATAATTCTACTCAGAATAATTTCACGAAAAGAAAATAATATTTTTAGCGGTTTTTAAATAATTTTAAATTTCTACGTTCCAGACTATTGGCGCCATCTGGTAAGACTTCGGGTATTTAGAAATTAGGCATCTCTGTTTGCAAAATGTGTATCGGTCTATACGGGTTTAAACAGGGCTTCCAATGGCCAATTCTTTTCAGATATCCGAATTTAATCAGTAAATCAGATCAAATTATTTTTGTATATTCCCCTCGCCAAGAAATCTCGAATTGTATCTGAGTCATTATCTGAAGTAACCGATCTGAACTGATTTGCTATAATTCATATCATCAGGTTCAGTTAGCCGAACAGTTATTTGACTTCTACGTTTGGTTTTGATACCATCTTCAGAAAAGTCAATAAAAATAAACAAATAAAAATTTCTTAAAGAACTTAATCGAGTGATATGTAAAATTAGAGACTCGATACCAGAAACCTTCAAGACTCTATTACTGTAATAATTTTTTCAATCATAAGCTTCTTGCTGAAAATATTTTCCTATTGCATACTTCTCCCTTAATGGTGAACATATCGAGGTATGCTTAACATTTTAAACTAAACACTTAGATTTTAGCCAAGCGGCAAAGAAGCTTATTATTAAACTCAAAATATATATTTTTACGAAGTCATCCATTTTGATCAAAACAAAATATTTTAGAGTTGATTATCTAAACCTAAATGTTTTATTTAAATTTTTCGAAAAGTATATTACAGAATTACACCAACAGTTATGAAGAAAGGTGTATCAGTTACTCAGTAGATGTCCTTTTGAAGTAATGTAGCTTTAGTTATTGACCAATAAGCAGCGACATAACCTACAACCCAATAATAAGGGTCAGAGGTACGCGCAGCTTTATGTGCAAGTTTCTCTACATGTACTATATAAACTCTAGTTTAAAGGACCACATAATCTTTTGAAAATTTCGACCAAAATTTCAATAGTCCTCTCGTCACGATAGCAGATGCAACCAATAAAATTCTTGTTACTGGCGGGGAAATGACTGAAATTCAAATAATACTGTGTCCCTTTAAGATTTGTAGACTACTCTTTGTGGTAAATTACTGAAATTCAAATAATACTGTATCCCTTTAAGATTTGTAGACTTCTTAGCTGTAGCAAAAATAAATAGACATTTTTGGCTGTAGGTACTCTTCGAAGAAAACATGGCAGAAATAGTATTAGAAGACGGATTCCAGGCCCTTTTAAATTTCATGCAAAATTTTAGTCAATTTAATTATCATGTCGATAAAAATATTCTTGTTGTGCAATTTACATCAATCATAGCAGAAGTCAACAGTAAACACCTTGGGAGTTAAAGGTATGTGTCGGCTCGACGTGAAGTAACTCTTTTTTTTCAACAGATGTCGCTAGCGTCGCGATCAAAACAAGATAGTTAAAGCATGGTTAAAGCGAGTGTCGGCTCGACGTGAAGTAGCTATTTTCAACAGATGTCACTAGCGTCGAAATCAAAACAAGATGCTTACGCTACATTTTGACCCAAAAGGTGGGACATAAAGTACCCCTCGTGTTGATTGGTTCGTTTGTAAATTTGACGATAACTTTTAATTACACTAATTTTTAACAATACTTTTTATATGGGATATATCTTTTAAGTTAAATACCACTAAGTCAGAGTATAAAATGTCTAATTGTTATTGTTTCGCTATTTTGAATTTTAGCTGCCATTAATAGATGGCGTGGTGCCATCTATTAATGGCAGCTAGAATTCAGTAAAGTCGTTTTTTCGAAGAATCAGATAGATTCATTACCATCTCTAATAACATGGGCCTTATCATAATTCAGGTGGCAATGCTAGAGCCGACAGTTGATTGAAGTATCTAAGGCCAGTTTTGACCTTGTAATCCTTATTTTCCTCGGCTAGTAGGGACTACATTCTGAATTAGTATTATTTTTTAAACTACCCTTATTTGATAATAATAATCAGCTAAGGAACCACACAGGCCTAAGTCAACTAGTGACTTGTGTACCCAATCACCCAAATATTTCGCACTATTTTGTTAACGCGTAGTTAGATACTTCCCCTTTGGGAGTTTATTACGAACATCTGATAATACTTATAAATTTAGCTGCTAAAACTTAACAAAAAAACCCCCGTCGATTGTAAAACAATTGTAGGTCCTATATGCAAATGAGTAACAAATCACATTTTTTTTAACGGAAAGCAGCCCCTTTAAGTTTAACTTCTCCTCTTTCTTCCACCAATTTCCTGCCTGGGTACGAAAAAAAAGATTACTACCTTTAAGGGCTTTTTCTCCAAATGGGGAACCGTATAAAAAAGAAAATAACCCCCCCCCCGAACTTGGCAAATTAAATTAGGTCTTGCATTGATGGCCGCATTTTGCGAAGTTCCGATTTTATTTGTTATATTTTTTCATTCAGCTTCGAATCGACTTTTGTCGGGCGGTTCTTAAATGCAGCCGTTGTCGACTTTCCTCGCCTTTCACTGCACTAAATATAGGCCTTGGCTTTATTTTTAACGTTGTTTGGGAGGGGTGTAACAGTGAAGGTAGTATATTAAGTGTATAGCATATTATTTAGTTTTATTAGATCAATTTGTGTTAGCCATTTAAGAATAATTTTTTTTAAATATTTTTAATCTTGTTCTAATAAATTTTATATCTTAGGACCTAGATAACAAGCATGTTTTTGCCCGATTGTTTCCCATTTCTTTATATCCAGCGTTATAAGTTTTTGTTAATTTCATACATTCCTTACGTTTAAAAGTGTATTAGAATTTCCTTAGTATATAAGTGTGTAACAGAATAAACTTTAAATTCGTTATATAACGATTTGGGTAATAATAATTGCGTTTCAGACAAATACGTAATATTTTTCTTTGTAATATTTCTATTGGTGCAATAGTGGTTTCCAAAGTGCCACCCCAGCCGATTATTCCAAATAATGGTAAATATATATTGTTTAATTAGATATTACAATATTTTGCTACATTCAGCTTCCTCCACTTATTAAAAGCAGTTTCCACTTCTAAACCAAAGAAAAACCTGTTACTACTTCTTATTTCGAACGTCTAGCAGACGAAATTATATGCGCATATATGCTAATCTAGTAACACTGCCTGCCGTAAAATGGCGCTATAACCTAAGCCAGGAATCCATACCTCTACTTGGAATGCTTATCGCGGCAGATTTTCTTCTCGATGTAGGTGACGGTTTTTTTACGTCACTATGTTAACTTAACAAACAACAACGTGAGAGGGGATTTTTTTTCTCTAGTAGGAGGGGCCAAAGCCGTCAGAGTGATCTTACCATACCTGATACGGCAGGATAAGCATTCCAAGTAGAGATTAGGTTTCCTGATATGATATAATTGATTGAATTAAAGCAAAGTTTACCTTTTTTAACCAAGGCAAGTCTAGAAAATGTTTTATATCGCGGAAATTACACATACATAGTCGAATTTTATTAGTGATTTAAGTTACATGTTCATTCCACTTTAGATTACTATCTATTATTTACCCTAAATATTTAATTTAATTTACTCTGCCTAATTTTAAACATTTTGTAACGCAATTTCTTTTATTACTTTCGTGAATCTTGAATTCATATGGTAAATCTATAATCGTTCTTGAAGAAAGGCAGATATAATTAGTTTTACTTATGTTAAGTGTTAATAAATTTAATATAATGGTCTTATGAATTTCACCTAATATCATTACTTGTAAGTCATTTACGTAATATCCTTTGCTACCATTCCAACAAAAATTAAACAGCATGTGCATCCGAAAACCCACCGGAGATGGCGCCACCATGCGCCACTAATATACACGAAACCAATGGATTTTTGTTCCCCTAATCTCGCTTGTACAGAATTCTCAGAGATCCCCGAAGTAATCCGGAACCACCTCCCAAATAAGGAAATATTTTTTTGGCGCATCTCCCGTTTTGAAGTGAGCTGATTAACTTGATAATGAGAGATGTATAATATTTACTTCCGAATTATCTCAAGGCGATGACGGCCGGGTAGGTGGGGTAGGGCTAATGTTTAAGCCATTCCTTTTAAGTGATTGGCCCAATTAAAACTACTTTTCACGTCCTCCTACTCAGAATTTGTTCTCTAATTAGCAAAAAAGGTTCATTTGCATATTTTTTTCCCTACGCTCTTTGCTATATTGTATCTTTTACTCGATCTCGACCTTTTTTCTATCAATTTGAGCATGTACGGTATTTTTAATTAGAATTATAAAGACTTTGTTTTTACAAACCATGACCGGCAACACTGCTCTAGGGGTGATTTATAAATATACATTGTATAGCAATAGTAGTTGCATAAGTTTCCCGTTATGAATACTTACACTCGGCGTAATCTGCGTAAATATTGTAATCTTACTGCGCGTCCTCCTCGGCGTGATCCGCGTACCTCGCGTGATCTTACTGCGCGTCCTCCTCGGCGTAATCCGATTACCTCGAGTGATCTTACTGCGCGTCCTCCTCGGTGTAATCCGAGTACCTCGAGTGATCTTACTGCGCGTCCTCCTCGGCGTAATCCGAGTACCTCGAGTGATCTCACTGCGCGTCCTCCTCGGCGTAATCCGCGTACCTCGCATGATCTTACTGCGCGTCCTCCTCGGCGTAATCCGCGTACCTCGCATGATCTTACTGCGCGTCTTCCTCGGCGTAATCCGCGTACCTCGCATGATCTTACTGCGCGTCTTCCTCGGCGTAATCCGCGTACCTCGCATGATCTAACTGCGCGTCCTCCTCGGCGTAATCCGCGTAGCTCGCATGATCTTACTGCGCGTCTTCCTCGGCGTAATCCGCGTAGCTCGCATGATCTAACTGCGCGTCCTCCTCGGCGTAATCCGCGTAGCTCGCATGATCTAACTGCGCGTCCTCCTCGGCGTAATCCGAGTACCTCGAGTGATCTTACTGCGCGTCCTCCTCGGCGTAATCCGAGTACCTCGAGTGATCTTACTGCGCGTCCTCCTCGGCGTGATCCGCGTACCTCGCGTGATCTTACTGCGCGTCCTCCTCGGCGTAATCCGATTACCTCGAGTTATCTTACTGCGCGTCCTCCTCGGTGTAATCCGAGTACCTCGAGTGATCTTACTGCGCGTCCTCCTCGGCGTAATCCGAGTACCTCGAGTGATCTGACTGCGCGTCCTCCTCGGCGTAATCCGCGTACCTCGCATGATCTTACTGCGCGTCCTCCTCGGCGTAATCCGCGTACCTCGCATGATCTTACTGCGCGTCTTCCTCGGCGTAATCCGCGTACCTCGCATGATCTTACTGCGCGTCTTCCTCGGCGTAATCCGCGTACCTCGCATGATCTAACTGCGCGTCCTCCTCGGCGTAATCCGCGTAGCTCGCATGATCTTACTGCGCGTCTTCCTCGGCGTAATCCGCGTAGCTCGCATGATCTAACTGCGCGTCCTCCTCGGCGTAATCCGCGTAGCTCGCATGATCTAACTGCGCGTCCTCCTCGGCGTAATCCGAGTACCTCGAGTGATCTTACTGCGCGTCCTCCTCGGCGTAATCCGAGTACCTCGAGTGATCTTACTGCGCGTCCTCCTCGGCGTAATCCGAGTACCTCGAGTGATCTTACTGCGCGTCCTCCTCGGCGTAATCCGAGTACCTCGAGTGATCTAACTGCGCGTCCTCCTCGGCGTAATCCGAGTACCTCGAGTGATCTTACTGCGCGTCCTCCTCGGCGTAATCCGAGTACCTCGAGTGATCTTACTGCGCGTCCTCCTCGGCGTAATCCGAGTACCTCGAGTGATCTTACTGCGCGTCCTCCTCGGCGTAATCCGAGTACCTCGAGTGATCTAACTGCGCGTCCTCCTCGGCGTAATCCGAGTACCTCGAGTGATCTTACTGCGCGTCCTCCTCGGCGTAATCCGAGTACCTCGAGTGATCTTACTGCGCGTCCTCCTCGGCGTAATCCGAGTACCTCGAGTGATCTTACTGCGCGTCCTCCTCGGCGTAATCCGAGTACCTCGAGTGATCTTACTGCGCGTCCTCCTCGGCGTAATCCGAGTACCTCGAGTGATCTTACTGCGCGTCCTCCTCGGCGTAATCCGAGTACCTCGAGTGATCTTACTGCGCGTCCTCCTCGGCGTAATCCGCGTACCTCGAGTGATCTTACTGCGTGTCTTCTTCGGCGTGATCCGAGTACCTCGAGTGATCTTACTGCGTGTCTTCTTCGGCGTGATCCGCGTACCTCGCGTGATCTTACTGCGCGTCCTCCTCGGCGTAATCCGAGTACCTCGAGTGATCTTACTGCGCGTCCTCCTCGGCGTAATCCGCGTACCTCGAGTGATCTTACTGCGTGTCTTCTTCGGCGTGATCCGAGTACCTCGAGTGATCTTACTGCGTGTCTTCTTCGGCGTGATCCGCGTACCTCGCGTGATCTTACTGCGCGTCCTCCTCGGCGTAATCCGAGTACCTCGAGTGATCTTACTGCGTGTCTTCTTCGGCGTGATCCGCGTACCTCGCGTGATCTTACTGCGCGTCCTCTTCGGCATAATCCGAGTACCTCGAGTGATCTTACTGCGCGTCCTCCTCGGCGTAATCCGCGTACCTCGCATGATCTTACTGCGCGTCCTCCTCGGCGTAATCCGCGTACCTCGCATGATCTTACTGCGCGTCTTCCTCGGCGTAATCCGCGTACCTCGCATGATCTAACTGCGCGTCCTCCTCGGCGTAATCCGCGTAGCTCGCATGATCTTACTGCGCGTCTTCCTCGGCGTAATCCGCGTAGCTCGCATGATCTAACTGCGCGTCCTCCTCGGCGTAATCCGCGTAGCTCGCATGATCTAACTGCGCGTCCTCCTCGGCGTAATCCGAGTACCTCGAGTGATCTTACTGCGCGTCCTCCTCGGCGTAATCCGAGTACCTCGAGTGATCTTACTGCGCGTCCTCCTCGGCGTAATCCGAGTACCTCGAGTGATCTTACTGCGCGTCCTCCTCGGCGTAATCCGAGTACCTCGAGTGATCTTACTGCGCGTCCTCCTCGGCGTAATCCGAGTACCTCGAGTGATCTAACTGCGCGTCCTCCTCGGCGTAATCCGAGTACCTCGAGTGATCTTACTGCGCGTCCTCCTCGGCGTAATCCGAGTACCTCGAGTGATCTTACTGCGCGTCCTCCTCGGCGTAATCCGAGTACCTCGAGTGATCTTACTGCGCGTCCTCCTCGGCGTTATCCGAGTACCTCGAGTGATCTTACTGCGCGTCCTCCTCGGCGTAATCCGAGTACCTCGAGTGATCTTACTGCGCGTCCTCCTCGGCGTAATCCGCGTAGCTCGCATGATCTTACTGCGCGTCTTCCTCGGCGTAATCCGCGTAGCTCGCATGATCTAACTGCGCGTCCTCCTCGGCGTAATCCGCGTAGCTCGCATGATCTAACTGCGCGTCCTCCTCGGCGTAATCCGAGTACCTCGAGTGATCTTACTGCGCGTCCTCCTCGGCGTAATCCGAGTACCTCGAGTGATCTTACTGCGCGTCCTCCTCGGCGTAATCCGAGTACCTCGAGTGATCTTACTGCGCGTCCTCCTCGGCGTAATCCGAGTACCTCGAGTGATCTTACTGCGCGTCCTCCTCGGCGTAATCCGAGTACCTCGAGTGATCTAACTGCGCGTCCTCCTCGGCGTAATCCGAGTACCTCGAGTGATCTTACTGCGCGTCCTCCTCGGCGTAATCCGAGTACCTCGAGTGATCTTACTGCGCGTCCTCCTCGGCGTAATCCGAGTACCTCGAGTGATCTTACTGCGCGTCCTCCTCGGCGTTATCCGAGTACCTCGAGTGATCTTACTGCGCGTCCTCCTCGGCGTAATCCGAGTACCTCGAGTGATCTTACTGCGCGTCCTCCTCGGCGTAATCCGCGTACCTCGAGTGATCTTACTGCGTGTCTTCTTCGGCGTGATCCGAGTACCTCGAGTGATCTTACTGCGTGTCTTCTTCGGCGTGATCCGCGTACCTCGCGTGATCTTACTGCGCGTCCTCCTCGGCGTAATCCGAGTACCTCACATGATCTTACTGCACGTCATCTTCGGCGTGATCCGCGTACCTCACGTGACATACTGTGTGTCCTCCTCGGCGTGATCCGCGTACCTCGAGTGATCTTACTGCGTGTCTTCTTCGGCGTGATCCGCGTACCTCGCGTGATCTTACTGCGCGTCCTCCTCGGCGTAATCCGCGTACCTCGAGTGATCTTACCGCGTGTCTTCTTCGGCGTGATCCGAGTACCTCGAGTGATCTTACTGCGCGTCCTCCTCGGCGTAATCCGCGTACCTCGAGTGATCTTACTGCGTGTCTTCTTCGGCGTGATCCGCGTACCTCGCGTGATCTTACTGCGCGTCCTCCTCGGCGTAATCCGAGTACCTCGAGTGATCTTACTGCGCGTCCTCCTCGGCGTAATCCGCGTACCTCGAGTGATCTTAGTGCGTGTCTTCTTCGGCGTAATCCGCGTACCTCGAGTGATCTTACTGCGTGTCTTCTTCGGCGTGATCCGAGTACCTCGAGTGATCTTACTGCGCGTCCTCCTCGGCGTAATCCGCGTACCTCGAGTGATCTTACTGCGTGTCTTCTTCGGCGTGATCCGCGTACCTCGCGTGATCTTACTGCGCGTCCTCCTCGGCGTAATCCGCGTACCTCGAGTGATCTTACTGCGTGTCTTCTTCGGCGTGATCCGCGTACCTCGCGTGATCTTACTGCGCGTCCTCCTCGGCGTAATCCGCGTACCTCGAGTGATCTTACTGCGTGTCTTCTTCGGCGTGATCCGAGTACCTCGAGTGATCTTACTGCGCGTCCTCCTCGGCGTAATCCGCGTACCTCGAGTGATCTTACTGCGTGTCTTCTTCGGCGTGATCCGCGTACCTCGCGTGATCTTACTGCGCGTCCTCCTCGGCGTAATCCGAGTACCTCGAGTGATCTTACTGCGCGTCCTCCTCGGCGTAATCCGCGTACCTCGAGTGATCTTACTGCGTGTCTTCTTCGGCGTAATCCGCGTACCTCGAGTGATCTTACTGCGTGTCTTCTTCGGCGTGATCCGCGTACCTCGCGTGATCTTACTGCGCGTCCTCCTCGGCGTAATCCGAGTACCTCACATGATCTTACTGCACGTCATCTTTGGCGTGATCCGCGTACCTCACGTGACATACTGTGTGTCCTCCTCGGCGTGATCCGCGTACCTCACATGATTTTACTGCGCGTCCTCTATCTCGGCGTAATCCGCGTACCTAGCGTGATCTTACTGCGCATCCTCCTCGGCGTAATCCACGTACCTCGCATGATCTTACTGCGCGTCCTCTTCAGCGTGATCCACGTACCCCGCATGAGCTTACTGTGCGTCTTCTTCGGCTTAATCCGCATGCTACGCATACTTCGCGTGATGAGCGTAATAAACGCGTAATTTGTTTACTTTCCGTGATTTATCGTTAACACTCCTCGTAATCGATGTACAAGCAATCGCTAAGTGATCAACCTCTCGGTGGTTACTTCTCTGTGAAGGGAAATAGCATATACTTCTGATAGAAATACGGGTCTTAAACGTGGCGTGGGCGCGTGCAACAAAACGAATGCTACGAGTGGTACGTAACTCTAATCGATCCGACATTTTACGTCAGGCAAATAAAAAGAACGTAGATCTAAGAACTAGGTAGTGGGGCTGCAGTTCCCGGATGCGACGGTAGAGGACGCTTTAATCTCGCTGATATTAAACTGCATCTTCTCCATTCCTACACATCCGCGTCTTAACAACCTCCTCCCGCTCTGGTTCATCGCTGCAGCTTTACAGAATAAAAGATAGACGATTGTTGAGGGGGGGGGCGGTGAGAAGTAGCCAAAAATGAAAGAGAACAGGGGCGGGGGGAGGTGCAATGGATGAAATACTCTTTTCATTTCTTGTAAGCAAAAAATACTCAGAGCAGTATGGAGGACTGTTCGCATTTACCGACTATGTTAGATAACGGTTGTGGTTTTTTTTTTAGTTAGTCTTAATTTTTTTAGTTAGTCTTAATTTTTCTTTACAGTCTTATATTTTGTTATTTAGTTTTATTTTTTCATTTTTATTCTTATTTTTCTTATTTTGTCTTATTTTCAAATTTAGTCTTATATTTTCAAATATAGTCTAATATTTTCAAATTTAGTTTTATATTTTCAAATTTAGTCTTATATTTTCAAATTTAGCCTTATATTTTCAAATTTAGTCTTATATTTTCAAATTTAGTCTTATTTTCTTGATTAGTCTTATTTTCTTGATTAGTCTTTTTTATTTAGTATTATCTTTATTAATTAGTCTTATATTTTCTTATTTAGTCTTATATTTATAATTTATTCTTATTTCTTCGTATCTATTCTTATTTTCTGAATCTGGCTTATATTTTCTTATTTAGTCTTGTATTTCTAATTTAGTCTTATTTGGTATTTTTCTTATTTAGTCTTGTATTTCTATTTAGTCTTATTTCTTCGTATTTATTCTTATTTTTTAAACTTTTTTTCTTCTTTGTAAGTAGATTGTTCTGGAACTAGAGTAAACGTGAAAACGACATTAAATAAAAAGCTTAAAAAAACTGGTAATTTAATAACATAAGTAACACTTTCTAAAACTATTAAAGAGGGAAATTGATTTACTAATTAGCATAGATTCCTTCGCGGTGTAATTTTAACATTTTACACGCTTAGTAAATTAATACGCGAGGTCAATTTTGAGGGGAAATCCACGTCGAACCTGCAAAGGTACATGTTTCATCTTTATGACCTAGCTCGTAAGAGTTACATTATCAACCTCTGTTACAGCGTATTGAATATATTGTAAAATAGTTAATCTACATGGTTACTAGTTTTAGAGCAGTGATTTCATTTTTTCCCGAAAGATTACCCTGACGTTTGGAAGCGTATTTTCTAATACATTTTGGAATATTTTCAATTTATTTTGGTGGTTTTAACGAAAGTTAACAGTTTAAAGTGTACAAAATACTTTGTGACGTCAATAGGCTTGAAAATTATCCCCCAAAAATTTATCTATGTATTATGGACTGTATTATGAACATAACATAAGTAACATAATAAAAATACGTATGGCAATTAGCCAAATTGTTAGCTGAACTGATTTTTAGGGCTATTGATCAATTATGGTTTAGTTATCAACTTATCAGCACAGAGCCCTCTAGTGTCTAAAATATGCCCAAGGCGAAATATATTACTACCAAGTATGATAATATTATACCCAGTTCGGTTACGAGTCCGAGAAAACAATATAAAGTGTTATCCTTATGTTTAATATGTTACTTATGACATAATAATTTAAGGTGGTCGAGTTTGATAAATACCCGAGCAGTCTTTTTCTAGACATTTGGAAATCGTAAGGTGAAAAGTTAAATGACCTAAAATCCGTTCTGAAATAGACCGATTTCCATATACGTGTGAAGCCATTAGAGCCTCGATTTTAACATTAAACGATGTTTTATGTAAAAATTCTAAGCTCAAGACCAACTTCGGGAAAAAATCGACATAAAAACACGAAAAGATTTATATTTTTCGAGGTATTTAGCTGATTTAGAATTTCTAGCTTTGAGATTTTTGGCGCCATCTGTAAGGATTTCGGGTATTTAAAAATTGAACTCTAACGGTTTTAACCCCTGTGAAAAGAGCTTCTCCCTTGTCTGCTTTCTTGGGCTGTGAAAACGAATGTCCAAGTCACGTGACTTGCAATCTGAAATTCAGCCCGTATTTTTAAAACATTTCTGCGAACTTTTAAATCAATATTCATACAAAATAGGTTTGATTGAACAACAAGATAGTACTGTGGCGTATCTTTACGCAAAGGGGGTTCCGAGTTTTTACCCCCTTTATCTTGAAACACCATAAGTAACGTACTAACCTAAATATGAGACTAGAATAAAATATTTACTACATCAATTCCACACTGAAGCAAAAAGTCGAAGTAATGACCAACGTTTTGCTAAATTTATAAGGATCCCATAATGAAAACTAACGCTTATTTAGCAAATAAATAGTTTTTTACTGAATCGTAACTTAAAATTTACTGTTATAAAACATTTGATTCGTAACTTAAAATTTACTGTTATAAAACATTTGATTCGTAACTTAAAATTTAGTTATAAAACATTTGATTCGTAACTTAAAAATTACTGTTATAAAACATTTGATTCGCAACTTAAAATTTACTGTTATAAAACATTTGATTCGTAACTTAAAATTTACGATTATTATTATTATTATTATTTATTTTATTTTGGTTGTCTAATTTAGGTATTACAGTTGGTAAAAAAACATTTGATTTGTAATTTAAAATTAACTATTATAAAACCTTTGAATCGTAACTTAAAATTTACTATTATAAAACATTTGATTCGTAACTTAAAATTTACTATTAAAACATTTGATTCGTCTCTAAAGATAAATGTTTTCTAATTTGAGATCTAAAAGCATTTGGTGGCGGATAAAAGTGGTAGTAAGAAAAAAATGCACCTATATTCATTTAATTTTTCACAAAAATAATAATGTTTCTTTATTAATGGGAACAAACCCTAAAAAGAAACAGATAAAAAAACTCCGGCAATTGATGCTAGTATGCACTGCAATCTGCTTTAACGTTTTTTACACACAACAACCGAGGGAACTGGGTGTATTAAAATCACGTACGATGTAGTCGCCGCCGTCGTTGTGGTACGTTCAACTGACAGACAATTATTTCAACTCGATAACCCAATATTGATTTCGGTGAGGAGAGTATGGAAGTTGGTTATTTAGTCATTTTAGTTATTTTGACTATTTGGCCTTGAAATCTACATACGTTTCTTAGATAAGTTTCAGTAGGCTGCCACAAGCGCAAAACCAAGCAGCACTGACACGTGAACATTAAGGTTTGGGTTCGTGTGATAGGTAAAAAAAGAACTTTGTAATAAATCGAGGTAACCAGCGTACAAAAGTAAACTTAAACAGTACTTAAAGTCCCTGCTGCTTGGGTTTGCGCTTGTTGCAGGCTACTTCCAGGGGCTAGTAGGCCACACTTTGAAGCTCTCTGGCACTCTTTTAACTCATCGTAAGAAAATGTTGAAAAAACAGGCATACTTTTCAACTCACCCCCTACAACTCCTTAACATTTTTGCATCACCTTTTGAAACACCAGGGCTGTAGTATATTAATCGATAGGGAAATAACTTTATAACTCTTCTCACATCAGGACGAGTGTGATCACAAATGTCCTTTACATATTGTTTTCTCTCTTCGTACGCGTAGTTTTATATAAAGTCTATCTCTCTCTCTCTCTGAAATGGCCGCCTGACGTCATAACCCTTTCCCCCTGCCTCGGGTGGCGAAATGGATCGATATTTCCCAAGACGTAAGGGGCCTTAATCCCCCCTCATAGGAGGCGCTGCACCCGGCTATAGCTGTCGTTTCCCGGAGCCCTTTTCCGGCTGATTTGAGATCGTCCGAACTCGTCTGCAGGCCGAACGGGGAAGTACTTATCTTAAACGCCTTTAGATGGCGCTACCATCCCCTTTCAGCGAGCGGAATATAGCCCTCGGACACGCAACGCCTCGCCCTTATTTCAAGTTCTTCCAGATCCGAGGCCTCTTCCGTTCCCGGGTTTACAGTCACTTGACACTGCGGGCCATGGCGGGAAGCCCCTTTTAATTTACCCTTCGGACGCCTTGTCCGCGCTGTCAGGTTTATTTATAATCTAATTCCAAAGCGTACCGCGATTGACCGATGTCTATTTTCCCAACTTCTTCATTGTGGGCCGCTTTCGAAATGATTTCGTCGTAGAAAACCATATTTATAAAGCGTTCTTTCCTAGAGGCCTGTTCGCTTCTACACGCCATTTTAGTTTAGTTTTTATATTAAAATAAATAATTGAAAACATTATTTCTGTAAAGTCTAGAACGGATTCCCAGATAATAGCTACGTTCTCTGAGTAATAGAAATAAATTAATTACCAGCCAAATAACCTGATCTGACCAACTGATTATCTTTGGATATCAGAGAATAACGAGGCAATTATCCTGATTTGACCAACTGATTACCTTTCGAAATCTGAGAACTACGAGCCAAATAACCCGATCTAATCAACTGATTATCTTTGGATATCTGATAATATCGACCTTAATAACCTGATCTGACCAACTGATTATCTTTGGATATCTGAGAATAAAGAGCCAAAAAACCGGATCTGACCAACTGATTATCTTTGGATATCTGAGAATAAAGAGCCAAAAAACCTGGTCTGACCAACTGATTATCTTTGGATATCTGAGAATAAAGAGCCAAAAAACCTGGTCTGACCAACTGATTATCTTTGGATATCTGAGAATAAAGAGCCAAAAAACCTGGTCTGACCATCTGATTATCTTTGGATATCTGAGAATAAAGAGCCAAAAAACCTGGTCTGACCAACTGATTATCTTTGGATATCTGAGAATAAAGAGCCAAAAAACCTGGTCTGACCAACTGATTATCTTTGGATATCTGAGAATAAAGAGCCAAAAAACCTGGTCTGACCATCTGATTATCTTTGGATATCTTAGAATAAAGAGCCAAAAAACCTGGTCTGACCAACTGATTATCTTTGGATATCTGAGAATAAAGAGCCAAAAAACCTGGTCTGACCATCTGATTATCTTTGGATATTTGAGAATAAAGAGCCAAAAAACCTGGTCTGACCATCTGATTATCTTTGGATATCTGAGAATAAAGAGCCAAAAAACCTGGTCTGACCATCTGATTATCTTTGGATATCTGAGAATAAAGAGCCAAAAAACCTGGTCTGACCAACTGATTATCTTTGGATATCTGAGAATAAAGAGCCAAAAAACCTGGTCTGACCATCTGATTATCTTTGGATATCTGAGAATAAAGAGCCAAAAAACCTGGTCTGACCATCTGATTATCTTTGTATATCTGATAATATCAACCTTAATAACCTTATCTGACCATCTGATTATCTTCAGATATCTGAGAATGACGACCTTTCGTTTTTTTCGACCTCAACCTCGTAACGAAGAATGACCCCACCCCCAAAGTGACGTCACCCTGAATTATAATAGCAGCATAACCCTTAAATGTATTAAATTTCTTTAAAAATAATCCTAATTGTTTTAATTTTAGAAAACTAATCAAATTATGAATGAGAATCAGAAGTACTAAATTGCGAGTCTAAGTTAAAACAATTCATAATTTATAGTTCCGGTATAGAATTATGGTATGACGTAACATACGAAAGCTTGTCATGGTTAATTGTTTTGGTCCAATTGATACAAATATTAATTATTCGCGTTACAACTTAAATTCACAGTTAAAAAAAAGTCTTTCAGCTAGGCTAGGCTAATACCTAAGGCACCACCTTAGGCCTTTTATTTTTAACATATTATTATACACCTTTAAAAATACCAAATTTACGTTTTCTTTAAAAAAATGTTAGGAAACAATTTTAATGCATTCGATAAATTTTAATATTAACTTTTCTAAATTGTTTTCGTTAAATTAAGGGCGCACAAACAATTATTTTAATATCTTTCTTTTTTGCGAAATCCAAGTTGAAATCAGTCTGTTTAAAAGCTTTTCGGTTCTCTCCCTTTCCTCGGATTTAATTCCAATTTTTGGCGTCGGCGTCTCTAGCAAACGGAGAATAAATTAATTCCGCGCTCGCTAGAGGTCGCTCTTTGAGAACGAAGCGCCGAAATTATCTCTTGGCGTGGATTTCATTTCCCCCCGGATTTAAAGCACAGACGCGCCTCGCTACAGAAAAATATAATAGGAAGGATCGTAGAGAATGAAGTAGGATAAATCCTGGTAGATGGCGCTAGTGGTCTAAAACTTCCTAGTTCGCGGAGACCACCAGATTTTTCTTCGCGGCGTTGGAAAAAGTCAATTTCGTATTACACGGGCTGGTCCCGCTGGGAGGCGCTGTCTGTAACCCTTCGCTCTTGCCTTTTTTACGCGACATCTAGCGTCTCGGGACGTAATAAAGTCGCCCACTATATCCCTCCTCAGCTCCCTCTAGTGGCATTTTCTTAGTTCCACCAATAACTTATGTTCCTGGCTGGCTTTTTTCCGATCGGGAAGCGTAAAGATAACTGAGAATATGGCGGCCTGCTGCTGAGACAACTTTATCATTTCTCCTACCAAGATGTCATTTTCCTCTCCTATTCCTGAATTCTCTTTGAACCTACCTGATATTTTGTTTATTCTTTTAAGACCTAAGAGGATATAAGGATGTATTTATTTCTCCTTGGCGAGAATGACTAAGTTGAGACGATGTTTAGCGGTGCTTCGAATCCCCCTCACGCTCTGAGAGTTGGCTCTTTCCCCGCAAATTCGGGGGACGTTTTCTGTTGGGATCTGATTTGATTTGTCCATGATGTGAGGAGAGTTCCTTCTGATATTTTAGTTTTACCTGTTAGCAGAAGTATTAAATATTTACTAAGAGAAAAGTGTCTATTTTTGGTATAAAATGAAGTATGCACCTACACTGGAACAAAACAGTTAACAATTTCCACCGCATGGGCTTGTATAATATAAAAATAACACTGCGTACGACAAAAATTTACTTTAGAAAAATATTTTGAAAAAGCAGAGATATTAGAAGAATAGGTATAGTTATATTAATGAGAGTTCCCAGTTTTGAAGGTGTCAGAGTAGCTTTAATATCCATTTCCATTTTAGAATAGTTTTAACTACCAGGTTGGTTAACATTTATCCTAAGAAATGAGTCTCGAACTACTTCATTGGACAGTCTCTTATGAAAATATTTTTCCTTGGTGGATCCCATACCATCCACAAAATGTAAATTATAAACGTGCTGATGTTGTTTTAAAGTTTCAACAGTAATGCCATGGACGAATCCTTCCAAAGAAACTATATCCTTAAAGCACCTAGAGTCGCTACGACAATTATCATAGCAACAGTTTCTCCCCATTACTAAAATTATTGAACTTGTAAAAACAACATTAGGTTCTATGAATTTACACACTAAATAATTTCCAAAAGTGAAGTTACGGCGAGGAGTATTCGTCCTATCCAAGTATGGGCCAATAAATCAAGCAAAGGAATTTTCATATTCGAAAACTAGCAGACGAATTTTTTTTAAACACGTAGAAAAGGTGGCGCTAAATACTTATATTCTGGAGCATTGGGAATACAATTTTCTGTTCCAGGGTACCAAGTTTTCATATTCCTAGATATATCTACGAAAAAATTCGCATTATTCCGCAAAACAAATTACTCGTAATTCGTGAAAGAAATATTTCAACTACAACAAAATAAGTCATACTACATTATAAAGGTAGGGAAGATATTAATACCTTCATTTAGTTTTGTTATATCGAATAGATGCGTACTACCATTATTAGATTTATATATTTCGTGCTAAACCTCGGTCACGAAAAAACCGTTGTATTCACGCGTTTTGAAATTTTTAATGTTTAGGCCATTGAGTTGGGAATATTAATCTAGAGATCCAATCAAATCTGCTCCCCGCGAAACAAGTTTTTGAATAATACGAATGTGCCGTCTGCTCTAAAATGACGAGCAAACGTTATCATATGACCCGTGGCGCCATCCATTATTTTGAAGAAAAAAAATCTTTTTGCTTGAAAACGCGTCTTATTTGAACGAACTATTGAGAGATAGACGGCGCCACGGGTAGAATGATAACGTTTTCTCGTCATTTGGGACGCCGATGGGAGCAGACGACAGTATTCTTATTTTTAAAAACTTGTTTCGCGAAATACTGAAATCCGACGTTTTGATTGGACCTCTAGATTAATATTCCCAACTCAATGGTTTAGGCTTAGTTTATCATTTCGGAGTAATAGTCACAAGCTAGTTTTCCCGCCGCTATTTAGTTTTTTATTCAATTTTTTTTCAATCATTGGACAATACAATTTTTTTTTAAATAAACCCCCGCTTTTCAAGAAACATTGAGAATTTAAGTTACATTTCCAATTTAAAAAATTCCGTTGTATTCTCCAATATAACTGGATTATACGGCACAATTTTGGTCGTATTAATACATTTTGATATATCGTAGGGTACACGATGGAGGTATTATTTCGTTTGGACTGAACTACGATTTGAGTTATTTGATTATATTATAGAATCATTCATGTTAAATGGTTTTTTTCAACGGATTTGGGTTATTTTTTATTCCACCACCCTACGGGACCAGGGCTAAAAACAGGGGATTTGGGTTGGGAAGATATATATATTCATTATTCTAATTTTATACGCAGATTAAATAAAATTAAAGTAGTGAAAATATAGGTGCAAATCATCAGTTACGCGTTTTGAAATTTTTTATGTTTAGGCTTAGTTTCTCTTTTTGGTGTAACAGTCGCAAGCCAGATTTCCCGCACTGACTGATGAGTCCCAAATAGGAGGAATTTCTGGCTATTTTATTTAGTTTTTCACTCTTAAGATCTATTTGGTCCGAGATTCACGTCTTTATGTTTACTCGAAGACAACTAATTATAGGCTTTGTCTCTGTGGTCGCCTGCTTGTCGAAATAAATATTATTATTTTTATTATTATTGGTACGAGCTATTTGTAAGTTTAAATTTCTTCAAAGGACATCGCACTTCTTCTATGGGATTTGTTAAGCTTGGTCAAAGGAGCAAAATTGTCTACTGCCAAGTTTCCCTAGCTCCTTTAGTTTGTACAGTATCAGCGGTCGAAGGTGGACAAAACTTAGTATGGTCTATTTATAGTATAGTGAATCCGGACTAGCGACGCGCGAACGTAGAACGCTAACCGATGGGCCGTGACTTCCTTTAAAAATAGACTATACTAACAAGGTTTTGTTGAAACTCGGGGGTTGGGTAGACCTTATGATAGTATGAAAATTGCCAAAGGGAAAAGTTGCAATGGGCTTAATTTTCCCATGGCATCCGAAAATAATTTTGACCTCTCAAAACAAAAAATCTCCATTTAAAAAAGCATGGAATTTTCCCTGTTTTACCTGTGAAAATTCTTCAACATTTTTAAAAGCACACCCAAAATGATCAATTTCACCTATTTTGGGTAATATCTTCAATTTTTGGGTAAATTTTCAATAAACTACAAGAATAAAGTAATATTGAGATAATTAAAGTTAAATTAGGTAAAGTCAAATAAAATTGTTTGAAATTGACTAAAATTTTGTAAAAATATCTAAATTCGTTAAAAATTAGGTAAATGTGATTAAATTTCGATAAAATTGGATAATCCGCAGAAAATTGGGTAAACCTTATAAAGTTGGAAAAAAATTGTGTAAACACAATAAAATTCTTTAAAAATTAGGTAAATGTAATAAAATTCCATACACGTCGTCTGCATCGTTTACAATTTGGTTACTGAAATTTTACCAAAATTTGCCCAAATTGGGCCAAAATTTACCCAAAACTTAAGATGATTTTCCAATGTCCTTGAAGACATTGTTCAAAGCTACTTGGACGAGAATGTGGTGATATGCACTTTTCTAATTGAAACCGAGTTTCTAAACCCCTTGCATCGCGAGATAAATTTTCACGACCTTGAACCGCGTTTTCAAGGTCATCCAACTTTATCAACTTTAAAGAATCCCATCATGGTGTGTTTTTCTAGCAGATTTCGATAATGTAACACGACTTGTTTTCGAGTTTTTAGCGCTTTCTTGCAATTTTCCTTTTTACGATCTGTGTGATTTAGTGAATATTTTCTCGACTACCTATTGGTCAAATCCGATCGTGTTAGAGCTATTCAGACCTAAAACGGGACAGGGAATACTTTTCTAATTGGAACCAACTTTCTAACACTTATAGTTTTCGAGATAATATTTGGATGACCTTGAACCATGTCTTCAAGGTCATAGAAATTTTCATAATAGTTATTCCCCTTGCACACTCTATGCGACCGGGAAATTTCAAATTCGTACCTAAATTAGATTTTGAGATATTCACACTGTTTCAATTTTTTAGTAGACACCTTGTATGGCCACTTTATCATACACAACTACGCAACCAAATTTATTATCAAATAAATAGTTATTTAAACCTAGGAGCAACAAACACAACACCCCACACAAAGAGAACGCAACCCGTCAAAAGTCGTGGATTTTCTTGTGTACGTTTTTCATTGGCTAGACGCTTTAGCGCCTGCTGCCGTCGGTAGGGGAAAATTCGGAAATTGTCTTCCTCCCCGCCCGTAAAACGTTCAGCGTAAAGGCTCGTGACGCTCGTCCAATGAAATTCGTACACAACCCTTCGTTAGCGTGTTTAAAGGCTGGCTGCGTTCTCCTTGTGTTTGTTGCTCCTAGTTTAAACAATAAATTTTTTATTAAATTTTTTTTACTGATCACACTTACCCCCAAAATGCGGGTCAAGTGTGATATAGGGGTGGGGTAATTGTGATCACGTGAAGTCCTTAACGAATCGCGATGAAATTACATACAGAGGTTAAATATGGTGTCCCAATAAAGCTATATTTTTTCGTAGCTATTTAAACTAAAGTACCCAGATGCTTATAAAGCTAGCTAAAGCTTAACCTTTCGTTTTATAGTAAGATTACATCAAGAAATTTATAAAAAGTGGTCTTTTAAACCATAAGTTATTTTACCAAAATTGAACATTGATTAACTGATCACATTTACCCCGCACTGCAAATTTAGAAAGAGGTTTTCCAGATTAAATTTTGAAAACCTCACATTATTAGCAAAAATACAAAATTTTCCCATCAGGTAAAACGATAAGCAGACTACAAAATACCGAAATATGAAACCGGTTTGCCAGTTAGGAAAAAGTTACGGAATTTTTCTATAGAGCATAAAATCTCTAAACACAAGTAGACGAGAGTATAAAGTTTTTTCAACTAAAAGTTTTAAAAACTAAATTTAATTTAAATTAATATTGAAAATATACAAAATTTGTATAATTAAGTATATTTCAATATCCATTCATCAAATAGTTTATTATAATCATAATTGGGGAAATAATAGGGGTGATCACACTGACCTCCATTGACCATATGTCTTTTCAAGTTTACTGATATTAGACGTTTTATATAGATAAACAGATAGAGTTAAAAACCCTTAAAAAGTAATTTATGTTTGATTTTTCCGCATTTTATTTTCCCGAAAAATTAACAACACTAACCCGCATCATTCTTTCATTTTCTTTGCCCCCCCCCAGACAACCTCCCGGCCCCCGAGTTACTTTAGTTTTTTAATATTTGCGCGCTTTCTGATACGATTACCCAGTCTACAACCTAAAAATCCTTCCAGTCGTAGCAGCGGAACGGATTCATCAATCCAAAAGAGACTTCGCTCAGAACTTAAAGCTTGAACCTGGCAAAATGAGCAGCCGAGAACAGAAGAAACACAAGTGCACTGACAATTGTAAGTGCGTTCATGCCACGAACAAAAAGGGACCTTTTATTGCTCACAAAAGAAAACACACCGGAGAGAAAACTTTCCAATGTGATCAGTGTAGTTACGCGACTGCACAAAAGACTCATTTGAATACCCACGAAAGATCTCACACGGGCGTGAAACCTTTTGAATGTGATCAGTGTAGTTACGCGTCTTCACGAAAGGACCGTTTGATTACCCACGAAAGATCTCACACGGGAGAAAAACCTTTTGAATGTGAACAATGTAGTTACGCGTCTTCACGAAAGGACCGTTTGATTACCCACAGAAGATCTCACACGGGAGAAAAACCTTTCCAATGTGAACAATGTAGTTACGCGTCTTCACGAAAGGACCGTTTGATTACCCACGAAAGATCTCACACGGGAGAAAAACCTTTTGAATGTGAACAATGTAGTTACGCGTCTTCACGAAAGGACCGTTTGATTACCCACGAAAGATCTCACACGGGAGAAAAACCTTTTGAATGTGAACAATGTAGTTACGCGTCTTCACGAAAGGACCGTTTGATTACCCACGAAAGATCTCACACGGGAGAAAAACCTTTTGAATGTGAACAATGTAGTTACGCGTCTTCACGAAAGGACCGTTTGATTACCCACAGAAGATCTCACACGGGAGAAAAACCTTTCCAATGTGAACAATGTAGTTACGCGTCTGCACGAAAGGACCATTTGACTGCCCACAAAATAACTCATACGAGAGAGAAACCATCTGGATGTACAAAGCGCGGATTCCGGGCCAGAAAAGAGATACATTTAAATAAAACCAAAAAACGCGTGACGCTCAGAGGGCAAGGCCACACAAAGGCCTAGTTGGCGACCAAAACCTCGCTACCAAAAGAACCCTTCCAACTCACGTTCGAATTCATAGTCTTCCCGCAAACGAAAGTGGCGCTTCGACCAGTCACGGACCAGACCCAGGACACCGAACACCGTCACGACCACGGCGGATTGGGAGCCTCGTTCGTCAAACGGGAGTTGGGTCTTGCTCGGTGCAGCTTCGACGCCTGACAAATGGACAGATTCAATCTTGCACCGAAAACCCCGATTCCGCCCACGTCGTAGAACGCGAAGTTCCCGACCCTGACGCGGACCCAAATGTGACCTTTCCCATTAAGAGGGAAGTGGGATGTCCCTCAGTCGATATGAGCCCCATCAAAGAAGAGCCCATTTATGACTTCATGGAGCTTGTGGGTATTCCGTCAGTCGTCAAACTAGAAGAGTTGGGACATCGACCAATTGGGGATAGTAACGCTGGTGTCGCTATGAACCCGGACACTTTTGTCAAGGTCGAATGTGGTTCCGAAGAAGAACACTTTTGAATTTTAAAATAAAATTACAAATTTGTTTTTCTTTGTCATTTTTATTTTATCTTTTTATCAAATAATTAGACTTATTACAAGATGTATTTAGCGTTTTTAATCTTTTTTAAATATCGTTCAAAAATTCAATAAGATTGTTGGTTTTTTTTCTTTCCAAAATATTCGGTTTTATCCAAATAAACGTGTTTTCCTTCAAAACAGTCCTGGTATAACTGAATTCTTGTTCTAGCAGACGACATTTCGAAATGTCACTACCAGTCTACCACCAGTCCACCATCCCAAAATTCTTTGCTGCGACAGTCCTTTGCTACTTACAATAGTCGCTGAGAAATTAGGAAAAGGCTTAGCAAACCCGTAAACCGACATGATTGAAAACGTTAGTGGGTGGTGTATTTTTTCTAAATTCCATTTTGGCCATCGGATAACGATTCACTAGGGGTGTGCAAAATATTTGGTCAGACCAAATAATTCGATCGAATAAAAAATCGAATATTCGATTCGTCGAATCGAATAGCGCTTGGAAAAGTTCGCGAATAATCGAATTTTTTGATCAAATAGTCGAATATTCGAAAAGATAGGGAAAAAGTATTTGGTATTTTCAAATAGTTTGCAAACTGGTCGAATAACCGCGGGTCTTTTTCTAATTTGTTGAAGTTCAAGGCCATCGCAGGAGAGCGTAGTCAAATTTCCGAACTAGTCCTTATTTCTGGCACCTCTCTTTAGGCCGCAGCGCCAAGGACCATATAAAGAGTAGCTTGCACGTCTATTATCCATACCGTTTGTATTAAAACTTCTTAGCGAAAGGCAGAAGCTGTTTATTCTAGCGTCTATTGGCCAGAATACTCGCGTGTTCTTTTTTGTTATGTAAATTTCTAGAATAGCAAAGTAAAACTAAAATTGAGTCTAAAACGTAAACCAAGTCCAAAACAAAACTAAAAACCGGGAGGAAAGTTGAAGTAAGTAACTTTATGGATTTTTCTGTTTAGAATGTTTGAGTTAACTAAATTAATAATTATTGATTTAAAATGAATATAAATGCAATTTTTTAATTTGTAACAAAAGATCTGCTCCCTCGCGTTTTAAATATATTTAAAAACGGGAAATTTTAATTAAGTGTTTGCAAACTATGAAGTATGTAGCATTTCCTTTGATTTTAATTGTAGTTAGTAGTTACTAAAGAAGACTTGGTCCTGGAGTGTTACCTACGGTATTAGCCTAGTTAATTATTATTATTATTATTTTGCCATGGTACCCAATTAAAATATGTATGATAATTGATAAGTTGATATGCACTATATTTTTGTAGGTTACGATTAACTCATTTTGATCAAATCGAAAAAATTGTTCGAAGGAAGGTTGAAAATAAAGACATTTTGTACAACAATTAGAATTAATTTGAATGGTAAGTTAGAGTTTACCACAGTGGCGTAATATAAAATTATGGGCCCACCTGCAGCCTGAGACAATGGACCCCCTTCAGTGTTTTTTATTAAGAGCATTAGAGAAGGCTAAGTAAAATTAAAAATTTAAAAGACCATCTTTTAGGACGGGCCCGTCATTATACCACTGATTTACCAAGTTCGCCCAGGGCACTTTGTTCTAGGCTATACTGTATTTGGTTTAATATTTAACTATTTTCAAGTAAAACGAACAGTGATTTCATTTACTTTTTTTTGTCAAATATGCTAACTATTTGGCTATTTGAAAACCAAATATGTCGAATAATTTGATATTCGAAATACTATTTGGTATTTGATCAGTTAACTGATCTAAATTTTTGCCCTAAAAATATTCGACCAAATTAATTGACGTTATAAATATTCGATTTGGTATTTGCCGTGCTTTGAAAAAAATATTTGATATTCGATTCGATCCCCAAAAAATGGTATTTGCACACCTCTACGATTCACAGATTTTAAACTTGGTAGTTTTTATTCTATCCAGGGTTATGAGACTTTTAGGAGGTTGGATGACGACGCTCTGCCAGTAATAGAAAAGCGTGTTCCACAACTAGTCAGACTTCATAAATATATGGTTTTTGAGAAAGCGAAACTAGTGTATTCCAACGTTAAATGTCACCCTTCGGAGATTATTACGTACCGTAAGAACTGTCGTTGTTTTCCACAGACGGCTTTGAACCTTTTAGCTTAGTTTCAGAACAAGACATACACTCTTGTAAAGTGTCTACGAATCGTCATGTTGACCGGCGAAGATAATTTATCTGAATTCTTTTACAAATGATATGTTGATCACTATAATAGTGCTGTGTTCATTTTAAAATTTAATCTTTATTTCGTTGATATTTAATTAAAATATAATAAAAACAATTAGGTAGTATTTAAAAGTTCGGAAATCATTTGCGGCTCTTTTATCGGTAGGTTGACAGTTCCACGAAAAAGCCACTCGATAGGAGATACATTTCACTGTGGTATATGAGTCTTGCTATTCAATATAACTGGTAGTTGCCGGCCATCTTGTATGGTGGTGATGGATTTCCATTGGCTGTTGAAAAAGGCTAGAAATTAATTAAAGACTAAACTCGCTAAATTAATTATTTTTTATTTATTTATGTTTCACGCGTAACATTATTAATTCTTCAAGAATTTCAGACTAGAAGTAGCTAACTCAGTCGAGATTATTTATTTTAGGTATCGCGAATATTAGAAATATCGCGATTATTAGAAATATAGCCAATATTATAAATGTGGCGAATATTAGAAATATCGAATATAATTATCGCGAATATTATAAATATCGAATAATATAATTATCGCGAATATTAGAAACATCGCGAATATTATAATTATCGCGAATATTAGTCCCGAATATTATAATCATCGCGAATATTAGAAATATCGCGAATACTATAAATAACGCAAATATTTTAAATATAGACCATTACAAAATATTGGAAATATATAAAACCATCACAAAATATTGAAAGAAATCTCACGAAATATCCAAAGAAAATCAAAAATTACAAAATATGTAAATTTTACAAATATTTTAAATTATGAATCTATCCTACATTTTTTAAAGTGGCTAAAGGCCCTCGGTTGTCGGAAAATATGTTCGTATTCAATTGCTCTTTAAATAAAATACGAGAGGTCACGTGATTACGTTAGATTTATCGTGCAGTTAAAGTTAGAGAGCGCGCGCATATTTTGGTTTTTGTTGAGCTCGCGCGAAAACGCACGAAACCCTCTACACGGCAATATTAGGAAGCGCGCGCTCCAAAAAATAACACTTTTTATACATGTATGCGTATATATTATTTTATAGAAAGAGCTATTTCAATAGCTCTTTCTATAAAATAATATATACGTTTTTGAACAATTTTATCATTGCGGCATTTCTCCTACCAAGAGGTCATTTTCCTCTCCTATTCCTGAATCCTCTTTGAACCTACCTGATATTTTGTTTATTCTTTTAAGATCTAAGAGGATTTAAGGATGTATTTATTTCTCCTTGGCGGGAATGCCAAAGTTGAGACGATGTTTAGCGGTGCTTCGAATCCCCCACACGCTCTGAGAGTTAGCTCTTTCCCCGCAAATACGGGGGACGTTTTCTGTTGGGATCTGATTTGATTTCTCCATGATGTGAGGATATTAGTTTTACCTGTTAGCAGAAGTATTAAATATTTACTACGAGAAAAGTGTCTATTTTTGGCATAAAATGAAGTATGCACCTACGCAGGAACCAAACAGTTGACAATTTCCTCCGCATGGGCTTGTAAAATGTAACAAGTTAGCAAGCGTAACTGTATCCGTGGTTCTGCGGTAGAACGCTCACCTGTCGTGCAAGAGGGCTCGGGTTCGAATCCCGGCCGATTAAAAAATTATACTACACCCAATGACAAAAAGAGGACGCTTTTGGAAAAACCTTTTCCCTGATTACGCAGTGATTACCCTTTGCCCCGAAAATGCGAACGCGTTCGCAGGCCTGACTGACAGGAGGAAGCCAGTCAACCGTTGTGATTTCTGGCTATTTAATTTAATTTAGTTTTTCACTCGAAGATCTATTTGGTCCGAGATTCGCGTCTTTATGATTACCCGAAGACCTATTGGTAGGATCATTCCTAAGATAATAGTATAGAGTATCCGCCGCCATTTTGTTTTTTATTCTATTTTTTAAAAACATTCGATGGACAATGCAATGTTTTTTAAATAAACCCCCGCTTTTCGAGAAACATTGAGAATTTAAGTTATATTTCGATTTTATAAAATTCCGTTATGTTCTCCAATATAAGTAGATTATACGGCGCAATTTTGGTCGTATTAATACATTTTGATATATCGTAGGGTACACGATGGAGTTATTATTACGTTTGGACTTAATTACGATTTGAGTTTTTTGGTTATACAGGGTGTCCACTAAAAAACGATCCAGCGCGAATATCTCAGAAACCGTTTTCTCTAGGAATTTAAATTTTTTATTTTACGTAGCTCGTGCAGGGGGCCAAAGAAGAATGATAACCTCGATGACCTTGAACTGTGTCTTCAAGGTCATCCAAAAACTATCTCGAGAACCGTAAGTGTTAGAAAGTTGGTTTCAATTAGAAAAGTGTTCCGAAATTAGAATTTAAAGTTATAAATACTTAAAATGTGACGAAGAACAACTTTCTAATTGGAATTTTTGATCTAAACCTAATGGTTCTCGAGATAATTTTAGTATGACCTTGAAAACATGGTTCAAGGTCATACAATTTTCCAGCGTAACTTTTCCCTTGGTGAAAATTCATGTTACCCCAAGGTCTACATACCCCCCGAGTTTCATCAAAATCGGTGATTTACACCTCGGGTACATTCCTCGTTAGTATAGTCTATTTGTTAAAAGAATTCACGGCCCATCGGTTAGAGTTCTACGTTCGCGCGTCGGTAGTCCGGTCTCACTATCAATAGAGTTTTCTTGCCAAGATTCGGGATGCTTCCCAAAACAGAGCGTCGGATTTGGGTTCGTTCTGATCGCACGATGAACGAACAAAGTAACTAAATAGTTAAATATTGAATAATAAGTAATTCCACGTACGAAAATCATCGAATAATTATTTGCGAGAAAAAAATAATGAATGTTGAATAATGAAGTAGAGGTGTAAAAATCTTGGCAAGAAAACTCTATTAATAGTGAGCCCGGACTAGCGACGCGCGAACGTAGAACGCTAACCGATGGGCCGTGAATCCTTTTAACAAATAGACTTTTGAGGATTTGGTCTTAACTGCAGCCGGGAGAACATTAAAAAATTTCACAACCCGTTGAGTGAATAAAACCCGCCTAGCGACCCCGTTGCACCACTTTTTACGGATTGTGGGAGCCTTTCGCCCCTCCCACTTGATGTCGAAGAAGTCAACTGCAGTAACATCATACAGGCCATAAATTATTTTGAATGTTTCAACTAAGTCAGCGCGAAGACGTCTGCCCTTAAGGGACAGAAGACCCAACCTTTTTAACCTTTCATCATGTCGTAAGGTTCTGAACCCTGAACCAGGGTTGGCTAGTTTTAAACAAAATGTTTAAAACCAGTGTTTAAAACACGTTTAAAACAAATATTTTAAACAAACACCAATTTGTTTTAAACGTTTTAAACTATCTGTTTTAAACATGTTTTTTATAAGGTAAATTTTCATTGTTTTTTTGTAAGATTTTGGTTATTCAATATGAGGGAAAAGGTAGAAAAACCATTCCAAGGCTCTAAGAAAGAAGAAAGGTAAATTGTATCGATAATGGGTAGTTTTATTTTAAGATTCTCTGAAAAGAGCGACTGAAAGAGCTCGATATGATTTCATAAATTTCCTACCAGTGCAAAAATCCTACGAACGCAATGGATTTTGTCTCTTTGTTTAAATAGAATGTATATAGCTGCCAATATACATCTATTTGGGACACTACCTATGCACGAGATAAAAGTAGAGTTGCTGTTTAGTCGGGTTGTGCCGGTACAAGAAACACGGCCGGTCTGCGGGTTAAAACCGACTATGCGGCACTCCTAGATAAAAATTAAGGGATTTCGGTCGATTTTTTAGACATTTTATGATGTGATGGAAGTTTTAAGATTATAGAGGTATCTAAGTTCTTATTTTTTATAACATTGTTTATTTGTGATGATTTATGACTGCAGACGTGCACATTTCAATAAACCAAAACTAAAAACAATGTGTGTATAACTAGCTATTTTCCCTTTTCTTAGTACTATGCGACCAAAAATTCCAGGATGATAGCTACATATTAAAAACCCTTCTACAGGTTAGGTAGTATTTGCATGGGGCATCGAAAACCCTAAGGCCATCTATGGTTGGTCAACAACGCTTAGCGAAATTCCTGGCTCGTTTAAATAAGCGTGTACTCTCTGGTTCTTCTTCCTGTGAGTTTATTTATAACACCAAAAGGAGCACAATTACCCTAAGTGTGCAAATAGGAGCCTTTCCCACATAAAATCTTCAATTGGAGCTTGTTCCAAACAGACCAAAGAAACGTAGGACTCGCGAATTCCGTTCAAGTACCCTATATGGTATTTTTAATGCTGGCGCCGCAGACGCCGCTTCGCAAACACATTACGTAAATTTCGTCACTGGAAAAAATGACGTCATTTACGTCACTTTCGTTAAACAAGGTATCATTGAAAAATTCATCTTCTTGACACACTTAGGGTAATTATGCCACTTATGATAATACGTTTAATGATACGTAGTATTTCATTAAATGAGTTTACTCGTGAGTCTGATTCATAAGTATAATGAATAGTTTAAAACGTGTTTTAAACATAGTTTTTTATTGTTTATTATTGTTTGATTTAAAAACAGTTAAAAACAATGAATCTTGTTTAAAACAATAAAAAACATTGTTTTTGTTCTTTTTGAAAAAAACAAGGATTTTGCCAACCCTGCCCTGAACTAGCTTCGCGAAGCTTCTTGGCCTTTCTTTTTACCCTTTCCAGCTTCTCAATGTCTTTGACCAGGTGGGGGGACCAAATGCTGCAGCAGTAGTCTAAGTGAGGGTGAATGTAGACACTGTAGAGGATTTTCAAAGATTTGACACTAAAATGAGAGAATTATCTCCGCAGCATGTATAAAGCCCTTATACCGCGCGCGGAAGCGGCTTTGCTATGGGTATCCCCGAACATATGGCCTGAAAATATGACCCCAAGGTCCCGAACCACAGCATGCGCCTCTATCGCTTTGCCCCCCAAACTGTACTTATAGCGAGGGTTATTAGCCCCGCAATAGAGAACGACCGATTTAGTAGTTCGAGGAGACCCAATGGGCCAAAGCATCAATGTCCCGTTGGAGTAAAAGCGAATCAGTCGGTGAAGCTATTTTATGACTGATCTTATTGTCATCGGCAAACAATTTGAGAAAAGACTCCTTGATTACCAGAGGAAGATCATTAATAAATATAACAAAAAGAGTTGGGCCTAACACAGATCCCTGAGGCACCCCACTAGTCACCTCACACCATTCCGAACAGACCCCACGCAGGACCACTCGCTGCGTTCGAAACCTCAAAAAATCCGCGATCCAATTAACAATCAAAGGTGGAACCTCTAAGTACTCAAGTTTCCGAATAAGCAGCGAATGCGGGACCGTATCGAAAGCCTCGCGTAGGTCTAGATAGACCAGATCAACGGAATGCCCTAAATCTAGGCACGTAGTGACTTCCTCGAGGGTTGAGAGGAGGCTCGTAAAACACGAACGTCTTAAAAGAAACCCATGTTGATCTCTCGAGAAGAAAGATCGGCTATGTTGAAAAAGGCGCTTGAATCGAAATTAAATATTGTTAATAAAAATATTCATTTTTATATTGTATTAATTAATGTTGTATAAGTGTAGTTTAGAATATACCTGTAAAATTTGTGCTAAAATAATTCTTGAATTTTGTAAATAGTTCTGTAAAAGGATTGTGGAAAAGCCCCACATTTCCTTTCTTTTATATCGAATTTTTTCAAAATAGTTCGTATATTGTAACAATGCTCGGGATGGGCACTGGCGACGTATAGTCCGGTTGCTGGCGCCTTGGAAATTTTCGGGGTAAAACCCGGCTATGCGCGCGCTCGTGGCCAGCCCCAGCTTGATCCCCTCCCAGAGGGTGATCTTATAAATAGGCTGCTCTCCTTCAGAGGGCACTTAGAAAAACTGTAAATCGTCAACGGGTTAAGACCCAAAAATAAAGATGGTAGAAAACTAAAAAAAAGTTTGTAGTCATTAATAGAAATGGTTAAATAGTATAGTTATAGATAGGACGCGACCTGATATTCAACTAAAGTTTCCCAGTAAAAACAAATAAAGTCTTCAGTCTAATTAAATATAGCGGGTCTTGTTAGATACCTTGAAAGAAAACCCTAAAAAACTACAGGCTAGTAAGGAACGCCACCGAGGAATCTCTTACGATGATCTCCAGTTCCTTACACGGCAGACAGGTTAGACTTATACCCCTAAAAGTGTCAACCGCGTTGGAGTTAGGAATTTGTTTGATCACGGTAACATTAGCCAGCTTCCATAAAAGTGGAAGACGACCCGACGAAATAGAGTAATTGAATATGGCCAATAGAGGGGAAGCTAAGATGGCTGAACCCTCTGAAAGTAATCGCGGATGAAGGTCATCAGGCCCTGGGGATTTAAAAGTTGGCAGTCGCTTTAAATATCGTCGGACTGTAGAATACGATAGGCCAAAGTCTAGGGGACTGAAAACAAAATCAGAGAAAAAGTCACCCAGATATACTGCCTCCAAATCGGGCTCGCGGGTGAACACGGAACTACACACTCAAAACTTACTTTTGAAAGCAAATACGGTTTATAATTTACAGCAAGGTGCAGTTGAAGTGGGTTAACAGCAGTTGGTCGTAAAATTTACAGCTTTCTGCTGTATTTTGAAGAAAACAGTAGCGACTGTAAAAATTCGTACTGTTTTTAAAATGACAGTTATATTATGGCACGCCATCCCGGTCAAAATTAAAAAGAAAAAAAAACTGAGTTTTTCGTTAAAAAAAAAACGGATATTTAAAAAAAAAATATTTTTAAATATAATTTTGAAAAAAAATTAAAAAAATATAATTTTGAAAAAAAAATAAAAAAAAAATTTGAAAAAAAAATTGAAAAAAAACTTTTTTGAAAAAAAATTGAAAGAAAACAAAATATTTTTGGAGGAAAAAAATATTTTAGCTATAAATGAAAAAGGGCATATACCACACTAGAGAGCTGCAGAGCAGTGAAAATAGCAAATCGTTTCCGCTCCGTTTTGTTTTCTGGTATGGTACATATGTCCGTTTCCGTTCCGTTTACTTTATCGCCAATTATTTTTACCGTATATTATAATCCCATGACAGTATTAGTAGTCCCTGCAAGCGTAAAGTAGAGCCATCTATGTGTGGTATAGAGAGCTGCAACGGAGCGGAAATTATTCCGTTTCCGTGGACTCCGTTCCGTTCCGCGGTGCTGGAACGGAATCGGAGCAAAAACTCCAAATATTAAAGCAACGGAACAGAATCGGATACAAATTTCAAAAAATCGTCGTCACGGAACGGAATTGGAGTCCGAGCGAAATTCCGAAAATGGGGTTAAAAGAAGCTTCGGTCTTCTCCAACGAGTGGGCTAGTGGCTTCTAGGCTAGGATGCTCTCTGCTAGGATGGTGACGGGGTAAAGAAAAAGGGGAAGGGATTCTTTTTCATTTCTCTTAGCTGCTGATTGGGTCTCCCACTTTCTCAGACAGAAAGATCATAATCCCCTTTTTCCCATCCCCCTTTTTCACGGGCTCGTGGGAAACGAAAATGCAACTTGCACCTTCTTTCTCTACGATTACGTTACGTAGATTGGTGCGCAGTATAGTACAAGTTACAAACTGCTGAAAACGGACGAAAATAATATACGGTAAATGAAACGGATCGGAAAACGGACGCAAATAATAGGCGATAAACAAAACCGAACGGAAATAATTGGCGATAAAGAAAACGGAACGGAAACGGACGGAAATCATATACGGTAAATGAAACGGAGCGGAAATAGACGGAAATAATATACGGTAAATGAAAGGGAGCGGAAACGGACGGAAGTAATAGGTGAGAAAGAAAACGGAGCGGAAACGGTCGGAAATAATAGGCGACAAAGAAAACGGAGTGGAAACGGACGGTTATTATGGACGAGAAACAAAGCGGAGCGGAAACGGACTTATGTACCATACCAGAAAACAAAACGGAGCGGAAACGATTTGCTATTTTCACTGCTCTGCAGCTCTCTAGTGTGGTATATGCACTTTTTCATTTATAGCTAAAATATTTTTTTCCTCCAAAAATATTTTGTTTTTTTTTTAAATTTTTTTTTCTTTCAAAATTAATTTTTTCTTCTTTCAAAATTATTTTTTTTCTTCTTTCAAAATTATTTTTTTTTCAACAAAAATTATATTTTAAAATATTTTTTTTTTGGAAAAATATCCGAATTTTTTTTTCTTTTTAATTTTGAACGGGATGGCGTGCCATATTATATTAAAATTAACAATATGAAACCGTGGTTGACGTTTTACTTCAAAAATGCGTAAAATTTACCACACGGTGCTGTTTTTTCTGTTATAAACGGCAAGCGCTAGTATATCAAACTAATTATTATTTAGTTGTCAAAACTTTTTTAAAATCGCACAAGTTTCATTTTAGTTTTAAATATAATAATATCCGATAAAAATATTTTTATATACTCTTTTGTATAAGCAGCACCCCACGCAAAATGCTATATTAATTACAACCCTTGTTCATCGCGTTCTTAATAATTTGAAACGAAGTTAATAGTTTACTTTCCTTTGGTTTTCCCTATAACTCTGAAATACAAAGGATCGAGCCAAACATAATCAACTAGAGTTGTAGTTATGTTTGGTAATTACGATTAAATTTTGCTATTGAACTATGAAAATATTTTGTCAAAGTGTTTGTTATAATAATTTTAATAATTGATAAAAAAAATTATATATTTCTATCATGAATTGATTAATAAAATATTTGAAATTTTTTAATTAAACCAATATGTTAATGGTTTAATCCGTAAAATTTTTGATGAAATTTTAAGGTTGTGAATAAGTTCTGTACTAAATACGTTTGACAACTAAAACTACGGGAAACACTGGGATTTTACTGTAAAAACTGCAAGCATTTGCCGTATTAAATACGTCTGGAATGAAGGTTAAATAAACAGCAATACTCTGTAAATATAACTTTGTCTTGATGTATTTTTAAACGGCAGTGTCCAGTAAATTTAACAGGAAGCATAACAATAAAAAAAACAGTCAGAGTTGGTTGTGAATTTAACAGCATTCTGCTGGTATCTATGCTGACCGCAGCTTACTGTAAAATTTACATTAATATTTTTCTGTGTGTAAAGAAATCATTAAGCGCCGTTACCATCGCAACCGGATCGCGAATTAATACCCCCGCAGAGTTCTCCACAACCATAAGAGAGGGTTTGGGTTTAAGATAACGGGAAACACGCGAGTAGAGCGCCTTGGGGTTGGTAGGCATTGCCTCAATTAAACGGGCTTCGTACCTATATTTCGCGGAACGAATGTGTTTAGTAAGTAAGTTACGTTTTTTCGCAAATGCTTGTCTGTTGTCAGTAGAAGGTGAAGCTCTGAATACACGAAAGGCAGAACGCTTGTCTCGAATTAGGTGCTCGGTTTTCTTGGACCACCAGGGCTCCCTCAAAAGACCCGAACGATTAGTGGGTTTAATGGAGATCAAGGGCACCGACACGTCCCTGGCTTCAGTAACGTAAAGTAGAAGAAAACCAACCATTTCGTCTAAGGTAGGGGCATTGAGGATGGCTGACCAATCCTTCGGAAGCCGGGCAGCGCGAAATAGGTCATAGTGCCCACGACTATAGGCATAGCGTGCAGACGGAATATGGGCACTGGAAGGGAACACTGGAGCTCGAAAGAGAAAGAGACAAAATCGTTTATCAAGGGAGGGGAGGTGGGAAAGGTCATTAATAGAATCCCAATCAAAAGTAAAAATGAGGTCTAAAAGCGAAGGGATATTGTTCCCACGGCGGCGAGTGGGATATGTTGTTTTAGTTGAAAGGAAGACACGGTATCAAGGAGCCTTTTCTCAACAGATCTAACCCCCTTGGACCCGTGGTACAAGAAGTGCAGTTTATCGCAGGCGCGTTAAAATCCTCCATAATAACCACACGGTCAGCTAACTCGCTGGCTTTCCCCATCGTCCCCAATAAGATCTTCAAGAACTCAAAGAGTCACCGAAGGGCTACGATAGCAACATAACACAATAAATAATATTTTATCAAGTTTAAGTTGGCGAGCCAAAATGTTTGGAGAGGTGAGGGAGTGATTAAGAGTAGCCACATGGTGCGATCGAAAACACAGAACACATCCCCCGCTTCTTGACCATTCACAATCGAAGCGAAAGGAATTATAACCCGGAATGTGGAACAATTCAGAACATATGTCCTTATTTAACCAGGTCTCTGTTATGGCAATACAGTCAGGAACCAGTTCCCAAACCAACGCACGCGGTTCAAGGATTTTACTAATCAAAGACCCAGTATTTGTTGCCAAAAAGGTAAAAGGACAAGGCGCACATTTTCGAGGATAAAAAACTTCAGGAGACGGTAAAGATAACACAGCCGGACCGGTATAAAGGACAAACGGCAGAAAGTCATTGTTGAGATCAGTTACTGTTGAGGAGAGGATATTGTCAAGATGGGATGTCAGCGAGAGAGAGGGCCCTAAGGTAGGCCGCGCCGAAGTCAGTGGCGAAAGCGCGGCGTGACCGAGTTTTTTGGCTGGAGACAATTTTGCGAATTTGGGCCGCCGTGCTGAAGCGGCTTGTAGACGCCATTAGCTGGATAAGGAAGCCCATGTCCTGGAGGTGGCCCTGGGGCCGTGACGCGTTTCCCGAGGCTGCGAATTGGTCATACGCTAGAGAAACCACGACATTGTTGCGGATAGCGAGGTGAGTTTCGCCATTGGCCAAACGATGGCTAAGTTCTTCGCAAGCGCGACGGTAGTTCGCCAACTGAACGTCTCTTTTTTATAAGACCGAGGAAGGAACGTTTCCCCACCGTATGTGGGAATGTGATAAGAAGCGGACGAGGGCGGGCACCTGTACCCGAAGACGGAACCACCCCGAGCCTGTGATACGGAACGGTGGTCGGTACCAAAGAGGACAGCATTGAGCCGTCTGGATTCACGAGCCAGGTCTTCAGAGGTGACATAATCAGTGGGAGAGGGAGGCTGGCGCATACACACCAGTTTTTCCACAAGTGAATTTTCCAGGGTTGTAAAATTGTCGCTTAGGGAGGAGGAAAGCGAGTGCACCTCAGAAGCGAGCAAAGTTAATGATTCGCCATTTGTTAAAATAGCCTTGTCCAGGCCGTCCACGCGATTTGATTAAGCGGTAGAGGCTGTATGGAGCGTATCCTGGACGGATTTGAGGTTTTCAAAGGCCGTTTTATAATGGCCTTCAAACTGCGAAAGCTCGTCGGCCGCCAAGCGGATGTCCGCTCTGTCGGCCATTTGCGCCACCTGGAAGCCCCGCAGTTGGTTTTCAAAATCGGAAAGAGAGGCTTTGACTGACTCATGAAGGTCCAGAGGAGTGAAGGCAAACTCCGAAAGGTTATTTTCTAACGCAGCAATCTTCGCCTGCACAGCTTGAAAGGAGTGCCTCCCAGACGCGGGATTACAGCACTTCGCCAACCTCTCGGCCCCCGAGTTACTTTAGTTTTTTCATATTTGCGCGCATTCTGATACGACTACACATAAATAATATTCTTTAAAAAAGGCTTTTACGCAACTCTGCCCCGTCTACACCCGGGTACCCGATGACGAAATGCTTTTTTTCGACGTATTTGGACCAAATTATTTCCGATTCGCCACTTTATTCCGACTATTTCATTTGCTCAAATTAAGATAATGATTAAATTGGTAACATTAACAGTTAAAATCTAAATACCCCCGATTAAATAAAAACTCCTCGTAAACAGTTACAACCTTATTTAAATAATTCCCAATCATTCGCCAAGTTAGAATTGAACCAAAAGTTACACAAAGCACACTCATTAAGCCACTCTAAAATGTTTCTATAAAATGCATTTGAAATCATCAATTACTGGTGCCTTTCTCATTTTGAAATTGAACGAGAAAACCTAATTATTTCTCATATGTTTCCTTTATTTAGCCTATTTGGTTTCCGTTATTTCCCCTCAAATTTCCCAGTCATTTCGCTGGCTGCTCCGATGAACAATATTTAATTCATTCAGAAATCATTTTCCGAAGGGTTAACCGCCGAATCCATTTTTATGAAATATTTCGTGATTGCTAATCTTGGAATTTTATTTGGTTTAGGCCCTTATAAAAGTGGTTTTCATCGATAAGCAACGCTAAAAATCCTTCCAGCTATAGCAGCGGGACGGATCCATAAATCCAAAAGAGCCTTTGCGCAGAACTTAAAGCTTGAAACTGGCAAAATGAGCAGCCGAGAACAGAAGAAACACAAGTGCACTGACAATTGTGAGTGCTTCCATGCCACGAGCAAAAAGGGACCTTTTATTGCTCACAAAAGAAAACACACCGGAGATAAACCTTTCCAATGTGAACAATGTAGTTACGCGTCTTCACGAAAGGACCGTTTGATTACCCACAGAAGATCTCACACGGGCGAAAAACCCTTTAAATGTGAACAGTGTAGTTACGCGTCTTCACGAAAGGACCGTTTGATTACCCACAGAAGATCTCACACGGGCGAAAAACCCTTTAAATGTGAACAGTGTAGTTACGCGTCTTCACGAAAGGACCGTTTGATTACCCACAGAAGATCTCACACGGGCGAAAAACCCTTTAAATGTGAACAGTGTAGTTACGCGACTGCACAAAAGACTCATTTGGTTACCCACAAAAGATCTCACACGGGCGTGAAACCTTTTCAATGTGAACAGTGTAGTTACGCGTCTGCACAAAAGAGCAATTTGATTACCCACAAAAGATCTCACACGGGCGTGAAACCTTTTCAGTGTGATCAGTGTAGTTACGCGTCTGCACAAAAAAACAATTTGATTACCCACAAAAGATCTCACACGGGCGTGAAACCCTTTAAATGTGAACAGTGTAGTTACGCGACTGCACAAAAGACTCATTTGATTACCCACAAAAGATCTCACACGGGCGTGAAACCTTTTCAATGTGAACAGTGTAGTTACGCGTTTGCACAAAAGACTCATTTGATTACCCACAAAAGATCTCACACGGGCGAAAAACCCTTTAAATGTGATCAGTGTAGTTACGCGTCTGCACGAAAGGCCGATTTGATTACCCACAAAAGATCTCACACGGGCGTAAAACCTTTTCAATGTGAACAGTGTAGTTACGCGTCTGCACAAAAGAGCAATTTGATTACCCACAAAAGATCTCACACGGGCGTGAAACCCTTTAAATGTGAACAGTGTAGTTACGCGACTGCACAAAAGGTCAGTTTGATTACCCACAAAAGATCTCATACGGGCGTGAAACCTTTTCAGTGTGATCAATGTAGTTACGCGTCTGCACAAAAGGCCAATTTGATTACCCATGAAAGATCTCACACGGCCGTGAAACCTTTTCAATGTGAACAGTGTAGTTACGCGACTGCACAAAAGGTCAATTTGATTACCCACAAAAGATCTCACACGGGCGTGAAACCTTTTCAGTGTGATCAGTGTAGTTACGCGTCTGCACAAAAAAACAATTTGATTACCCACAAAAGATCTCACACGGGCGAAAAACCCTTTAAATGTGATCAGTGTAGTTACGCGTCTACACGAAAGGACCATTTGACTGCCCACAAAATAACTCATACGAGAGTGAAACCATCTGGATGTACAGAGCGCGGATTCCGGGCCAGAAAAGAGATACATTTAAATAAACACCAAAAAGCGCGTGACGCTCATAGGGCAAGGCCACACAAAGGCTTAGTTGGCGACCAAAACCTCGCTACCAAAAGAACCCTTCCAACTCACGTTCGAATTCATTGTCTTCCCGCAAACCAAAGTGGCGCTTCGACCAGTCACGGACCAGACCCAGGACACCGAACACCGTCACGACCACGGCGGATTGGGAGCCTCGTTCGTCAAACGGGAGTTGGGTCTTGCTCGGTGCAGCTTCGACGCCTGACAAATGGACAGATTCAATCTTGCACCGAAAACCCCGATTCCGCCCACGTGGTAAAACCCGAAGTTCCCGACCCTGACGCGGACCCAAATGTGACCTTTCCCATTAAGAGGGAAGTGGGATGTCCCTCAGTCGATATGAGCCCCATCAAAGAAGTGCCCATTTATGACTTCATGGAGCTTGTGGGTATTCCGTCAGTCGTCAAACTAGAAGAGTTGGGATATCGACCAATTGGGGATAGTAACGCTGGTGTCGCGATGAACCCGGACACTTTTGTCAAGGTCGAATGTGGATCCGAAGAAGAAAGCTTTTGAATTTTAAAAGAAACTAATTCAGACGTATTATAAGATGTATTTAGCATTTTTAATATTTTTTCGATATCGGTCAAAAATTCAATAAGATTGTTGGGTTTTTTTCTGGCCAAAATATTTGGTTTGATCGAAATAAACGTGTTTTCCTTCAAAACAGTCCTCGTATAACTGAATTCCTGTTCTAGCAGACGACATCCCAAAATTATTTGCTGCGACACTATTAAGCAGACGACAGTCCTTTGCTCCTTACAATCGTCGCTGAGAAATTAGGAAAAGGCTTAGCAAACCCGTAAACCGACATTATTTGAAAACGTTAGTGGGTGGTGTATTTTTCCGAAATTCCAATTTAGCCAATCGGATAACGATTCAATGATTTTTTAGTTAATTAGTTGTAGTTTTTATTATGGGACTTTTAGGAGGTTGGATGACGATGCTCTGCCAGTAATAGAAAAGCGTGTTCCACAATTAGTCAGACTTCATAAATATATGGTTTTTGAAAAAACGAAACTAGCGTATTCCAACGGTAGATGTCACCCTTCTGAGATTATTACGTACCGTAAGAACTGTCGTTGTTTTCCGCAGAAGGCTTTGAACCTTTTAGCTTAGTTTCTGAACAAGACATACACTCTTGTAAAGTGTCTACCAATCCTCATGTACTACAATCTATGTTGATCACTATAATAGTGCTGTGTTCATTTTAAAATTTCATCTTTATTTTGTTCTAACGAAAAGATAAAATAATTGGTGTTGGTCCATTTGATCGAAAAATATGTGATCTACAGTCGATCCTTATACGTTGCAATTGATCGAAATTCCATTTGATCGAATCCCATTTGACATTTGTTTCATAAGAGCGAACCTTCAAATGATCGAATACTATTTGATCGAATTCAAAAGTATTTATAGTACCAGTTGGTATGTTTTTATTTTACCGAATGCCAATATGAAGTGCAGAAGGAATAATGATGGAATAATTCATTGCTTAAGTGCAGAAGGAATAATGATGGAATAATTCATTGCTTTAACTGTATTAAGCCACAAAGATGAAGAGATTTTTACTTTATACACTATATGATGGAATTTTTTATGACATCGACGATAACGGCCCGTTGTTTTTATATATATAAATAGGGTCAGGTTAGGTTAGGTTAGGTTAGGTTGATGTACGAGCGCCGTAGGCGCGTACGCACCGTTGTATACGAGGGGTCTGACCACGTTCACGGCCCTTCTATTGCTAAAAATTAGGTACAGAGTTGGTTTTTTTAATAGGTCTTTCTATTAATTATGTCCGAGAAAATATTTTGTTTTCTACGTCACTGCGCTCAGGTTTTTTTTTCTGTATTAGAGTCTACTGTATCTCATTCTGACTAGAAGTTGCCTTTTCGATTTACTCCAAAAAACTAGTAGTTTTACGCTACAGTAGCTTTCGATCAAATTTCGTTCCATCAAATGCCATTCGATCAAATGCAATTCGATCAAATGGAATCGATGAAATAGACTCAAACCAAATAATTTACCGAATAAAATTTGGCCCTAAGCCTCGGTCGAACCTCACACACTAGACCCCGACGTCATATTTATTGCGGATATCCAACTTAGCGTTACACAGCTATTTCACATAGTTAAATTAATTAAGAAGTACTACCATTAAAAATATAAAAAACATTTAGGTAGTATTTAAAAGTCATTTGCGGCTCTTTTATCGGTAGGTTGACAGTTCCACGAAAAAGCCACTCTATAGGAGATACATTTCATTGTGGTATTTGAGTCTTGCTATTCAATATAACAGGTAGGTGCAGGCCATCTTGTGTGGTGGTGATGGATTTCCATTGGCTGTTGAAAAAAGCTAGAAATGAATTAAAGACTAAACTCGCGAAATTAATTATTTATCCAAAGAAAATAAAAAATCCCAAAATATGTAAATTTTACAAATATTTTAAACAATTAATCTATCCTACATTTTTTAAAGTGGCTAAAGGCCCTCGGTTGTCGGAAAATATGTTCGGACTCAATTTCAATTAAGCGTAACAATCGTAAACGGGCGTGTTCTGTCACCATCAAAGAGTACCTACATAGATCACCCCGACGACATACCACCGCCTCACGATAAAGTCCCATCAATTCAAGTACTTTCCTGGCGGGGCCCTTTTCAATACACGGTAGACAACGAGCCAAGCCTGATCGGCCTTTCGCGGTCCCAGAGGCCTGTTCTGCTCTGATCTCTGTTGATCCACCTCGCTGCCTTTATTAAAAATTGATACTCGAATATTTCATCTCCGGGCGCTGGAAGACGGACGCCTAATAACCCCTTCGAAATGGCCTCGCGTCCTCTACCGGTTAAAGATGGTACGAATCAGCCTTTGACTAGGAAAGTGAGCAGTCGGAATTGGCAGCGGGTGCGAAAGGATCTCTCCGCGCACCTGATTCAACCTGATCTATAGAGGCGCTAGATGGCGCGATTGACGCCCGCTCGTAATGGAAGTAGAAGACGCTTCCTTTTTTTATTTCTCGGACACCTTTTATTCGCTGCTCGAGTGAAAAGATGAAGATGAATTGTTTTCGCCGGCCCGTTGATAGATGAGCTAAATTTGTGTCTTTCAATTTTAGCGCGGGCTTTCCGGCCCTGCCCCCTAGTGTCTATTTCTGGCCATTCTCTCTATCTCCCTCTCCCTCGGCTGTCTGCTAATATTATTGCCGCTGCACGCACCCCAAAAAACCTTACATTTAGGAGTGACCCGTTTCGCGTCTTTGGCTAAGCCTTTGCTTGGCTCGAGAAATAAGTTGGACAAAACATATATAATAATTTGGCGATTAAAATTGGACATACGGTTATTAAATGCAGCTTACGACTAAAAACGTTTTATGAACATTTAAAAAATGGTGTAAAATTAGTGTGAAAATGACCGAGGCCTTTTTTCCGGAAATTTTTCCGTATTTTTCCTAAAAATATAAAAAAGGTTTCATTCCATGATTAGTCTAATATATTTTTTGCAAATTTAAATAAATCGGTATTTTCGCGTAATTTTTTCGAATCTGAAAGTAAAACTAAACCTCTAGACTAGTTTAAACTGATTAACAATGTAACACCATTAATGTTTTGTAGTATGTTTACTGTTATTAGACATTTTATATCGATAAAAAGTTAAAAACATTAAAAACCCTAAAAAGTAATTTATGTTTAATTTTGACGATTTGCGGAAAATAAGTACACTAAATCCCAAATAGAATATAGAAAAACGTTTGAAATATAAATTTACAATTTCAAATAACGCACCTTAAGCGTAGTTTCCACTGGCGTGTGTCACACCTCTCATTGTGTACCCCGGATGAGGAATCCCGAATATTTAATATTTTCCCGAATATTTAATACTTTCCCGAATATTTAATATTTTCCCGAATATTTAATATTTTCCCGAATATTTAATATTTTCCCGAATATTTAATATTTTATCGAATATTTAATACTTTCCCGAATATGTAATATTTTCCCGAATATTTAATACTTTCCCGAATATGTAATATTTTCCCGAATATTTAATATTATCCCGAGTATGTAATATTTTCCCGAGTATATAATATTTTCACGAATATATAATATTTTCCCAAATATATAATATTTTCCCAAATATATAATACTTTATCGAATATTTAATATTATCCCATATGTATAATATTTTCCCAAATATGTTCAATATTTCCCAAACATTTACGACTTTAGCCAATCATTTAAATATCTCCCAAACATATACGATAATTCCCAAATCCTAAATATTTACGATATTTCCCAAACATTTACGATATTTCTCAAATAGTTACGATATTTCCCAAATCCTAAATATTTACGATATTCCTTAAACATTTACGATATTTCCCAAATATATATGATAATTCCCAATCATTTACGATATTTCACAAATAATTACGATAATTCCAAATATTTAAGATAATTCCAAATATTTACGATAATTCCCAAATATTTACGATATTTCCCAAACATTTATGATATTTCCCAAATATTTACGATAATTCCCAAACATTTACGATATTTCACAAATAATTACGATAATTCCAAATATTTACGATAATTCCAAATATTTACGATAATTACCAAAACATTTACGATAATTCCAAATATTTACGATAATTCCCAACATTTCCGATATTTCTTGTTTTTATTCCAGAAATGATTATTTCGATTTCTCGCTACTTTTACCAAATATAAAAGAAGGGTGGACGAACGAAATACGAAGCGACGCTATGCTTTGCCCCAATTCTTTCCCCTAATCAATCTATCTTTCTTCTCTCTGTGGAATTTTGGAATATAAGGCTAGACTGGTGTCGGCTAGTATATTTTTGCTCCGTTTATTAGTCCGGCACTAGGCTTAGATATCTTTAAGTGCCGGACTGAAAAAGAAAACGACCAAGAACGTTCATCGTTGATTTTTCTGTCCACGTATGATGTACAGCGGCTGATGGGGATTTTTCATTCGGTATGTTTCGCAAAAGGTTAAATATCGCGATGACGTGTTTTTATGCTTTTGAGAAAGTGCAGTTTTAATTGGCGGTAGTTGCGCAGCCGATTTAGGCAAGTGGAGAAAATAGTGAATGGCTACAATACCAAATTCAACATCAAATTAAATTTTTTATTTATTTTTAAGCGTCTTACCCAATTGAATCACTAATTTTTGTCATAGTAGATAAATATTTAAAAAGATTAATAAATTATGGAATACTCATGAGATTTGTTACTTAATTAAAATTTATTAAAATCCATTAAATATACAAAGTTAAAAACGTTGCGCAACGTTCGCGACACTACGTTTTGGATCTTACGAAATCCTTTTTCAATATCAACTCAAATAAAATGGCCAGTTTCCTACTGTATATGCGCCAAGACGTCAAGGATATGTCTATTCCCATTGTGTAAAGTACCCGAAAATGTCTTGGAAATTCAAGAGGAAACTGCGTTAATTTTCACTTAAAATCAGGTGCCATTAGAACTTCTATTGACCGTTGCCATAGTGATGTAAAGAATCTTTCCTCATTATCATAATATATAGACTAATTTGGCCATACACGCGGGGACTAGCTAGGAATGATTTTCTTTTAATTGGTCTCCGGATAGGTGACCCTGGCCGCTCTCGCTGGCCAACGCGCATTTGTTTGGCAATTGCGAGTTTTAAATGGCGGGCGGGTGGGTCGGCCATCGACTGCGGAATCGATCCGTTTCCGCGCGCTATTTTTAGCCTTTGACTACCCGTCCCGGAGAAAAGGAAGATTCTGGAGAGAGCCGCTGCGGATGCGGAAAGGGATTCAGATCTCCATCCTACTGCCTCAGCCCTCGAGCATAGTTTTCACTGGCCACAGAGCGACTGTCTGAATTTCGATTCGTCGGGAAATTTGCTAACGAAAGAAGCTTGGAATTTTCACAAAACGAGTATACAAAAATTTCGTTCGCTAAGGCTTAGTGGTTAACGCTAAGCCTAACTTTTCGGAACCATTTATAATTTTATTTTAAATTTAGTAATCAGCTAGGTTAATACCCGAGAGACCAACGTAGATCTTGCTAGCTAATACGCCAATTTTAGTAATCCCGTCTGGGCACGCGCAGTTATCAGAAAATAGAAACGTAATTTCTTTGTTTCGACAAAACTGTTTTCTAAAAACAGCTGTATCTGGCGCCACAATAAATAACGAAGTGTAGTATTACTTCGAAAATATTTTTAATAACTAAGCTAATCCAACGCTTTTTAATTTATGTCTTTCTCGTAACCCAAATAAATATTTTATTCGCGTTTTTCGAGCATTTTGTAGCCACCCGGTATCCGAGAAAGTCCTGGCTTTTATTTGTCACTGCTCGAAGTCTAGTGTTCTGCTCAGTTTCCACTAGCGAGCGTAACGAGGTCACTCAACTTTGGGACGTAGAAACCATTTCGCGTAAAGGAAAATATATTTTTACGCGCGTTATTGGAAACTACGCTTAAGGGCGTAAGGGAATATACATTATTACGCACGTTATTGGAAACTACGCTTAAGGGCGTAAGGGAATATACATTATTACGCACGTTATTGGAAACTACGCTTAAGGGCGTAAGGGAATATACATTATTACGCACGTTATTGGAAACTACGCTTAAGGGCGTAAGGGAATATACATTATTACGCACGTTATTGGAAACTACGCTTAAGGGCGTAAGGGAATATACATTATTACGCACGTTATTGGAAACTACGCTTAAGGGCGTAAGGGAATATACATTATTACGCACGTTATTGGAAACTACGCTTAAGGGCGTAAAGGCAAATACATTGTTAGTCGTGTTAGTGAATACTACGCTTAAGGGCGTAAAGAAGAATACATTATTTCGCACGTTATTGGAAACTACGCTTAAGGGCGTAAAGGCCAATACATTGTTAGGCGTGTTAGTGAATACTAAGCTTATGGGCGTAAAGAAAAATACATTATTTCGCACGTTAGTGGAAACTACGCTTAAGGGCGTAAGGGAATATACATTTTTACGTACGTTATTGGAAACTACGCTTAAGGGCGTAAAGGCAAATACCTTATTAAGCGTGTTAGTGAATACTATGCTTAAGGGCGTAAAGGCAAATACATTGTTAGTCGTGTTAGTGAATACTACGCACGCTTAAGGGCGTAAAGAAGAATACAATATTTCGCACGTTATCAGTGGCGTAGCGAGGGGGGGCGGAGGGGCGGACCGCCCCGGGCGCCACCATTAGGAGGGCGGCAAAATTGCCCCTTTTTACAAGGATGATTTTGGCGCGTTCATCCCTTCTACTTCGCCTCTCTTCCTATCCTCCTTAGAATTATGATTCCGCCCCGGTCGACAATGGCCCACGCTACGCCACTGCACGTTATTGGAAACTACGCTTAAGGGCACAAGGAAGAATGCATTATTACGCACTTTATTTGCAACTATACACTTAAAAACCTAAGGGAATATATATTATTACGCACGTTTGTGGAAACTTCGCTTAAGGGTGTAAAGGAAAATACATTATTTCGCACGTTAGTGGAAAGCAACCTCTAGCGATGCGGATAAATATAAATTGCGGAAAGTATCAAAGTTTACCGCAGCGGTAAGTTGCAGCAACTCTATAAGCTTACGCAGAGCAACCAGTAAAAACTTGAATTTTGCAATGTTGGGAAATTTTCTGTCGTCGGCGGTGGTGCAGTAAATAGCAAATAACCCCACCGAACCCAAATAACATTTGATTTGGGATTTGAGCCGACGCTGGTTGGGGAATTAGCCAAGGGTTTTCACGTATGGCTGTTTGTGTAGTATTACCAATGTTTCTACATCGAAACTTTTAGCTTTAACGAAATTTATCCTTATTGTTTGTTTTTGAATGACGTCACTATCTCGAGCGAGATGTTTAAGGGATAGTTCCAAATTTTGAACGGCTGCAGACTGCCGTTACATGGTTGTCCATTTTATTATTATTATTTTATTATTTTATTTTATTATTTTATTATTTTATTATTTATTATTTATTTTATTCTAAAAATCGCCATTTTGAATGTCAAGTTAGCGATTCTCAAGGTTATTTCGACTAACTTTAAGCAGTTGTTTTTTAAAAGATTTTTGGGTTTTTGTACTTCGAAAGGGACATTTTCAAGGTCGAAATCTTCATTTACTAAAGATCGGCTATTTCATTATTATTATTTTATTATTATTATTATTATTATTATATAATATTATAAATATAATAATTAATTAATAATTAATAATATAGTAATGTAATTCGATTCTCTGTTTCAATATTTTCATATATATCCATAGCTTTATACAGTAATTCACACGAAAAACAATATTCAAATTGGCTTTAATTAATATATTGGATATGTTGGATACCGTAAAACCAATTTAATTTATTGCACAATTTAAAAAAGATTGATTTAGGGCTATCAGATTCAATACAAAGTAGGTAATATTTCTTTGTGTAAATTGCAAGGATTCCAGATAATAATTGTATCAAAGGAGCCCATTTTTGGCAAAAGTTAAGTTATTATTAAATTAAAATCCAAAATCCACGAAAACATCCGGAAATTATTTTGTATTTTTTTAATACCCTTAATTTCTAACAAATCCACAAAATCCGCTGAAAAATCCATGAGATCCAACAAAACAAATCCGTGGATTTATTTTTACAAAAAAATACTATAAGATTTTTTTAAATCAGTTGAATTCTTTAAACATCCGTTGAATTCTTTAAAATCAGTTGAATTCTTTAAAAATCCGTTGAATTCTTTAAAATCAGCTGAATTCTTTAACAACCAGTTGGACTCTTTAAAAATCAGTTGAATCCTTTAAAATCAGTTGAATTCTTTAACAATCAGTTGGATTCTTTAAAAATCAGTTGGATTCTTTAAAAATCAGTTGAATTCTTTAAAAATCAGTTGGATTCTTTTAAAATCAGTTGGAGGACTTTAAAAATACTGTTAGTAATTTTTATCTTTGTTGGCATTCGACAGCCCTTAGTTAGGTTTAACCTTTTACAATGAGACTAAACAACAATTTCTATTAAATCTATTTAAATTAATGTAATGTTCTTAAATTATTTTTTAAAGAGAGTATTAACTTCCACGTTTATTAAAGATCAACGAATTTCACTTTTATCCCACCAGGCTAGTCACGTTAAAAACAAGCTTGCGTTATGCAGCGTTCAGACTATGTGAAAATATTACGTTTCGGTTATGTTGGTCGCATCGGTTCGTTCATTTCACTGTTCAGAAAGGAACCAACCTTGCACGGAGATCAGGTCCCTCTCTACCATTGGGCTAGGTAGGGCTAAGCCCTAGGGCGCCGTGCCCGGCAGGGGCGCCGTCTGGCCCTTAATTGTTTAACACATACTATAAAAAATATATAAAAGGGCGCCTAATATAATTAGCCCAGGGGCGCCTGACGGAGATTAACATAAAAAGTGATTGTTCATCCAATCAGAGCTCAGTAATAACGGCGGAAAAACTGAAATACTTTTTTATCCACCTCTGATTGGTTATAGTATTTCGATGGTTCTGAAGGTCGCCACTACCTAGAGTCAGCGCTGATGAGGCATAAGGCTAATTGTCTGCTATGAACTTTTTGAGCGCAAAGAAATGAAAAAATTTAAACGACACGCGCGAAAATTTAAAGTATCTTTTGAAAAGTCTGAACGGTGTAAGAAATCGAAAGAACCGACACGATCGACGCAAACGTAATATTTTTACCTAGTCTGAACGCTGCTTTAGACGGAGTTTTTCTGTTCATGTGCCCATAAAGAAGCTACAGAAAATAAATTACATCCCAATTTGTTTGCACTTTGCTACGTCGTATTTTTTGTTTGTCTTTACTCTAGAAAATTGAAACTTTACCGCAACTGGATTCTATAGTGGCCAGAAATTAATTGAAGACATCTCAAATGCACAGGTCATTAGAATAAAGTAGGTAACGCTTCCAGAAATGTTTTCTATCCTAGTAAACGTTCGAAAAATTCCGGATATCTACTTGTTTTGGAATAAATCACGTGTGAAAATGTTCAAAAATGAGTTATATGGACTATAAAACTAATTTAGTTGTTTATATCACTATAGGTAATGGTTTTTTACCTAATTAGTTTATAAACTAGTTAACCCGGTAGCACGAGCACGTTTATACTAGGTTGATGTTCATATTCCGTGTAAAGCTGGTTTATATAACACTTATTCAGTAATGTGGTCCCCTACACGTAGTTTCTACGTATAGATATGGTATATATATATATCACTCGATTGGCAGACAGGTAGTTTTTTCGTAGATAAATAGTAGATTAATAACTAGGTTGGAAAAGTGTTAAGCTTTACGTTGTGCTCACGCAGATATACAGGGTGTTTCAAAAGGTTATGCAAAAATTTTAAGGAGTTGTAGGGGGTGAGTTGAGAAGTATTCCGGTTTTTTCCCACTTTCCTACGATGAGTGAAAAGAGTGCCAGAGAGCTTCAAAGTGTGGCCTAATAGCCCCTGGAAGTAGGCTGCAACCAGCGCAAAACCAAGCAGCAGGGACTTTAAATACTGTTTAAGTTTACCTTCTTACGCTGGTTCCCTCGATTTGTTTACAAAGTCCTTTTTCACCTATCACACGAACCGAAACCCTAATGTTCGTATTTCCCTTCTACTTGGTTTTGCGCTTATCTCAAATTCTATGACTGACCGACAACTCAAGCTTTGTCTTGAGATGGATGATCAAAGGCACGCTAAAGAGTTTATCTCCGGTTCCTCTAGCTCTCTAGCTCCAATATCAGTTTAGTCATTGACCTACTAAGAAGCCACTGCCTACTTAACAGACATCCTCACTTGATTGGAATCATTGATGATCCAGTCTATTGTTGTCAGGTTGAGGAGGAAAATTGATATCATGTACTTTATCGTTGTGAATATTACGCAGCCCAAGGGTTCGAGCATCTTGCTATGCATCAGTTGGAAACCTCGGATTTCTTTAATATGTCGGATATCGGACTTTTAAAGTCTTAAGGTCTGGGGTTGCACAATGGACCTCTGGTTGAAGTGCACAAATGGGCACATCTATCGCCCTTCTCCCCACTTATCAATAATAATAATAATAATAAAAGATGAATGCTAAATGAGCCTAATTTAAACGTGCTCCTGCTACCTGATGTATTTGCAAATATATCAGTAGATTGCTAATTTAGGTTTCAAAAAGGGGACAAAGAACCATGTAGACAAGCGAATGGTTCCTTTTACACACCCTTCCTTGAGCGTATCTTTGACTATGTAAATTCTTTATCCCCTTCTTTACGCCATTTTAACTTTTACGTCTGACTCGACTTTTGAGTTTCTGGCTACTTCACTGCAAATAATAATTAAAAATAAATCTTCAAGCAAGATTTTCTACCTTTTAAAGAACAAATTTCGCATATTTGTTAGTACGTTTCGGCCGTTCCCAGATACTAACAACCATAGGTCAACACCAAGAGCTGGGCTTGAGCTCACCTTACTGAATTCGTATATGAGCTAACGGATGGTCTCGGGCTCACTTTGGTCACACCAAAGAGAGAAGGGTGTCTATCCGGTGAATGAGAATTTCATTCTCAATCACCGGATAGACACAAAGAGCTTGGCTCCCGCCGTTCACCCGCGCCTATCCCGTTCCTCCCCCACCCGCGCCTCTCTCTCAATCACCAGAATTTCTAATCACCAGAATTTCTAATCACCAGAATTTCTATTCACCAGATTCTCCCGTTCACCGGTTGCTTTCCCCCAAACCCCATTCACTGGATACTTTATCTCTCGTTCACCAGCTCCTTTCCCCCATTGCTTTCACCCCTTCTAATCACCAGTTGCTTTCCCCCATCTCTAGGCAATAAAAACAACCATAATTGTTATCTCTCATACTATCGAACCCAATCGCTAGAAATTGGCTTTTTCCCCATTCGCTATAAATCGCAGCAGTTTGCCAGAATTAGTTTTATCTCTCCGAAATAATTAATGTACCCAAAATTGGACCGCCAGTTTATTATTCTTTTTAGGGGAATCTCTATGGGAGTTTAACATTACAATAAAGCTAAAAGGTCCAGTTTGGGGTACATTTGGTCCGAAATGGGGTACATAGGGCCGAAAATGGTGACTTTGGTCGTTTTTGGGGTACATTTGGTCCATTTTGGTCCATTTTTGGGTACATCCCTGCTTTCCCCCATCCCCATTCTCCAAAATTAGTTTTCCTCGCGCAGATATCTGGAGATTAGATTTTTACCCGTTTGCTTATCGCTTCAGAACTCCTTAATTTTCTAATCTCTAGGCAATAAAAACAAGTTATTTACATTTAATTTTTTATTTTAGAACTTTGTTTTACATGTTAGTAGGTACTATCAGATATTCCATTAGATGGTTATCTTGTACATTACACAATTAAAACAAATTAAAGTAGTTAAGTTTACAGGCATTTAAATGGGGTGAAACGATCTCCTGCAACTTAATTTAATTAAAAGTTCTAACTCACGTATTTGTAGTGTTTAGCAGCAGTATCGTCTTCTTCTTCTTCTTCAGGTACAGGTGAGATGTATTTGTCAGCGACCGTAGTTGCTTTTGGCGTCGGTGGAATGTCCCATTCTAGCGAGATGTACTTTTTTTCCGATGGTGAATTATCCCTCGACGGACAGTGTGGAAAGAATCTGGCATGTTCCCATTCTGGTACGTCTCCTGATTCCCATCCTTCTAATACGCCGTGGCATTTGTAACATCGTACTTCATCGCCCCGCTGAATATAGTAGAATCCAGCCTTCGCTAGTTGCTCCTTAGTAACGTGGGGATTTTTCCAGTGACGAAAAGTTTCAAGTCGATACACTTCGATGTCCATAGCTGATCTAGACCAAATACGTTCTATAGTTTCAAATGATACATTCTCTAAGCCTACATTTACCCCTAAGTCTACTAAACCTAATTTTATCAATATGGTTTAATTTCTACGCTAAAATTCTCAATATAAACGCTTTTTTCAATATGCAAATTGTTTTAAATATGTCTAAAAATATAGTCTATTACAAAGAAAAAAATAGTTACTTACTTACTTTACGGGTAGAAATCCATTGTCGAGCTGTAGAAAAGACTGAGCGATCCGTCAGCAGGTCTTTACTCGTCAATGCGCCGTAGAGAAATGACGCATGGAAAATTAATTTATTCCTATCTTGTTGAGAATAATTCATCACGTGATCTAAACTTCAAATAACCCTCAAATTCTATTGGCTGTCTCTCTCTGACAGTTTAAACTGCCTCTAATGATTGACGACACATATTAACCCACTTGAGTATTTGGAAAAAACCCTTTGCTACTCGAAGGAGAGTTTTGGAAATACCACGTTGACGATATCAAAATCGAGCTCTCACTTGAAAATGTTTACGGAAAACAATCCTCTTGGAAAATTGAGTTACGTAGAAGATTGCTAAAAAATGGCTAAGTGTTATGTTTTTTTCAATAACGAGTCTTATTTTTACATTTTAAAGTATTTATTAAGAGTGAAAAATCCCATGACTACACTGACGGCATATCTTAAGTGCCGGTGGAAAAAAATCCATTGCTCAAAGTTCAGTTATCTTATTAAACGTGCGCGTGCACAGAAAAATGAACGAGTCACGTGATAGTAACTTAATTTCTACGCTAATCTTACCCCTACTAGGCCTAATTTCTGTCTAATACATTTCCAATATATATATATATAAAAGAATGCCTAAAAATTTCATTTTAAATATAATAAAATAGCCTAGCTGATTATTATTATTATTATTATAACTTACTTTTCAGCGTGACCTTCAATGACTATTCCCAATGCTAAGACTCTTTATTGAGATAACGAAAACTTTTAGTATACTATTAATACCATTTTGTGAACTACAGTGAAAAAAGTTACAATTTTACGGTAGAAACGTTTTCAAAATACCATTCTCATTTTAAACGCTTTTTCAATAACTTAATTGTCTAAAATATATACTCTACAACAAAAACAAAATAGTAAATTACTTTCTACGCTAATCTTGGCCTAAAAAAAAAGCAAAATACTAAATTTAATTTTTAACTCTAATTCAGATTCCTACCTGGTAAGCCTAAATTTGATATACTAAGTATAATATGCCTTAAAGTTCAAATACTGTCTAATACAATAAATATTCATGAAAAATTCTTACTTTGTATGTACAATGAACGCTCCAAAAGGCTGAAAATGTAACATGGGACAAGACAGAATTTCTACACAAACCTTTCCGATTGTATCGTCAAATAAAACAAAGTTCAGCTATCTTATCAATGGTACGCGCGCGCTCGCTCGGAAAAATGAACAAGTCACGTGAGAATCGGTACGTCACGAGCCCCTATGCATAAATGTTAGGGCGTCTTACTACCATTAGATCTAATCGCACTAGCACATTCTCGAAAAATAAACCAGTTCTTGGGAATAAGAGACGGTTTTTTTTATCAAAGATAAGCCAATTTATAGTTTATTGTATGAAAATATTAATTAATTCGGAAATATATTCGATGCTTACTGTTTTTTTATAAGAATACGCTGAAATACATTTTCCAATACGTCAAAAATTAAAGCTAGACCTAAAAACCTGTAAAGTGTAAATAGTTAAGACTAAATTTCTAACCCTAACCCATGAAAGTACATTTTCCATAAATCATATCCTAACATGAATGCATTTGTTAAGAATACATGGTTTTTTTTAAAAAAATACGCTAATTAATTTCGTAAAACAAGCATAGATTTTAGTTAGCCCTTCCTCCAAAATGTCCAATAGAGCTAGTACATTCTCGATAAATATACATGTTCTTGTGGGAATAAGAGACGTTTTTTATCAAAGTAAGCCAAGTTTAAAGCTTATTGTCATTGGTTCCATAACAAAAACCATATTGTAACGTGATAATGGCTGCTCACTAATCCCAATTCCATGTGAAACTCTTCCAGTTTCTTTAAGTTCCTTTTGAGTTACAAAATAGGGTTTTAGAAATAGATTTTTCCTATTTCATTAAATATAAGTATTAAAATTAGAATTGCTTCATTAAATTATGCATTTGTACTGTACTGTACACAATACCTGCATTTGAAATTGTATAACATAAAAACACAGTTTTTAAAAAAAATATATCAAGGTTTTCAATTCAGTTAAAAATAATTAAATTAGTTGTATTGTGTTTATATTTTTAACTTAATTGCATTGATGTTTTAAAAGCAAACCTCGGGCCTAAGAAACAGGCAAAGTGTAAATTGCTAAGACTAAATTTCTAACTCTAATAATGTGTAAATCAATTATACAATTATCTATTCATAAGTGTTAGAGACTTTATTACAATGAAATAAAACCATGTAGAAATGTATATGTTATAAATTTAAGAAAACTCAAACATTCTGTTTTAAATCAACAATTTTATTATTCTTTCTTATCATTTTTTTTATACAACCATTTGTTTTTATATAGATAACCTGAGGACGGCTATAATATGAACATATACCTAAAAAAAATCGGGAATTAAACAAAAACAACCTTAAGTTTACTATTTTTATATATTCACACGTCCTCAATTATGCAAATTTTATATAAACATTTCGACTATACATATTTCATAATTAATATTTACATAAATAATTATTTTTTATATAAAATCGTACAATTCTATCAGAACTTAAACCGGAAGATTCAGGCATATAATTTCCAAAAACACAAACTACATTTGGAGTACTAATATTTATACTCACACAATTATATTTCGTACTAACAATTTCACCATCTTTTAAACTTTCAAATACTGCCAAGTGTTCGTCGCATATTTTTGTACTTCTCAAGGTGTTAAAGAAAAAGTGGTTCACACCAGAGCAAACTTTTTTCAATTGAAAAAGCATTTCACTCCCCGAAACTGTCACTTGCTGACAATGTACAAAATTGGGCTTACGGGATTTCAAGTAATTTAACATCCACGATTTTCCTTCATTTCCATCTTTTCCTATTACAAATATTATTTTTCTGTCTGAGAGAATTAAATGTTCCAATAAACTTTTTTGCCATGGTCTAAGTTCTATATCTTTGTTTATTCGTTTAGGGGTTTTCATTTGTTCCACCCAAGCACTTGTCAAATTTCCAAAGAGATGCGATGGTAGTCCAGATCGAGCAACGGCTTCTGCGCGGACTCGTTGTTTATCAATTTCCGCTTCTACTTTGCCTAAGTTTACTTTGTGTGGGCTTATACTGCAACGTCTAATATGTCGACTCAGTTGTGATTTAAACGATTTATTGCACGTTGTACACGATGTACGTTTACATTTATGGGTTCTTAATCTATAGCTACGTATTCGTTTCTCGCAACTTGGACACTGAATATATTTGTTTCGACCCATTTTGAATATATTCAAAGGAGACAAACACGTACGTTTTACTCGAACCGAGTTTATTCATAAACTGTTATCGATTTTTGTGGGATCTCCGTATATAAAGTATAAAATGTGGGTTCTGAGGGTAGAAATAATATCAGCCCTATTTTGATTTTCTTCCAAATTAAGTGTTTCAGATAACGTTTACTTATTCAACACCTTCATTCCATTTTTTTTACATTAATTTGATATAACCTTGTATCTTCCAACAATTCAGTTTTATGCTATGTACAATTCCCTTATTCATTACATCATTCCAAATTTAGCCTAATTCATACACTGGCGTTGATCTTCTGAAATGGATATTCCAATAAAAACCTTTTCTTATATCATCGCTTCTAATTAATCTGAATGTTGTCAATATAAAAAACATCATATGCTTTATTTAAATATAAAGAATAAACACTGGTTAGGTTAAGGTTAGAGTGAAATGGAATAATTAAGTAAATAAGCATAAATTTTAGATCGCCTTTCCTCCAAAATATCTAATAGCTCTAGTACATTCTCGATAAATATACAAGTTCTTGTGAATAAGAGACGTTTTTTATCAAATAATCATAGACTAAAAACTTTGCTCAACGAAAAACTAAATAACGATAAATAATGTACAATTAATTTATTAAATAACGAGAAAATGTCTTATGGTAATAAAAAAAATAAAACAAGCGATTAATTAAAAGTAAATTATTATCAATTTGATGATTGTTTAAGGATATCGATTATGATCAATGTTTGTACTACAGTGTTCATATCCGAAATGAAGTTAAATGAAATAATTTCGTAAACAAGCATAAATGTTAGATCGCCCTTCCTCCAAAATGTCCAATAGAGCTAGTACATTCTCGATAAATATACATGTTCTTGGAGGAATAAGAGACGTTTTTTTTTCAAAGTAAGCCAAGTTTAAAGCTTATTGTCATTGGTTCCATAACAAAAACCACATTATAACGTAATAATGGTTACCTCTATCTGTAAACTTATCAAGATAAGAAATGGCATATAACTAGATAATTATGTATTAATTTTTTAATTAGTTAAGAATCATTAATTTTAGTTGGTCTATATTTATTATGCAATAATAAAATATATTTATTTATTTTTCAAATTATTAAGTATATATTTAATCATAGACTAATGTTGACTTATAACCCTAACTTAATAATTTAAGCAATTCTTTCTCTCTCTCTCTCTCTCTCTTAAAGAAATCTTATTGTAATAAGCTTAAAAATTTAGGAATAAACTTATATTATAGGATGAAGAAAAGTCAATAGACATTTATTTGTAAATTATTCGCAATTTTATTTATTTATTTATTTATAAAACGAACTACAGTTCGGTCTCTGGGAGGCTTAGGGTAATGACAGCATCCCATGAAATCGAACTCCACGCACTCCTCCTGTCGTCGGCTGCTCTTTAGCCCTCTTCTTCCACAGTGCGTACAACGAAGATGGGGCGGGAAATCCGTTATCAGATGCCCGGGGATGTGTTTGGAATAGACATTACCATGACGAAAAATTACACTCCTTTGATAATGCTAGCACTCTCTGCCCCAGCAAAGGAAGAGTCCTCCGCCTCTTACAGTCAATTCTTCTGTACATTCGTCACAATGAAAGCAAATCATAGATTCAGTTGTCGTACCGACGTACTCTTCTCCGGATGCCAATTTTATGGAAATATGGTCCATTTACTATACAAATAGACAAAATAAAATATAGAAAAAAGGCAAATTTTACATATATGGAAATATGGTCCATTTACTATACAAATAGAAAAAAGGCAAATTTTACATAAATTAATTCAAATTTAAATTCAGGGTATTAATTTTTAATTCTACCATAAATTATACTGCCAAGAAAAAAGAGAGAGATAAAAGTATATTTACCAAGTTTTGTTTCTACGTTTCTAGAGAGACTAGAAGAATGAATAAATTTGGAGAGCAGTATCGGTTTTTATACTAATTCATAAACACATTTCGTAACTTGAGAAATATATTTAAAAATAAAACTGGTATTGAGATGATTGGAAACTTTTTTTAAATATATTTCTCAAGTTACGAAATGTGTTTATGAATTAGTATAAAAACCGATACTGCTCTCCAAATTTATTCATTCTTCTAGTCTCTCTAGAAACGTAGAAACAAAACTTGGTAAATATACTTTTATCTCTCTCTTTTTTCTTGGCAGTATAATTTATGGTAGAATTAAAAATTAATACCATGAATTTAAATTTGAATTAATTTATGTAAAATTTGCCTTTTTTCTATTTGTATATTAAATGGACCATATTTCCATATATGTAAAATTTGCCTTTTTTCTATATTTTATTTTTTCTATTTGTATAGTAAATGGACCATATTTCCATAAAATTGGCATCCGGAGAAGAGTACGTCGGTACGACAACTGAATCTATGATTTGCTTTCATTGTGACGAATGTACAGAAGAATTGACTGTAAGAGGCGGAGGACTCTTCCTTTGCTGGGGCAGAGAGTGCTAGCATTATCAAAGGAGTGTAATTTTTCGTCATGGTAATGTCTATTCCAAACACATCCCCGGGCATCTGATAACGGATTTCCCGCCCCATCTTCGTTGTACGTACTGTGGAAGAAGAGGGCTAAAGAGCAGCCGACGACAGGAGTAGTGCGTGGAGTTCGATTTCATGGGATGCTGTCATTACCCTAAGCCTCCCAGAGACCGAACTGTAGTTCGTTTTATAAATAAATAAATAAATAAAATTGCGAATAATTTACAAATAAATGTCTATTGACTTTTCTTCATCCTATAATATAAGTTTATTCCTAAATTTTTAAGCTTATTACAATAAGATTTCTTTAAGAGAGAGAGAGAGAGAGAGAAAGAATTGCTTAAATTATTAAGTTAGGGTTATAAGTCAACATTAGTCTATGATTAAATATATCCTTAATAATTTGAAAAATAAATAAATATATTTTATTATTGCATAATAAATATAGACCAACTAAAATTAATGATTCTTAACTAATTAAAAAATTAATACATAATTATCTAGTTATATGCCATTTCTTATCTTGATAAGTTTACAGATAGAGGTAACCATTATTACGTTATAATGTGGTTTTTGTTATGGAACCAATGACAATAAGCTTTAAACTTGGCTTACTTTGAAAAAAAACGTCTCTTATTCCTCCAAGAACATGTATATTTATCGAGAATGTACTAGCTCTATTGGACATTTTGGAGGAAGGGCGATCTAACATTTATGCTTGTTTACGAAATTATTTCATTTAACTTCATTTCGGATATGAACACTGTAGTACAAACATTGATCATAATCGATATCCTTAAACAATCATCAAATTGATAATAATTTACTTTTAATTAATCGCTTGTTTTATTGTTTTTATTACCATAAGACATTTTCTCGTTATTTAATAAATTAATTGTACATTATTTATCGTTATTTAGTTTTTCGTTGAGCAAAGTTTTTAGTCTATGATTATTTGATAAAAAACGTCTCTTATTCACAAGAACTTGTATATTTATCGAGAATGTACTAGAGCTATTAGATATTTTGGAGGAAAGGCGATCTAAAATTTATGCTTATTTACTTAATTATTCCATTTCACTCTAACCTTAACCTAACCAGTGTTTATTCTTTATATTTAAATAAAGCATATGATGTTTTTTATATTGACAACATTCAGATTAATTAGAAGCGATGATATAAGAAAAGGTTTTTATTGGAATATCCATTTCAGAAGATCAACGCCAGTGTATGAATTAGGCTAAATTTGGAATGATGTAATGAATAAGGGAATTGTACATAGCATAAAACTGAATTGTTGGAAGATACAAGGTTATATCAAATTAATGTAAAAAAAATGGAATGAAGGTGTTGAATAAGTAAACGTTATCTGAAACACTTAATTTGGAAGAAAATCAAAATAGGGCTGATATTATTTCTACCCTCAGAACCCACATTTTATACTTTATATACGGAGATCCCACAAAAATCGATAACAGTTTATGAATAAACTCGGTTCGAGTAAAACGTACGTGTTTGTCTCCTTTGAATATATTCAAAATGGGTCGAAACAAATATATTCAGTGTCCAAGTTGCGAGAAACGAATACGTAGCTATAGATTAAGAACCCATAAATGTAAACGTACATCGTGTACAACGTGCAATAAATCGTTTAAATCACAACTGAGTCGACATATTAGACGTTGCAGTATAAGCCCACACAAAGTAAACTTAGGCAAAGTAGAAGCGGAAATTGATAAACAACGAGTCCGCGCAGAAGCCGTTGCTCGATCTGGACTACCATCGCATCTCTTTGGAAATTTGACAAGTGCTTGGGTGGAACAAATGAAAACCCCTAAACGAATAAACAAAGATATAGAACTTAGACCATGGCAAAAAAGTTTATTGGAACATTTAATTCTCTCAGACAGAAAAATAATATTTGTAATAGGAAAAGATGGAAATGAAGGAAAATCGTGGATGTTAAATTACTTGAAATCCCGTAAGCCCAATTTTGTACATTGTCAGCAAGTGACAGTTTCGGGGAGTGAAATGCTTTTTCAATTGAAAAAAGTTTGCTCTGGTGTGAACCACTTTTTCTTTAACACCTTGAGAAGTACAAAAATATGCGACGAACACTTGGCAGTATTTGAAAGTTTAAAAGATGGTGAAATTGTTAGTACGAAATATAATTGTGTGAGTATAAATATTAGTACTCCAAATGTAGTTTGTGTTTTTGGAAATTATATGCCTGAATCTTCCGGTTTAAGTTCTGATAGAATTGTACGATTTTATATAAAAAATAATTATTTATGTAAATATTAATTATGAAATATGTATAGTCGAAATGTTTATATAAAATTTGCATAATTGAGGACGTGTGAATATATAAAAATAGTAAACTTAAGGTTGTTTTTGTTTAATTCCCGATTTTTTTTAGGTATATGTTCATATTATAGCCGTCCTCAGGTTATCTATATAAAAACAAATGGTTGTATAAAAAAAATGATAAGAAAGAATAATAAAATTGTTGATTTAAAACAGAATGTTTGAGTTTTCTTAAATTTATAACATATACATTTCTACATGGTTTTATTTCATTGTAATAAAGTCTCTAACACTTATGAATAGATAATTGTATAATTGATTTACACATTATTAGAGTTAGAAATTTAGTCTTAGCAATTTACACTTTGCCTGTTTCTTAGGCCCGAGGTTTGCTTTTAAAACATCAATGCAATTAAGTTAAAAATATAAACACAATACAACTAATTTAATTATTTTTAACTGAATTGAAAACCTTGATATATTTTTTTTAAAAACTGTGTTTTTATGTTATACAATTTCAAATGCAGGTATTGTGTACAGTACAGTACAAATGCATAATTTAATGAAGCAATTCTAATTTTAATACTTATATTTAATGAAATAGGAAAAATCTATTTCTAAAACCCTATTTTGTAACTCAAAAGGAACTTAAAGAAACTGGAAGAGTTTCACATGGAATTGGGATTAGTGAGCAGCCATTATCACGTTACAATATGGTTTTTGTTATGGAACCAATGACAATAAGCTTTAAACTTGGCTTACTTTGATAAAAAACGTCTCTTATTCCCACAAGAACATGTATATTTATCGAGAATGTACTAGCTCTATTGGACATTTTGGAGGAAGGGCTAACTAAAATCTATGCTTGTTTTACGAAATTAATTAGCGTATTTTTTAAAAAAAACCATGTATTCTTAACAAATGCATTCATGTTAGGATATGATTTATGGAAAATGTACTTTCATGGGTTAGGGTTAGAAATTTAGTCTTAACTATTTACACTTTACAGGTTTTTAGGTCTAGCTTTAATTTTTGACGTATTGGAAAATGTATTTCAGCGTATTCTTATAAAAAAACAGTAAGCATCGAATATATTTCCGAATTAATTAATATTTTCATACAATAAACTATAAATTGGCTTATCTTTGATAAAAAAAACCGTCTCTTATTCCCAAGAACTGGTTTATTTTTCGAGAATGTGCTAGTGCGATTAGATCTAATGGTAGTAAGACGCCCTAACATTTATGCATAGGGGCTCGTGACGTACCGATTCTCACGTGACTTGTTCATTTTTCCGAGCGAGCGCGCGCGTACCATTGATAAGATAGCTGAACTTTGTTTTATTTGACGATACAATCGGAAAGGTTTGTGTAGAAATTCTGTCTTGTCCCATGTTACATTTTCAGCCTTTTGGAGCGTTCATTGTACATACAAAGTAAGAATTTTTCATGAATATTTATTGTATTAGACAGTATTTGAACTTTAAGGCATATTATACTTAGTATATCAAATTTAGGCTTACCAGGTAGGAATCTGAATTAGAGTTAAAAATTAAATTTAGTATTTTGCTTTTTTTTAGGCCAAGATTAGCGTAGAAAGTAATTTACTATTTTGTTTTTGTTGTAGAGTATATATTTTAGACAATTAAGTTATTGAAAAAGCGTTTAAAATGAGAATGGTATTTTGAAAACGTTTCTACCGTAAAATTGTAACTTTTTTCACTGTAGTTCACAAAATGGTATTAATAGTATACTAAAAGTTTTCGTTATCTCAATAAAGAGTCTTAGCATTGGGAATAGTCATTGAAGGTCACGCCGAAAAGTAAGTTATAATAATAATAATAATAATCAGCTAGGCTATTTTATTATATTTAAAATGAAATTTTTAGGCATTCTTTTATATATATATATATTGGAAATGTATTAGACAGAAATTAGGCCTAGTAGGGGTAAGATTAGCGTAGAAATTAAGTTACTATCACGTGACTCGTTCATTTTTCTGTGCACGCGCACGTTTAATAAGATAACTGAACTTTGAGCAATGGATTTTTTTCCACCGGCACTTAAGATATGCCGTCAGTGTAGTCATGGGATTTTTCACTCTTAATAAATACTTTAAAATGTAAAAATAAGACTCGTTATTGAAAAAAACATAACACTTAGCCATTTTTTAGCAATCTTCTACGTAACTCAATTTTCCAAGAGGATTGTTTTCCGTAAACATTTTCAAGTGAGAGCTCGATTTTGATATCGTCAACGTGGTATTTCCAAAACTCTCCTTCGAGTAGCAAAGGGTTTTTTCCAAATACTCAAGTGGGTTAATATGTGTCGTCAATCATTAGAGGCAGTTTAAACTGTCAGAGAGAGACAGCCAATAGAATTTGAGGGTTATTTGAAGTTTAGATCACGTGATGAATTATTCTCAACAAGATAGGAATAAATTAATTTTCCATGCGTCATTTCTCTACGGCGCATTGACGAGTAAAGACCTGCTGACGGATCGCTCAGTCTTTTCTACAGCTCGACAATGGATTTCTACCCGTAAAGTAAGTAAGTAACTATTTTTTTCTTTGTAATAGACTATATTTTTAGACATATTTAAAACAATTTGCATATTGAAAAAAGCGTTTATATTGAGAATTTTAGCGTAGAAATTAAACCATATTGATAAAATTAGGTTTAGTAGACTTAGGGGTAAATGTAGGCTTAGAGAATGTATCATTTGAAACTATAGAACGTATTTGGTCTAGATCAGCTATGGACATCGAAGTGTATCGACTTGAAACTTTTCGTCACTGGAAAAATCCCCACGTTACTAAGGAGCAACTAGCGAAGGCTGGATTCTACTATATTCAGCGGGGCGATGAAGTACGATGTTACAAATGCCACGGCGTATTAGAAGGATGGGAATCAGGAGACGTACCAGAATGGGAACATGCCAGATTCTTTCCACACTGTCCGTCGAGGGATAATTCACCATCGGAAAAAAAGTACATCTCGCTAGAATGGGACATTCCACCGACGCCAAAAGCAACTACGGTCGCTGACAAATACATCTCACCTGTACCTGAAGAAGAAGACGATACTGCTGCTAAACACTACAAATACGTGAGTTAGAACTTTTAATTAAATTAAGTTGCAGGAGATCGTTTCACCCCATTTAAATGCCTGTAAACTTAACTACTTTAATTTGTTTTAATTGTGTAATGTACAAGATAACCATCTAATGGAATATCTGATAGTACCTACTAACATGTAAAACAAAGTTCTAAAATAAAAAATTAAATGTAAATAACTTGTTTTTATTGCCTAGAGATTAGAAAATTAAGGAGTTCTGAAGCGATAAGCAAACGGGTAAAAATCTAATCTCCAGATATCTGCGCGAGGAAAACTAATTTTGGAGAATGGGGATGGGGGAAAGCAGGGATGTACCCAAAAATGGACCAAAATGGACCAAATGTACCCCAAAAACGACCAAAGTCACCATTTTCGGCCCTATGTACCCCATTTCGGACCAAATGTACCCCAAACTGGACCTTTTAGCTTTATTGTAATGTTAAACTCCCATAGAGATTCCCCTAAAAAGAATAATAAACTGGCGGTCCAATTTTGGGTACATTAATTATTTCGGAGAGATAAAACTAATTCTGGCAAACTGCTGCGATTTATAGCGAATGGGGAAAAAGCCAATTTCTAGCGATTGGGTTCGATAGTATGAGAGATAACAATTATGGTTGTTTTTATTGCCTAGAGATGGGGGAAAGCAACTGGTGATTAGAAGGGGTGAAAGCAATGGGGGAAAGGAGCTGGTGAACGAGAGATAAAGTATCCAGTGAATGGGGTTTGGGGGAAAGCAACCGGTGAACGGGAGAATCTGGTGAATAGAAATTCTGGTGATTAGAAATTCTGGTGATTAGAAATTCTGGTGATTGAGAGAGAGGCGCGGGTGGGGGAGGAACGGGATAGGCGCGGGTGAACGGCGGGAGCCAAGCTCTTTGTGTCTATCCGGTGATTGAGAATGAAATTCTCATTCACCGGATAGACACCCTTCTCTCTCACCAATTATTGGCCTTGTATTGGGCTCGAGTTCGCAATCTAAATTTACTCGCCGATGTGAGGTCTCGAGCTCAGTAGATTTAAAACCTACAAACCGTCTCGGGCTCGGACTCACTGTAGTTCAAAATTTACGGGCAGTCTCGGGCTCGGACTCACTGTAGTTATAAATATACAGGCAGTCTCGGGCTCGTACTCACTGTAGTTATAAATATACGGGCAGTCTCGGGCTCGCGCTCACTATATTTACAAATCGACGGGTGGTCTCGGGCTCACCTTGGTCTCTCCAATTATTGGCCGGGTCTCGGGCTCGAGCTCGCATCTAAATTTCCCCGCCTATGTGAGGTCTCGAGTTCAGTAGATTTAAAACCTACAAACCGTCTCAGGCTCGGACTCACTGTAGTTATAAATATACGGGCAGTCTCGGGCTCGCGCTCACTATATTTACAAATCGACGGATGGTCTCGGGCTCGGGCTCGCAACAATTACAATTCGACGTGTGATCTCGGGCTCAGGCTCACTATAGTTACTTACAAATAAAATGGTGGCCTGAGCTCGGTCTCACTATGTTTTAAAACTACTAAAGGCTCGAGCTCGAACTCGATGTTTCAAAATACTCAGACAAGCTCAAGCTCCGGAGCTCAACATGGTATAATTAAACCCTTTCGATAGCTCTCGACTCTTAGAGTTGTTCAAGTTGCTCAGCCCGCTTTTTCATCGCACAATTTATTTATCAAATAGCCCAATTAGTGTTGTCATCACTGGCACACCTGGAAGACAGTCGAAGGCGGTCAGGCAGCCCTGAGCCCGGGAACCCAGACGGCGCTGGCCGCGCTAGCTTCTAACGCTTTTTTGCCAAAATAAATTTCGAACGTGGGCTTAGGGCTAAACCAAGAATTGATCTATTTATATATAGAGAGAATGTTTATATTCCGTCAGTCGCGACGCATCATGAACCAGGGGAATCCACTAAAGGGGGGAGGAAATGGAAAAGGAGGCGTTCTTTTTTAACGCGTCACTCACGCCGAGATACGTATATTACGTCAATCGCGTCAAGAGGACGTAATATTTAGGGAGCCAATAATGCGCCGCCTGGAGTTGATTGACTTTTAAGGGGAGGGGCCAGGTTCTTATCCTAGAGCTGCAACGGGAGCGAAGGTAAAAATCGACGGAATATAAACATTCTCTCTATATATAAGTAGATCAATTATTGGCTAAACAAATATCGCGAATTGGAAGGAGATCGAGTTCATCCACAGATACGAAAACAGTATTCAAATCGGTCTCGGGCTCGGGCTCAATCGTAATCGTGAGTTGAGCTCGGGCTCACCTCAGATATGTAAACTACCAAAATCAGTCTCGAGCTCGGGCTCACCTGAGCACCTCAGATATGTAAACTACCAAAATCAGTCTCGAGCTCGGGCTCACCTGAGCACCTCAGATATGTAAACTACCAAAATCAGTCTCGAGCTCGGGCTCACTTGAGCACCTCAGATATGTAAACTACCAAAATCAGTCTCGAGCTCGGGCTCACCTCAGATATGTAAACTACCAAAATCAGTCTCGAGCTCGGGCTCACCTCAGATATGTAAACTACCAAAATCAGTCTCGAGCTCGGGCTCACTTGAGCACCTCAGATATGTAAACTACCAAAATCAGTCTCGAGCTCGGGCTCACCTCAGATATGTAAACTACCAAAATCAGTCTCGAGCTCGGGCTCACCTCAGATATGTAAACTACCAAAATCAGTCTCGAGCTCGGGCTCACCTCAGATATGTAAACTACCAAAATCAGTCTCGAGCTCGGGCTCACCTGAGCACCTCAGATATGTAAACTACCAAAATCCGTCTCGAGCTCGGGCTCACCTCAGATATGTAAACTACCAAAATCAGTCTCGAGCTCGGGCTCACTTGAGCACCTCAGATATGTAAACTACCAAAATCAGTCTCGAGCTCGGGCTCACCTCAGATATGTAAACTACCAAAATCAGTCTCGAGCTCGGGCTCACCTCAGATATGTAAACTACCAAAATCAGTCTCGAGCTCGGGCTCACCTCAGATATGTAAACTACCAAAATCAGTCTCGAGCTCGGGCTCACCTCAGATATGTAAACTACCAAAATCAGTCTCGAGCTCGGGCTCACCTCAGATATGTAAACTACCAAAATCAGTCTCGAGCTCGGGCTCACCTCAGATATGTAAACTACCAAAATCAGTCTCGAGCTCGGGCTCACCTCAGATATGTAAACTACCAAAATCAGTCTCGAGCTCGGGCTCACCTCAGATATGTAAACTACCAAAATCCGTCTCGAGCTCGGGCTCACCTCAGATATGTAAACTACCAAAATCAGTCTCGAGCTCGGGCTCAAGTATTATGTCGGACTCAAGGTTGAGCTCTTAGAACGTTAATTTTTTATACGGGCTCCGGCTCGAGCTCCAAGAAATGTGAATCATGAAATTGGTTCAAGCTCGAGCTCGAAGTAATTTGTATTTGAACAGTGGCTTAAGCTAGGGCTCGCTAATTACAGTATGCGTTCCACAATACCTGAGCTAACAACACGTACATACTACGTGTTTTATCGAGGTTTCTATAAAGTGCAAAACAACGTATGGTAAGCGTTAATCATGTCCCCGGCTAGCACGTGTTTCACCACGTATTTTTTAGTGTTACATTATGCGTACTTACCGATTATAAAATGCGTTTATTATGTTTAAATCACATTGATTTTAAATATACCGTATTAAGCAACTATTTTCATGCATTAAGATATGATTTAGAGGATATTAATTTGTTATTTTTCATGCATTAATTGGTTATTTTTAGTACATTAAAAGGTTATTTTTAGTACATTAATAGGTTATTTTTCATGCATTAATTGGTTATTTTTCGTATATTAATAGGTTATTTTGTGTGCATTAATTGGTTATTGGTGTGCATTAATAGGTTATTTTTAGTATATTAATAGGTTATTTTGTGTGCATAAATTGGTTATTTTTAGTACATTAATAGTTTATTTTGTGTGCATTAATTGGTTACTTTTAGTACATTAATAGTTTATTTTGTGTGCATTAATTGGTTACTTTTAGTACATTAATAGGTTATTTTGTGTGCATTAATTGGTTATTTTTAGTATATTAATTGGTTATTTTTAGTATATTAATTGGTTATTTTTAGTATATTAATAGGTTATTTAGTGTGCACTAATTGGTTATTTTTCGTACATTAATAGGTTATTTTGTGTACACGAAGAGATTATTTCGAGTACATTAATCTATTATTATTCATGTATTAAGGTAATTTTGGTGTATTAAGCGGTTTTTTTATTTATGGCATACTGTTTTCCGAAAGATTGTTTGACTTTCAAACGCTAAAAAGGTCTTCATTTCAAGATTTCGTGAGCGATTTATAAATATATTTTGAAAACTTATTTTCGGAGATATATTAATTAATTTAATTAAATTAATTATGAGTATCTCTATAATTCTAATTTATAATTTCGTGTTGTACGTTCCTCAATCCTCATATACATTTTGTAAGTTAATTGGGCAGAATTATAGTAAATGAAGATCCAATTAAGAAATACTACGTTCAACGTTGATGAGGTAAAATTATCATGTCTTTGCATATTATATGTTTAACATATTAATTAAACTAGATCATTACGTCTCATGCACTCTATTATATATCAGTATCAATCACAATTAATAAATGTAATGTATTCCAAAAACTCTATTATATTTAGTGTTAAAAATAACCAAGTAATGCACACTGTGCATTGCACAGAAATTAACTAATTAATGCACGCAAAATAAGCAATAAATGCACAGCAACTAACTAATTAATGCACGCAAAAAACAATATATACAAAGAATCTAACTAATTATTGCACACAAAATAACCAATAAATGCACAGAAATTAACTACTTAATGCACCCAAAATAACTAATAATTGCACGCATAATAACCAATGAATGCCCAGAAATTAACTACTTAATGCACGCAAAATAACCAATAAATGCACATAAACTAACAAATTAATGCACGCAATATAACCAATAAATGCACAGAAACTAACTAATTAATGCACAGAAAATAACAAATATATGCACATAAATTAATTAATTAATGCACGCAAAATAACCAATAAATGCACAGAAACTAACAAATTAATGCACGCAAAATAACCAATAAATGCACAGAAACTAAAAAATTAATGCACGCAAAATAAACAATATATGCACAGAAAATAACTAATTAATGCACGCAAAATAACCAATGAATGCCCAGAAATTAACTACTTCATACACGCAAAAAAAACAATAAATGCACAGAAACTAACGAATTAATGCACGCAAAATAAACAATAAATGCACAGAAACTAACGAATTAATGCACGCAAAATAAACAATAAATGCACAGAAACTAACGAATTAATGCACGCAAAATAAACAATAAATGCACAGAAACTAACGAATTAATGCACGCAAAATAAACAATAAATGCACAGAAATTAACTTATTAATGCGCACAAAAACCGATTGACACACGAAAAATACCAAATGAATGTCTTTTAAATAATATCTTAATCAAAAGCGCGTTTATTAATACGGTATATTTCGAACAATAATGAATGCGATATGGACTGAATAAGCGCTCTTTATAATCGAAAGGCAAGCGTAATTTAACACATAAAAACTACGTGGTGAAACACGTGCTAGCTGGTGACATGATCAACGTTTACCAAACGTGTTTTCGTAAGTTCTAGAATTTAGAAACCTCGATAAAACGCGTAGTATGCACGTGATGTTGCTACTTGGGTAGTTAGTGAACGTTCTTTTAGCTTTTAATAACAGAGCTATTTTCGAAAAATATTTCTTGTGGATTGAAAATATCTTTGAGTGCCACAAACTATGATCGACTCCGAGCCCTTCAAGAGTGGTAACCACTTTCCAAGCCACCGATAAGAGACTTAGTAGCGCACTGCGTAGCGTCATCTCCAGTCAAACGCGGTGTTGGAGACGCTCTTCGCCGAAGGGATGTTACATTAAATCTCCATAAACCATTCGAAATCGGCAACGTAAGCCCCTTGGTGACAGCTCACGGATCTATATATAGCGCGGGCCATATTGAGAGCCGCGTTAAACGTTAGCCTTACCCATTGAAATTCAAGTACTTAAAGCGCGGTTTTAATGACCCAATATTCTCCGATTTACGCGTTTACGACCATAGTCCATAATTGTGGAATGTAATTAGTTGATTGTTTTCTTCCTTACAACGCTTCTCCATAAACGGGGCTTTACAAATCGACAATTACTGCGACTTAATTGACCTCTAAATTATCTCTAATTGGGACGAATTAACGTTTATGTGTGACCTTTAATTGACTTCATTTTAGAGCGATGTTTGGACATTTTCAATTGTTGCTGAGTACTTATAGGTTTGTTCTTCCTTTAGTTAACGTAAATTTATAATTAATATCTGAGAAATTACCATAAACAGGTTAAACCATCTCCCGAAAAACGTTTAGGGAAAACAATTTTTAATAATTAATATGCAATTAATATTAATATTTAATATGAAATTAATATTTAAATCGCAATATTTAATATGAAATTAATAAATAAATCTCAATAATTAATATGGAATTAATAAAGAAATCTCAATATTTAATATGAAATTAATAAATAAATCTCAATATTTAAAATGAAATTAATAAATAAATCTCAATATTTAATGTGGAATTAATAAATAAATCTCAATATTTAATGTGGAATTAATAAATAAATCTCAATATTTAATATGGAATTAATAAATAAATCTCAATATTTAAAATGAAATTAATAAATAAATCTCAATATTTAAAATGAAATTAATAAATAAATCTCAATAATTAATATGGAATTAATAAAGAAATCTCAATATTTAATATGAAATTAATAAATAAATCTCAATATTTAAAATGAAATTAATAAATAAATCTCAATATTTAATATGGAATTAATAAATAAATCTCAATATTTAATATGGAATTAATAAATAAATCATTTCTAATATAATTTAGTGTACATTTCTAATATAATTTAGTGTACATTTCAAATATAATTTAGTGTACATTTCTAATATAATTTAGTGTACATTTCTAATATAATTTAGTGTACATTTCTAATATAATTTAGTGTACATTTCTAATATAATTTAGTTAAATTTATAATAAAATTTAGTTAAATTTTTAATATAATTTAGTTACATTTCATATTATAATTTAGCGTAAATTTCTAATATAATTTAGTTAAAGGTCGTATTATAATTTAGTTAAATTTCCTATTATAATTTAGTTAAATTTATAAAGTTTATATTATAATTAATGAAATTTTATAAAGTTTATATTATAATTTAGTGAATTTTTATTTAGTTTATATTATAATCTAGTGAAATTTTATTAAGTTTATATTATAATTTAGAGTAAGTTTATATTACAATTTAGTGAAAGTTTTTTTACTCTTATTAAAGTTGATATTTTAATTTATTGTCCGTATTCTATAAGTGATTTTTTTTCGGTTTGGCAGCCAATACATACCATTTAAATTCCTTAAAACACTTGTTTAAAACTGATTTGAAATTGGTTAATTAAGAGTTGATTTTGCTTCGCGAACGATCGTCTGATAAGAAAGCGAGACAACATTTTCGCCGTCACTGTACAAACCGATCATCTATCATTCTTAATTGCACGAGTAACTTTGATGGATTATTCTATCGGGGAGAAAACATTTGCATACTAGATTATAAATTACTAATTAACTTGTGTCATCTTGGTTCTGCGAAACACATTTTTAAACTAGCATTACCAGTGTTTTGAAATAATACGTGTTAAATAGTGTGGAAACTAGTAGTAAATTACGTTATGGTATAAAATGAAAAAACAATAAATGTTTAAACATTCCTTGTTTCTGAACGTTTTACCATTTATTCTGAATTACTTTCTGGATTTAATAAAAAAATACTCACTATTTACCAATAATTAACCATTTTTACCAAAATATTATTCTCTCTTTACCAATATTGTACCATGATTTACCAAAATGTTGTCTATTTACTAATATTTTACCATTCTTTACTAATATTTTATCATTATCTACCAAAATATTATTATCTATTTACCAAAATACCGTTATTTAACAATATTTTACCATTATTTACCAATATTTAACCATTGTTTACCGATATTAAACCATTATTTAACCATTATTTACCGATATTAAACCATTATTTAACCACTATTTACCGTTATTTAAACATTATTTACAAATATTTAGCATTATTTAACCATTATTTACCTTATTTAAACATTATTTACCAATATTTTAACATTATTTTTACAAATTTACCGTCTTTAGAAAAAACTAAACCAAAAGCGCAAATGAAATCAAATTTAAATTATTAAAAAAAAATCAATTTATACATCATAGGTGATATATAAATTTATTGGTATCATTGTATATAAGTATTTTAGTTTGTTGTTTGTCATTTCTCATTGTAAAGGTTTTCCATATTCTTGTTTATTTTTTCTTTATTCATGATTTAATCATTTTTATTCTTTGTGCAGCCAAAGCTACAGATTTAATTTTAATCTAATCTAATCATGATTTAATCATACGAGGGTGTCCTAATAATCCTTGGAGTGAGCTGCCCCTCGGTAAATTCCAAAAATGTATTTTCTTTAAACTTGTAAAAGTGTAGGATTTTGAAATAAATTTGTAATTTGAAAACGAGGGTCAGAACCGAAAAGTGTCTTGCCATAGAACAAAGGTTCCAACGTAGAAAATAAAACAGAAAACTTTGAAGTTATTCTCTAAAATTACAGTTATAAGTTCATAAAGGTTCCATTAAAACTTAAAAAAGGAAAAAAAAACCCATAGCAGTCTATGGAATTTACACTTTGTCCAAAGTCATTTGATCTCGGAAGCACTTGACAGAAGTACTTTTGTCTCAAATACTCTTGGGATAAATAATTTGATCTCGGAAGCACTTGACAGAAGTACTTTTGTCTTAAATACTCTTGGGATAAATAATTTGATCTCGGAAGCACTTGACAGAAGTACTTTTGTCTCAAATACTCTTGGGATAAATAATTTGATCTCGGAAGCACTTGACAGAAGTACTTTTGTCTTAAATACTCCTGGGATAAATAATTTGATCTCGGAAGCACTTGACAGAAGTACTTTTGTCTCAAATACTCTTGGGATAAATAATTTGATCTCGGAAGCACTTGACAGAAGTACTTTTGTCTCAAATACTCTTGGGATAAATAATTTGATCTCGGAAGCACTTGACAGAAGTACTTTTGTCTTAAATACTCTTGGGATAAATAATTTGATCTCGGAAGCACTTGACAGAAGTACTTTTGTCTCAAATACTCTTGGGATAAATAATTTGATCTCGGAAGCACTTGACAGAAGTACTTTTGTCTTAAATACTCTTGGAATAAATAATTTGATCTCGGAAGCACTTGACAGAAGTACTTTTGTCTCAAATACTCTTGGGATAAATAATTTGATCTCGGAAGCACTTGACAGAAGTACTTTTGTCTTAAATACTCCTGGGATAAATAATTTGATCTCGGAAGCACTTGACAGAAGTACTTTTGTCTCAAATACTCTTGGAATAAATAATTTGATCTCGGAAGCACTTGACAGAAGTACTTTTGTCTTAAATACTCTTGGGATAAATAATTTGATCTCGGAAGCACTTGACAGAAGTACTTTTGTTTCAAATACTCTTGGGATAAATAATTTGATCTCGGAAGCACTTGACAGAAGTACTTTTGTCTTAAATACTCCTGGGATAAATAATTTGATCTCGGAAGCACTTGACAGAAGTACTTTTGTCTCAAATACTCTTGGAATAAATAATTTGATCTCGGAAGCACTTGACAGAAGTAATTTTGTCTCAAATTCTTTTGGTGTAAATAATTTTCGCTCAGAAGCACTTGAAGAATTACTCTTGCCTCAAAAACTATTTTAATAAATAATTTTCACTCAGACGCACATGACAGAAGTACTTTTGTCTCAAATACTCTTGGGATAAATATTTTGATCTCGGAAGCACTTGACAGAAGTACTTTTGTCTCAAATACTCTCGGGATAAATAATTTGATCTCGGAAGCACTTGACAGAAGTACTTTGGTCTCAAATACTCTTGGGATAAATAATTTGATCTCGGAAGCACTTGACAGAAGTACTTTTGTCTCAAATACTCTTGGAATAAATAATTTGATCTCGGAAGCACTTGACAGAAGTACTTTTGTCTCAAATACTCTTGGAATAAATAATTTGATCTCGGAAGCACTTGACAGAAGTAATTTTGTCTCAAATACTTTTGGTATAAATAATTTTCGCTCAGAAGCACTTGAAGAATTACTCTTGCCTCAAAAACTATTTTAATAAATAATTTTCACTCAGACGCACATGACAGAAGTACTTTTGTCTCAAATACTCTTGGGATAGATAAAATGATCTCAGAACAACTTGACAGAAGTAATTTTGTCTCAAATACTCTTGGGATAAATATTTTATCTCGGAAGCACTTGACAAAAGTACTTTTGTCTCCAATACTCTTGGGATAAATAATTTTCGCTCTGAAGCGTTTGATATAATTATTTTTAACTCAAATACTCTTGGGATAAATAATTTTAGCTCAGAAGCACTTGAGATAAGTACTTTTGTGTCAAATACTCTTATGAGGAATAATTTTAGTTGAAGTGGGATTGGAAGACGCATAATTTTGTGAAGAAATGAAATTGCATTAAAGTGAATCGCCCTGAAATACCCCCGACGATTTGTTATTATTTATTATGATCTAGAATGTTGGTTTTTAGTGATATTATTATAATGTTTTGGTGGGACTATTGTCTGGGAACCTTGAAACATTATAGCGGACGATATTCGTACGGTGTCTTTGTAACTGCGTGATTCCTGGGTTGGGGAAAAACAGTTGGAACTCGAAGTGAATCTTAACCTGAAACACGTCCCTCTTAAATAATTTTAAGCATACACTTTTCGGAGCTTTCGCCTAGTGCAGTTAGAGGTTTTTGAGGCTGACTAAACCTTAAGGCTTATCGGAGTGGATATAAAAAGGCGATTTGAAATGCGGGGCACAGTCGCGGAGATCCCCGAGATAGCGCACCAATTCTACTCTTTCTTGTTTTCTCGAACTTTTTCTTCCTTTAACACGGTCTCGGAAGGCCACGTGACCGGAATAGGCCAATCCGCGCCCTGAGGACCGAAAGCGGATTTCAGCTAGGGCTAGGGCTTTTGGCGGCAGGGCCCCGCGTTTAATATAAGCAGTCTCGTTTCGAAGTGAAGCCGAACGAATTTCAGTTTGAGGGGATTTCTCAAGATTTTGTTACGTTTATATTGATAACATTTTAGCGCGGTGTTTTATCAAGTTGTTTTTGTTGTTGGAGGTTAAAAACCTTTTAGAACCAATTTTTTTACACTGGTCTATGAAAAGATATTGATAATAAGCCTTCTCTATAGTCCGACCAAACGAAGGAAAAACGTTTAAAAAAAAATAAAAATTCCGATTTCCAAGTATTTCTAATATTTTCATTGCGTTTCTGGATTTTCCGATATTTCCTGATATTTCTTCGGATAATTCTCTATATTTCCAATAATTCCATATTTCCAACAATTCTATATTTCCAACAATTCTATATTTCCAACAATTATATATTTCCAATAATTCCATATTTCCAACAATTATATATTTCCAATAATTCTATATTTCCAACAATTCTATATTTCCAACAATTATATATTTCCAATAAATCTAGATTTCCAACAATTCTATATTTCCAATAATTCTATATTTCCAATAATTATATATTTCCAATAAATCTAGATTTCCAACAATTCTATATTTCCAATAATTCTATATTTCCAATAATTATATATTTCCAATAAATCTAGATTTCCAACAATTCTATATTTCCAATAATTCTTTATTTCCAATAATTCTATATTTCCAACAATTCTATATTTCTAACAATTGTATATTTCCAATAATTCTATATTTCCAATAATTCTATATTTCCAATAATTATATATTCCCAATATTTACGATATTTTAACATTTACGATATTTTAACATTTACGATATTTTAACATTTACGATATTTTCAATATTTTCCCATATTTACGATATTTTAACATTTACGATATTTTAACATTTACGATATTTTAACATTTACGATATTTTAACATTTACGATATTTTCAATATTTTCCCATATTTACGATATTTTAACAATTACGATATTTTCAATATTTACGATATTTTCCCATATTTACGATATTTGCAATATTTACGATATTTTCCCATATTTACGATATTTTCAATATTTACGATATTTTCCCATATTTACGATATTTTCCCATATTTACGATATTTTCAATATTTACGATATTTTCCCATATTTACGATATTTTCAATATTTACGATATTTTCCCATATTTACGATATTTCCAATATTCACGATAATTTACAACATATAGTTATTGAAGATCGAGAGCACGCGCTCGATTTGATAAAGATAACAATTCGAAGTCCATGTGCGAAACGCTTAGTGTTAATAAAGTTCTAAAACGGTTAAGCTCGTGAAAACACATTTTTTTATTTTATGAAAACATCTATTTAAGGTATGCCATAGCATATAAAGTGGTTGATACATTTTTTATTTTTAATAGTTAAAATATTGCAATATTTTAACTATTATAAATAAAATATGTACCAACCATGAAGTATCAGTCGTGTCATATATTTCATTTTTTATAAATCTTAACCATAGTTATTTAACTCAACCTTTACAATGCCATAGCATAAATTGCCTGCCACCTGGAGTTCGCAGTTCTTCGCAAATCCTTCTTCAATCTCACCTAACAGATATAGCATTTCGAAATGAAAAGAGAGAAAAGGAGGTTAACCTTTTCCCCTTTAAATTCAGCAAGGGGCATTACCCCCGCAAAGCCACCTAGTTATTTTTTAAGTGTCCTGCACTTTCCCCGAAAAGCCTGGTTTCGCCTTAGAAGCATTCCCCTTAGAAGCGGGTGGTGCTTCTAGAAATCGATAAAAATTAGCATATCCGCGCTATTTCACCATCCCTCTGACCTCCCACAAAAAAAGCGAATTTTAAATTTAGAGGAATCTCCAGAAAAGCTTCTATGGAAGTTTGACGTTTGTAAATTAGGAGTTTCTCGACTTAGGTTGGCCATAAAACCCCCGCTTAGTTGACCGCTTACTAGAAGCCGCGAGGATCGGTACGGTCTACGATGGATTCCGGGAATAAGGTAGTCAAGATGGCGGCCGTGGCTCGAAGGCGGGGCGCGGAGGGGCGAAAGCGGAATGACACTAGCCTTCCGATCTACGTTACGCGAAAGCCATCTTTTCAGGAGGAGTTTCAGGTCGATTTAGAAGACCTGATGTATTTGGGACTTCAGCGAATATCCGGAGAACAGCCAACGAACGTGTCTAGCCTTTTTATATGGTTACGCGATGGAAAACTATATTGGCTTTTAAATGTTGTTAATATTTCAGCGCCGATAGAAGGAGCTACTTTGGTTCTCTAACGGCCAGTGATGGGCATTTTTGGTATACAGCCGCTCACTGGGGGTGAAAATTGCGCTCCTCTCTTTTCGCTCTTTTTTGAGAGGTAAAATTGCACTCCTCTCTTTTCGGTCTATTTTAAGAGGTAAAATTGCGCTCCTCTCTTTTCGGTCTTTTTTGAGGGGTGAAAATTGTGATCCTCTCATTCCGCTCTTTTTTGAGAGGTGAAAATTGCGATCCTCTCTTTCGGCTCTTTTTTGAGTGGTGAAAATTGTGATCCTCTCTTTTTGCTCTTTTTTGAGAGGTGAAAATTGCGCTCCTCTCTTTCGGCTCTTTTTTGAGAGGTGAAAATTGCGCTCCTCTCTTTCGGCTCTTTTTTGAGTGGTGAAAATTGCGATCCTCTCTTTTTGCTCTTTTTTGAGAGGTGAAAATTGCGCTCCTCTCTTTTCGGTCTTTTTTGAGGGGTGAAAATTGTGATCCTCTCTTTTTGCTCTTTTTTGAGGGGTGAAAATTGTGATCCTCTCTTTCGGCTCTTTTTTGAGTGGTGAAAATTGCGATCCTCTCTTTTTGCTCTTTTTTGAGAGGTGAAAATTGCGATCCTCTCTTTCGGCTCTTTTTTGAGTGGTGAAAATTGTGATCCTCTCTTTCGGCTCTTTTTTGAGAGGTGAAAATTGCGCTCCTCTCTTTTTGCTCTTTTTTGAGAGGTGAAAATTGCGATCCTCTCTTTTTGCTCTTTTTTGAGAGGTGAAAATTGTGATCCTCTCTTTTTGCTCTTTTTTGAGAGGTGAAAATTGCGATCCTCTCTTTCGGCTCTTTTTTGAGTGGTGAAAATTGTGATCCTCTCTTTCGGCTCTTTTTTGAGAGGTGAAAATTGCGCTCCTCTCTTTTTGCTCTTTTTTGAGAGGTGAAAATTGCGATCCTCTCTTTTTGCTCTTTTTTGAGTGGTGAAAATTGCGATCCTCTCTTTCGGCTCTTTTTTGAGTGGTGAAAATTGTGATCCTCTCTTTCGGCTCTTTTTTGAGTGGTGAAAATTGCGATCCTCTCTTTTTGCTCTTTTTTGAGGGGTGAAAATTGTGATCCTCTCTTTCGGCTCTTTTTTGAGAGGTGAAAATTGCGCTCCTCTCTTTTTGCTCTTTTTTGAGGGGTGAAAATTGTGATCCTCTCTTTCGGCTCTTTTTTGAGGGGTGAAAATTGCGCTCCTCTCTTTTTGCTCTTTTTTGAGAGGTGAAAATTGCGATCCTCTCTTTTTGCTCTTTTTTGAGGGGTGAAAATTGTGATCCTCTCTTTCGGCTCTTTTTTGAGTGGTGAAAATTGCGATCCTCTCTTTTTGCTCTTTTTTGAGGGGTGAAAATTGTGATCCTCTCTTTCGGCTCTTTTTTGAGTGGTGAAAATTGCGATCCTCTCTTTTTGCTCTTTTTTGAGGGGTGAAAATTGTGATCCTCTCTTTCGGCTCTTTTTTGAGAGGTGAAAATTGCGCTCCTCTCTTTTTGCTCTTTTTTGAGAGGTGAAAATTGCGATCCTCTCTTTTTGCTCTTTTTTGAGGGGTGAAAATTGTGATCCTCTCTTTCGGCTCTTTTTTGAGTGGTGAAAATTGCGATCCTCTCTTTTTGCTCTTTTTTGAGGGGTGAAAATTGTGATCCTCTCTTTCGGCTCTTTTTTGAGGGGTGAAAATTGCGCTCCTCTCTTTTTGCTCTTTTTTGAGAGGTGAAAATTGCGATCCTCTCTTTTTGCTCTTTTTTGAGGGGTGAAAATTGTGATCCTCTCTTTCGGCTCTTTTTTGAGTGGTGAAAATTGCGATCCTCTCTTTTTGCTCTTTTTTGAGGGGTGAAAATTGTGATCCTCTCTTTCGGCTCTTTTTTGAGAGGTGAAAATTGCGCTCCTCTCTTTTTGCTCTTTTTTGAGAGGTGAAAATTGCGATCCTCTCTTTTTGCTCTTTTTTGAGGGGTGAAAATTGTGATCCTCTCTTTCGGCTCTTTTTTGAGTGGTGAAAATTGCGATCCTCTCTTTTTGCTCTTTTTTGAGGGGTGAAAATTGTGATCCTCTCTTTCGGCTCTTTTTTGAGGGGTGAAAATTGCGCTCCTCTCTTTTTGCTCTTTTTTGAGAGGTGAAAATTGCGATCCTCTCTTTTTGCTCTTTTTTGAGGGGTGAAAATTGTGATCCTCTCTTTCGGCTCTTTTTTGAGTGGTGAAAATTGCGATCCTCTCTTTTTGCTCTTTTTTGAGGGGTGAAAATTGTGATCCTCTCTTTCGGCTCTTTTTTGAGTGGTGAAAATTGCGATCCTCTCTTTTTGCTCTTTTTTGAGGGGTGAAAATTGTGATCCTCTCTTTCGGCTCTTTTTTGAGAGGTGAAAATTGCGCTCCTCTCTTTTTGCTCTTTTTTGAGAGGTGAAAATTGCGATCCTCTCTTTTTGCTCTTTTTTGAGGGGTGAAAATTGTGATCCTCTCTTTCGGCTCTTTTTTGAGTGGTGAAAATTGCGATCCTCTCTTTTTGCTCTTTTTTGAGAGGTGAAAATTGCGATCCTCTCTTTTTGCTCTTTTTTGAGGGGTGAAAATTGTGATCCTCTCTTTCGGCTCTTTTTTGAGTGGTGAAAATTGCGATCCTCTCTTTTTGCTCTTTTTTGAGGGGTGAAAATTGTGATCCTCTCTTTCGGCTCTTTTTTGAGTGGTGAAAATTGCGATCCTCTCTTTTTGCTCTTTTTTGAGGGGTGAAAATTGTGATCCTCTCTTTCGGCTCTTTTTTGAGTGGTGAAAATTGCGATCCTCTCTTTCGGCTCTTTTTTGAGAGGTGAAAATTGCGATCCTCTCTTTTTGCTCTTTTTTGAGGGGTGAAAATTGTGATCCTCTCTTTCGGCTCTTTTTTGAGTGGTGAAAATTGCGATCCTCTCTTTTTGCTCTTTTTTGAGGGGTGAAAATTGTGATCCTCTCTTTCGGCTCTTTTTTGAGTGGTGAAAATTGCGATCCTCTCTTTTTGCTCTTTTTTGAGGGGTGAAAATTGTGATCCTCTCTTTCGGCTCTTTTTTGAGAGGTGAAAATTGCGCTCCTCTCTTTTTGCTCTTTTTTGAGAGGTGAAAATTGCGATCCTCTCTTTTTGCTCTTTTTTGAGGGGTGAAAATTGTGATCCTCTCTTTCGGCTCTTTTTTGAGTGGTGAAAATTGCGATCCTCTCTTTTTGCTCTTTTTTGAGAGGTGAAAATTGCGATCCTCTCTTTCGGCTCTTTTTTGAGTGGTGAAAATTGCGATCCTCTCTTTTTGTCCTTTTTTGAGTGGTGAAAATTGCGATCCTCTCTTTCGGCTCTTTTTTGAGAGGTGAAAATTGCGCTCCTCTCTTTTTGCTCTTTTTTGAGAGGTGAAAATTGCGATCCTCTCTTTTTGCTCTTTTTTGAGGGGTGAAAATTGTGATCCTCTCTTTCGGCTCTTTTTTGAGTGGTGAAAATTGCGATCCTCTCTTTTTGCTCTTTTTTGAGGGGTGAAAATTGTGATCCTCTCTTTCGGCTCTTTTTTGAGTGGTGAAAATTGCGATCCTCTCTTTTTGCTCTTTTTTGAGGGGTGAAAATTGTGATCCTCTCTTTCGGCTCTTTTTTGAGAGGTGAAAATTGCGCTCCTCTCTTTTTGCTCTTTTTTGAGAGGTGAAAATTGCGATCCTCTCTTTTTGCTCTTTTTTGAGGGGTGAAAATTGTGATCCTCTCTTTCGGCTCTTTTTTGAGTGGTGAAAATTGCGATCCTCTCTTTTTGCTCTTTTTTGAGAGGTGAAAATTGCGATCCTCTCTTTTTGCTCTTTTTTGAGGGGTGAAAATTGTGATCCTCTCTTTCGGCTCTTTTTTGAGTGGTGAAAATTGCGATCCTCTCTTTTTGCTCTTTTTTGAGGGGTGAAAATTGTGATCCTCTCTTTCGGCTCTTTTTTGAGTGGTGAAAATTGCGATCCTCTCTTTTTGCTCTTTTTTGAGGGGTGAAAATTGTGATCCTCTCTTTCGGCTCTTTTTTGAGTGGTGAAAATTGCGATCCTCTCTTTCGGCTCTTTTTTGAGAGGTGAAAATTGCGATCCTCTCTTTTTGCTCTTTTTTGAGGGGTGAAAATTGTGATCCTCTCTTTCGGCTCTTTTTTGAGTGGTGAAAATTGCGATCCTCTCTTTTTGCTCTTTTTTGAGGGGTGAAAATTGTGATCCTCTCTTTCGGCTCTTTTTTGAGTGGTGAAAATTGCGATCCTCTCTTTTTGCTCTTTTTTGAGGGGTGAAAATTGTGATCCTCTCTTTCGGCTCTTTTTTGAGAGGTGAAAATTGCGCTCCTCTCTTTTTGCTCTTTTTTGAGAGGTGAAAATTGCGATCCTCTCTTTTTGCTCTTTTTTGAGGGGTGAAAATTGTGATCCTCTCTTTCGGCTCTTTTTTGAGTGGTGAAAATTGCGATCCTCTCTTTTTGCTCTTTTTTGAGAGGTGAAAATTGCGATCCTCTCTTTCGGCTCTTTTTTGAGTGGTGAAAATTGCGATCCTCTCTTTTTGTCCTTTTTTGAGTGGTGAAAATTGCGATCCTCTCTTTCGGCTCTTTTTTGAGTGGTGAAAATTGTGATCCTCTCTTTCGGCTCTTTTTTGAGAGGTGAAAATTGCGCTCCTCTCTTTTTGCTCTTTTTTGAGAGGTGAAAATTGCGATCCTCTCTTTTTGCTCTTTTTTGAGAGGTGAAAATTGCGATCCTCTCTTTTTGCTCTTTTTTGAGAGGTAAAAATTGCGATCCTCTCTTTTCGTTCTTTTTTGAGAGGTGACAATTACGCTCCTATCTTTTCGCTTTATAAGAAAGTAATTTTCCCACTAAATTTCGCTCAAAACGAGAGGAGGGCGCCCATCACTGGTGAAGACATGGAAGAACATCCTTCCATTTTGGAGATGATGAGCTCACGCGAAAGCCTAATTTCCGCTCCTCTCTTTTCTCTCCCTTTGAGCGGTGAAACGTTTGCTTCTCTCTTTTCGATTCGCTCATTTTCATTTAGCGCTCAAAATGACAAAAACCGCTCAAACTGAGAGGAACGTGCCCATCACTGCTAAAGACGACCTTTAGTATTCCAGAGAATTGTTAATTTATTCATTAAAAAGGTGATATAAGCCTAGGACTAATAAACTACAGGACCTGATTCTTGAAAGCGCGCTTGGTTCTTTTAAGGCAGCGCCTATCGTAGCGCCACGGTGGCCGATATTGGAAATATTTCCACGCGCAATATGATAAAAGCACGACATTAGGCCTAACATCTTTAGCTATGCTTCTAGCGTTTTTTAGTACGCGCTTTTTATTTTGGTGGAAACATTTCGCGATTCTCTCGTTAGGAGCGCAATTTGAAGAATGGAGTTTTTACTTAAATAATAATAATCAGCTAAGCTTATACCAAGGCACCACTATAGGCCTAAGTCGTCAAGCGACTTTTAAAGCCATTAATTCAGGTGGCCGGGTTACAAAGCGTAGGAGGGTGGTGGCAAGCCCTTCATGCCACGCGAGCCAACAGCTCCCTACACTCACTATTACCGTTAAGTTATTTATGAGCGGGTTTATTAGTTTATTCGAATTTTCCCCCGGGCATGAATAGGGAAGGAATAACGTCACAGGCGTGCACTTCAATGGCGTTGGTAGACATCAGTTTTACAGAACCAATGAGACACTTGGCTGATTTGAGGGAGGAGCTGACTTCTCGAGCATGAGGGAGATTGAGAACATGAGGGAGACTTGGAGCATGTGGGAGATTGGGAGCATGAGGGGGGTTGGGATCACGAGGGAGATTGAGGACTGGAGGGATATTGAGAGCAGGAGCGAGATTGGGAGCACGTGGGAGATTGAGAGCATGAGGGAGATTTAGAGCAAGAGGGGAATCGGGACCACGTGGGAGATTGAGAGCATGAAGGAGATTGGGAGCAGGAGGGAGATTGGGAGCACGTGGGAGATTGAGATCATGAGGGGGGTTGGGAAAACGAAGGTTATTGGGAGAACGGGGGAGATTGAGAGCAGGAGGGAGATTGAGAGCAGGAGGGAGATTGAGAGCAGGAGGGAGATTGGGAGCAGGAGGGAGATTGAGAGCAGGATGGAGATTGGGAGCAGGAGGGAGATTGCGAGCACGTGGGAGATTGAGATCATGAGGGGGGTTGGGAAAACGAAGGATATTGGAAGAACGAGGGAGATTGAGAGCAGGAGGGAGATTGAGAGAAGGAGGGAGATTGAGAGCAGGAGGGAGATTGGGAGCATGTGGGAGATTGAGATCATGAGGGGGGTTGGGAAAACGAAGGATATTGGGAGAACGAGGGAGATTGAGAGCAGGAGGGAGATTGAGAGAAGGAGGGGGGTTGTTAAAACGAAGGATATTGGGAGAACGAGGGAGATTGATAACAGGAGGGAGATTGGGAGCAACGCTATAAATTTTCTCCCGAAGTAGAAATAAATAAATTCATGGTAGCAATGCATTTGAATTATGTTTTTCTTAAATTAAATTATTTTGTTTTGAGAACTAGGGAAAGTGTTCTGAATCTCACTACCGGAATAGAATAAAGAATTAGTTTCTTAATTGCGTTTACAGGTGGAATAAATAATCTTAGATTCTAATTATCATTACAGTCGATCGCAAAAAGATTATTATTTGGCTGAAGCACTGTTTTTTGAACAAAAATTAAATAATTATATAAATAGAGTTGATAATCATTTCTTTTCTTTGGGGGTCTTTTGAACTCTCAATCACTGTACAAAGAAAGTAAACAGAATTTTAAAAAACTGTCTTCGTTTGAACAATAGCCCTACTCTATTATTTACTTTGAAATTGCTTTTGCACGTACCCATTCCAAAACAGACGACTCGCAAAACAAATTAATAATTAATTGTGACGAAAATTGAGCTAAAGGGTACCTGATTTCCCTGTTGAACACTACGTCTTGTTCCATTTCAGCAGTGTAGTGGCTCGATAGCCCGAGGGGGGGTTATAAATAAAAAGATGAGAGCGCGTGCGAGGCGGGGGGGGGGGGACGAATAATTCAGTTGTTCCAAAGCAAAACGTAGTAAAGACCACTTTGGAAAATTTCGAGTTAGTAGAATAAGAAAGTATAAATGTGATTCCTTGCTAAGATATACCATAAATAGATTTAAGTAGGATACTTATTGTCTTAATGCTAATTTTCTGACCACACCTTTTTTTAACATTCTCAACCAGCTCCGACTGAGAACTAAACCTTGATTGCGCAATAGCTTTGAAAATCAAGGTACCACCTCCGGTCCAAGTCCTCTTGTGACTTTTATTGCCTTTATCCAAGGTGGCCGGGTTAATTTGCGTAAGAGGGTGGTGGCAAGCCCTTCATACCACGTGAGCCTACAGATCCCTTTACTCACTATTACCTTTAACCTCGACACGTTTTTATGAGAAGGCATAGCCGAAAAATTCGGGAGAAAACTGTTCCTCTTGCTGCGAGGTAAAAGTGCTAACCACTCTGCCACCCCACCTAATTGCCGTTGCTAAATTTTCATACTTTTTTCTATTATATTACTTGTAGATATACCAATGAGTACTACATTTTATACTGTTAAGGCTAGTTCCCACTTAGCGAAAAATGCAGTTTTCGCAAAGCGAATTGACGCATGCGAGTGAAATTTAGTGATGCTCAAAATTAAATTGGTCGCGAAAGTCTCGAAAATTCGTCAAGTGGGAACTCGGCTTTAGAAATAATAAAAATTAAAGTAAATTATTTCGAATTTATGAAAATTGCGTTTACTAGATTTTGTCACGGGGCAGACGAATTGGTCGAAAGGAGAGAGATGGTCAGCGAGGGAAGCAACCAAGTAAGGCTCGACTCGGCTCGATCTTTTCAAGTCGTTTTTCAAAAGAATTGATCACGGATTTATTATAAAGAAGCGCGCGATTTCTTCTTGGGCGGCTCTCTCCGCAAATTCCATTCCTTCTCTTCATCCTGTTTTATTTATTCTTGTTGCCAGAATGAATGGCCTCTACAATTTTGCACATTTGAGTTTTTTTGGGAGTTCTTCCATAGGGTTTTCACCGCAGCAAATAATTCCACAGCGACGTGTAGATATCGTACGAATATAGACCAATTTATTTGAACTGGACTACACTTTTTTTTATCGTTTAAAGTAATGAGAAGGACTTCAGTAAGATCAAAATAAAAAATATACATTTTTGAGAGAAAATGGACCAGAAATAATTATAATTTTTATTATTATAGAAGAGTTCACAAATTTCTTAAAGTGAAACCAATATATTTTGAGCGAAGCCCTTAGAGGTTCGCAGGGTGACCAGACTTCCTATATTGTTAATGCCTTCCTATAATTTCCTTTATTTACACCTATTTTCCAATAATTTCACAGTTTTTCGAAAATTTTAAGAACTTTTTGTACGTTTTATGAAACATCTAGAGTAAACACTACCCCTTTCGAACCAAATCTTTAAATGTACGAGCTTTGTAAATCCGCAAATCCGCTAAGTGATCCAATAATGCAAGAAAGCAGTTTACAAGAAATTATCAATGTTCTAGGTGATTCGAGTCAAAGTATACCGATATGCAATAATTTCCTATATTTTCCTACATTTAGCCTATTTAGTTTCCTATATTTTCCTATATTTAGCCTATTTAGTTTCCTATATTTTCCTATATTTAGCCCATTTAGTTTCCTATATTTTCCTATATTTAGCCCATTTAGTTTCCTATATTTTCCTATATTTAGCCTATTTAGTTTCCTATATTTTCCTATATTTAGCCTATTTAGTTTCCTATATTTTCCTATATTTAGCCTATTTAGTTTACTTTATTTTCCTATTATTCACTCCTTAAATTCCTGTTTTCCTATACAACTTTCAAAGCTTTTCCCTGGTCACCCTATTTATACAAGATGGCGCTAGTTTAAACCATTTAACGGAATGGGAATAGACATGCACTAATTTATTACAAAACAGCACTATTTTAAGCGACGTGTTATTTAAAAATACAAGTTCATCTCAGGAAAAAATATTTTTAAAACAAGAAACGCGAAAAACCATTTCGCGATAATTAATAGTTTGGCGCCATCTGGTGAGACTTTGTGATTTAATAAACAACTTCCAATGGTGTTAGCACTGTGAAAGGATCTTCTCCATTGTCATATGCGCATAAATTATTAAAATCTTCATCGTCATTCTGGTTATTCATCATCATTCTGATTATTCATCATTGATGAATAATAATATTAAACCACCTTAGCCCTAAGTCATCAAGCGACTTTTAAAGTCATTAATTCAGGTAGCCGGGTTACAATACGTAGGAGGGTGGTGGCAAGCCCTTCATTTTCTATCACAGGTTTAATCACAGAAAAATATATTTATTTTCTAATGAGTTGGTTTGGGTATTTTGGAACAATGATAGAGTTTTAAGAATGTGAAGCCTTGCTCTTGCAGTCATAATTGATTTAAATCTCCAGAGTTTCAATGACATCAAATTATCAACTCTCACAAATCCTACAATTAAGAGACAGAGTTAATACATCAAATTTATGAAAATTTCTTTAACTGGAATAAGATCCAATTGGTTTATTTTCAATCACACCATGGTTTTTGAGCTTCCCAAACATAAATGTGTGACTTTGAGTGTATTCCCAAAGAGTTTGATTAGCTAAAAATAATATTTTTAAATTTCACAATTTCACCACAAAAAAAACACCTTTTGAACTTACTATTATAAAATGAGGTGAGAAGTTCCTCGGCAGGTTCCTTAGCAATTTCGTAATGCACTATCATCATGAGCCAGTTTCAATAATTCTTTCTCATTCTCCAGATAAAGACCTTTTGGGTGGAACGTCTAGTTCTAAATTTTTCGGGTACTAGGAATCACAAACTCTTTCTCAACACAGACACTTTTGCTACGCATTCTTTAAAATTCTGAAATGTGAAACTGAAAAGTTTTTCCTTGTTTTTTTTTGTTTTTCAAAATGTATTATCACAACCAGAATCGGTGCATCTTGTCTCTACACTTGGCATTTTGGAAGTGTTTCGTTTCTAACTTGTAGATTTGTTATCGTTGGTTTCAGTTGGGTTCACTATTACACTTATGATCAACTGGCATTAATGAGTTTCGACTTTCAACTGGAGTACACTAAGTTGTAACTCAGTCTTAAACGAAATCGGATTATAAACTCATATTTTTCACTAAATGAAGTGCAATTTTAGTTACATGTTGCAAAAACCGTCAACAAAAAGCATATACTAATTAAAAAATATATTTACCTCAGCAAAAGTCCGTTTCATTTTTAATTTGCATCGGCTAGAATATTCGAAAACGCCAAGTTCTCCTTCTATCCCATTGAAAATACTAATAGCAGAGATCCTGGCAGTTATAGAGATTCGAAACTCCCTATAATCTAAGCAAACCAGTTTTTTTCAAATTTTTGCCGATCGCAGCGACGCCTGTACGTGGGGAGTAATCGCAGAGATCCTAGGATTGTTACCGTTGTTTACAATTTTTGCGTCTCGGCTTGAAACGGGCGCTTCCTTCCGGCCGAAGGGCGGCGCTGATGCTTGCATTTTTTTTGTCAGGTTTTCGGCGGAGTTTCGCATCTCTATAACTGCCAGGATCTCTGCTAATATTGACGTCGTGAAATCTCAAGGTGTGACGTCATGGAAGATAAAAAGATCAGAAATCCGTAAGGTAAAAACACACTGATAGAGGGGTAATTATTTCTGAAATCATCAGACTTTGCTGCATGATAGTAACAGATTTTAACCAAACTTTTTGTGTGCGTTCATCTACCTCTACAATGAAGATTTCCGAAGTTTACCGGAAATATTTCAAAAATTTTAAAAGTTATGATTTTCTGAAATTTGAGTTTTTTGGCTTAATTTTGGTGTATGTTAATAATAATAATAATAATAATAATAATAATAATAATCAGCTAGGCTAATTTTAATATCGCGTTCGCTAAAGGTTGGGAAAACATAAAAAAGGGTATCCTAAGGTAAAATTGTACGCTGAAACAGAATTTGAAATCTATTTCATTGTAACTGCTATAAATTTTGATATACGAGCAAAAACGTGGGGTGACACTTAATATTTTACTCACTAGGCGGCAGACCTCCAATATCAAGAATAATATAAATAATAATATAATATAATATAATAATAAATAATTGGTCAAAAATTAGAACAATTTAATATTATTTTTATATAGAAATAATGCTTAGACCAAAACGATATTTTACAAGAACGTTTCTGTGTATAAGATGATGCACTAAAAAAGGTCTTCTTGATATTGGAGGTGTGCCGCCTAGTTAGTAAAATATTAAGTGTCACCCCACGTTTTGGCTCGTATATCAAAATTTATAGCAGTTACAATGAAATAGATTTCAAATTCTGTTTCAGCGTACAATTTTACCTTAGGATACCCTTTTTTATGTTTTCCCAACCTTTAGCGAACGCGATATTGAAATTAATGTCAATAACATACACCAAAATTAAGCCAAAAAACTCAAATTTCAGAAAATTATAACTTTTAAAATTTTTGAAATATTTCCGGTAAACTTCGGAAATCTTCATTGTAGAGGTAGATGAATGCACAAAAAAAGTTTGGTTAAAATCTGTTACTATCATGCAGCAAAGTCTGATGATTTCAGAAATAACTACCCAGAGGCAACCTTATAGTGCAAAATATTTACGAACCTTTCGCTAACCTAAATTTGGTTTCTTTGCATAACGGAAATTATTGGAGGATTATAGAGTTACTTGGTAAAGTAAAAAATATTCTACGTGCGACGGAGACCATCTGCGAGTCCGAAATACAAGTACAAAACGCGCGCTTCGAATTTTATTTCCAAAGGAGAAGTTTTAGCTAGTACCGAAACCTCTAATATTGCTAGAGCACGTTAACTGCTATAACATTTTCTAGCAATAAAATGAAGTACAGAAATATATTCGTTTAGTAAAGTAATGTATACTTAGAGAAGTTAGCGTTTATGCTAAACTGAATACGGATCGTCTGCTGCAATCTGTTGAAATCAAATTCCAGCAATTATAAGGCAAAATTTTGCGGAGCGCATTTTTTGTTGTTTAAGTTCGCGTCGTAAGCAATATTTTCCGTTGGACGCAAGAACCGATGAACGCCATTTTTTTGCTTGTTTGCGCAGTTGGTCAAAGTCACAGCACTGTTAACTGATTATCTAACACCCACTGTCAGCTCATGCTCGAAGCAAGAGACACTAGCCACAAATCTGCGAGTCTCAACAGCAAAATTAAAAAGTTTGAAACGGTTTTCTTGACGAATCTTTGGAATGATATTCTAAGTCGTATTGATAAAACCAGTTAAGTACTACAAAAGGAAGATTTGGTTTTGTCAAGCGCTGTGAATCTACTAGAATCACTTGCCTTGGACATCCAAGATCTGCATGACCAGTTTGAAGAGAAGCTTCTTAAAAGCGATTACAGTGACAATAATAAACGGGTTAAGCAAAGATGTTGTCGTATTACTCGCTTTGATGGTGACGCTCCAGAAATCGTACGCGAGGTAGTGAAAAATTTGAGACCAGTGCCGTGCAGTGACATTTGGGCCCCGAGGAAAGTTATGTCATCGTGGGTGCTTCTATATACTCAGTTTCAGTACATTTGGCGATAAATCGGCGGCGGGAATTTCGAATTTCACCTATTTTCTGTTGAATTCCTTAAGGTTCCTACGCGTGTTATACTAATCTTTTTTAAAATGTAAATTTCAATGTTGTCAATAAATATTTAATGTAGATTATTATTTTTAAGCTTCATTAACATGTATTTTTAGGATTATGCTCTTAAACAATCATCAAATCGCGCGTTTCTGAACGTCAACATGGTAATCTCGGCTTTACCCGTTCTATACTTACCCTGGACTCGCCAAACGGAATTTTTTTAAGAATGCCTCACTTGTAGTACTAAAAATAAATTAACTGTTTTTCAATCTTATTAATTAATTAATTAAAATTTTGAAATATAACGCTATAGACTTATAAATTCATCCGTAAACAGGCCAAATTCGAAATCCCCGCCTCCGTTTTGCCGGAAATTCGTGCTAGTATCTTTCCGCCAAATGTACTAGATGTTTTGACTTTACTAACCTACATTTGAGTATAACTGAAATTTCAAAGGGTTGGGGTGCTGGAGAACGCAATGGGACCCTAATCCCCCTATCGTACCAGGCCCCCAAAAAGCATGCTTGCGTCATAGACGAAGAACGGGTAAACATTTTCATTATTTTTAAAACTTAGAAATAACTCAGTGGTTTTATTATAAGGGTGTAGTTAAAGACGAAATTATCCCCGAGTGCCAACAATTCAAATATTATATAAGAGACACAGATCAAACTATGGCTCAAACGTATGGAAAACTAAAGGACTAATCAGTAATAGATAAGCATAGAATCAGACATTTTTCAGGAATTTTACTTCTTAGGTATAATTACTGATTTGGCAGGTAAGAACAATAGAAAGAAATGTATGTGCTGTGTACATTATTTATTTAATCACCAACAGTGCCAATTCTAATAAAAGTTTAAGATCAATTTGATTTTCTTTTGGTAGAAAATGTATATTAAAACTAAAAATTTGTTAATTTATACACGCCAATAGGCGTAGTTTAAAAGTCACAAGTGTCGCCGCCTACCGTCCGAGTTTTAAATTGATAATAAGAAAACTGTTTGCTCGTTTAAAAATAACTGAACAGCTAAAAGTTCAACCGGAAAACATTGAAATTCAAAAGTCTTCTGCTATTTCTTCACATACTTAGTTGACGGATATTAAAGCAGATGGCGCTATATTTCCTAAGTTTAAAGCCTAAAGTTTAAACAGTTTAAAAGCTGCTACTGATATTAAAGTTAAAGTTCATAAGATTTAAAACACGAGCCGCTATTTACTAGGTAGTTTCTTTTTGCCTGTTCTCGGACCAAAAGTGTGCTCTTTTTACCCTAAAACGTTTTATTCGCCTGTTCCTGGGATGATAATTACTCCGGCTCATAAACTATTCGCTTGTTCCGGAGTATTAGGGCTACTCTTTTCACTCCTTCTGAAAAGAAGGTGTAAAGGAGTAAATCGGATTTTGTCGTTTGCCAACCAGAATTTATCTGCCTAAAAGGCCACAGGCATCCATTTTGGAAAAACGTTTTTACTCCGACTCAAACTATTCCCCACCACAGAATCGGAGTAAAATGACGTCATAGCCTTACTCTTCTTACCCTACTCCGAAATTCCGGAACAAGCGAAAAGAAACCTCCTATTAAATTCAAAACGGTCAAAAACTTCTGAAGCCTAAATTGAGCTCGCCAAACTTTTGTACGAAATATATTTTTTGCTAAGACTGTAATTTAATGTTATCATTGGACCTAAAGCTAAAAATAATTATTATAACATGTTAGTTAACCTTTGGACCTGGCCCGAAAAGGCATGCTTCCGGGCCCTTTTTTCCAGGGGATTCCCCCCCCCCCCCCCCTCTGCACCGCTAGAGGTCGGCGGAACGAATAAATGAACCGGAAAAATTACGATTAACCATTTTATGAACATTTTATACGAATAAACAATGACTTAACATGCAAAAATAATCGGGTTTTTCGTATATTTTTTGGATAATTTGCGGTTATGAATAAAAATAAATAATTGTATAATTTCTTATTCAAATGCCGATCTCTATGCACGGCCCTGCACCAAGGGCGGTCAAAGTCGGAAGTGGAATCGCCAGATGAGTCCTCGGAGGTCAACGCTTTTCATTGCTGGCAAGGCCTATCTGCAATTCGAGTGAGCTGCAATTCGTCTTTTCCCAAATTCTTATCATTTCGCGTCGATCGTTTTTAACGCGCTGCATGAATCAATTTCTAAAACGAATGTCTGAAATGAAGAATGAGAAATGAAAAGAGGGCCCTCTATCGTGGCGGCAATTGTCTCGGGCCCCTCTCCACGCTGGCCCGCTTAATTCCCTCTAATTAGAATAGAGAACAAATCTTTCTCGGCTTCCGAACGCTCGATTTGGGTTCGCCAAGATCTATTTTTCAATTCTTCATCCCCTTCTCCACTTTCCATTTCCTTTCTCGCGTCATTCTAAGCTGTGGCGAGGCTGGTTGGATTGGTGTCTCTCCCATTACGTTTAAATTGGTGCGATATATACAACCGTAAGAAATTCGTATGGTGCCAAGTTGCCAAGTGGAATTTAGAACGCTTTCAAGATGCAGAATCTATTGTTGACCAGTGTTTGCTTCAAATGGTAATACGCTAGCCAGTCGAGGCGATTTTATTGTCATAAATATAGTTCGTAAAGTAGCTACCGGGTGGTGCTTTTTCGATATTTTTTGCGTCATTTTGTAGAAAGGATAAAATATAAATATTTATTTAGTGTACATGTTATGTTATACACTAAAACGCGGCCACCTGAATTAATGGCTTCAAAAGTCGCTTGATGACTTAGGCCTAAGGTGGTGCCTTGGGTATTAGCCTAGCTGATTATTATTTATTTATTATTAATTAACCAGTTTGTACCTTAAATTAGTTTAATACTGTCGATTTTAAGGGTACTTCTTTAGTTCCAGCAACAATCACAAGGAGAACGCAGCTAGCCTTTTAACACGCCGTAATCGGTGTACACCCTAACTGTAATGATTACGTAATCTTCTGTAATCTTTTGTACTCATTCGTAATCCTGTAATCTTTTGTACTCATTCGTAAACCTGTAATCTTTTGTACTCATTCGTAATCCCGTAATCATTTGTAATCTTCGTACTCATCTGTAATCACCCGTAATCATTATGAAATCACGCGGACTCATCTGTAATCTTCGTACTCATCTGTAATCACCCGTAATCATTATGAAATCACGCGGACTCATCTGTAATCACGTGTAATCATTTGTAAAAGCGCGTAATCATTCTTTACTCATCGTAATCATTCTGCACTCATCGTAATCATTCTGCACTCATCGTAATCATTCTGTACTCATCGTAATCATTCTGTACTCATCGTAATCATTCTGTACTCATCGTAATCATTCTGTACTCATCGTAATCATTCTGCACTCATCGTAATCATTCTGTACTCATTGTAATCATTCTGTACTCATCGTAATCATGTGTACTTTTTAAAGATTACGTAATCGGTGTACAGGCAAATTCTTACTGGTTTGCCCCTCGAAACACGCTAACGCAGTGTTGTGTACAAATTTCATTGGACGAGCCTTTACGCTGAACGTTTTACGGGCGGGGGGAAGACAATTTCCAAATTTTCCCCTTCCGACGGCAGCAGGCCCTAAAGTGTCTAACCAATGAAAAATGTACGCAAGAAAATCCACGACCTTTGACGGGTTGCGTTCTCCTTGTGTGGGCAGTGCTGTGTAACACAAACCAACACAGCCTGTGTTAGTTGCTCCTAGGTTCCAGGTTACACGTTGGGCAAATCATATTAGCGCAGATTCATGTCACGAGAAGATGATACGAGGCGTGGTTTTCCCGTGAGGCGGAAACGCTGCATCCAAACATTCACTGCTTTTCAGAATACATTTTCGTAAATTCTAAAGCAAAGATGTTAGACTAATGCTAGAGGGAACCATTTTGGAAGGTGTCATTTAGCCTAAAATAGACGTAGTTAAGTTAAATAGTTTCATTATTGGGACCTGCGCTATAGCGGACTTCGAATTCAGAGTGAAAAGCGTAAACGTGAAACCTTCATCGTGACGATCGTGAAACTTGTCGTTCTTGTTTCGTTCCTCTGGAAATAAAGTTCAGCTTATTTCTTTGAAAACTTCAAAATAGACCATCCAGTCCTTTGGCTCTGCCATTCGGCGCAGACGAATACAGCAGCGTGACCGGCATCCTGAAAATGAGTAACCTCTCTCCTCTTCCCGTGGCCTACGAGGTATTTCGCCACAGCTAACGGGCCCTGCAGATTTGCTTAAAAATATTTTGCAATTACTTCGATGCCTATCTCGTACACCCGGCCGCCGGCCAGTGGCGTAGCTGAGAACTCAGAGGCCCCCCCCCCGCAAAAATCTCTCTGGGGCCCCCTTTTTTTTTATGGTTAGTGCCCCCCCCCCCCCCCCCGGCGCCGTGGGCCCTGCGGACCATCAGCTACGCCACTGCCGCCGGAATCATTTCACCGAACGAAACTTTGGAGTGCAGAGTTCTTCTACTCGTGGCCGGTACGATTTATTTCGTAGGTTCCTCCGTAGGGTTCCACGTCTCGGGAAAGGTCAGGGCGGCTCAAAATGGGCCCAAACAATTAGCGGTAATTCAGGGACCCTAGTAATGTGTCAGGGACGAACCAGGAAACTGTAAAAACTGGTGAAAGAATGGAACTTTAATTTTCTTTATAAAATACACTCCAAGGTTTTATATTATAATTTTGTTTTGCTAAAAAAGAGATATATATATTACTGGTAAACAGTGGTAATTAGATACTGACGAATATTCCGAATAAAGGTCACCACCCGAACCCGGACGACGTGTTGGAAATAAGCAGCGTGCTTTTGGATGAAAAGCAAAGTGTTCCGGTTCGCGACAAGGTTCGAGACTTTTTCGTTGCCGTCCTAAAAAATTGCAGAAACACGCGTAAGTTCATACTTCAGTAAAAACGTTTGAAATACACTGTAGAAGTTCCCGCTGAAAGTCTTATCCTCGAACGGTTACGGGATCGGACTTTGGCCAGTCCTGGATTCACCAATTCCATCGACATCAGCACTAAGACGCCATTCATCGACGGATTCATTTGGGTTTCAACCCCTCCATCGTCGGAGGTGCGTGTTTCATTGATACTCTCACGTCTTCGATTGGCTTCATTTTGAAGAAGTTCTAAAACAGTTTCTTTTCGTGCCATACTTCGCGTGATTTTTCTCTGCTTGAGAATCATTCGTTGTTTCTCTGTATGGATATCCTAACACTATTCTGATATGGTTTCTAATAGGCGAAACTATAAAGTACAAGAGGGCTGAAAAGATGGTAGTCACGTGACTTTGTGGAAAACTGCAGCGCCATCTACCCTAAGAAATTCGAACTATTACTTTAATTTTGCTAATAGCGGTTTAAATTTTGATCGATTCATCTAAATTATCTAATTATTATTATTTAAAACATCTTGTAATAGAAAGGTGGAAGTTAATTACTTGTCTGCAGTATCTGGAAAGAATAATATTTTCTTTACCGTCGCACGGCCAACTATAAAGACGAGTTACCGAATCGAAGTTGGCTGTGATACTTTAGAGTTTCGCCTATTTTGAGGGTGATCTTTTGCGCGGTGTTTCGAAGGATATTAAGACTGGAAAAACTCCACGTTTGCTGTCAATATACATGCTCTGGCATCGGATAATAAATTAAAATTCACCGGGATCTTAAATAAAAAATAGTGTTTCTCCAACATTTACGTAAAATTAAAAACGACTTATTTGCTTCATTACAAATATCCAATGAAATCTATTGCAAAAATAGAAGTACTGGTTTATGGTCTCGGCCTTTTAAACCCAATTACCGTCCGGGGGGGGGGGTGGTGAGCGCGACTCCTTTTCCCCTTAATTGATCAGCGCACCACTCCGCCTCGCGACAGTTAAACAAACTAAAAACCTTCCCATTACTACTCGCAAGAAGGTTATTCAATGTTCTTCCCCTGGCGTTCCGTTGGCCTGAAAAAGAGGAAAAGAATGCTAGGAAGTTTACAGAAACGACGCTAGGTGGCGTTGCCGTTCCCTTTAGTTCTTTTACTTTTCTTTAACCCACTTACTACAAACCTTCTTTAACGAGCTTGTTAAGGAAGATTTGGTCGTGGAAACGCGTGGATGGTGGAGACTCCGAAAAGGGGGGCCGCCAATCGATGACTGACAATGGCGCACCGAAACCCCGTTTCTATCGGGACACCCCTTTGCCTCCCAGCCAACCACCCAAAAGTTTCTACTTCCCCACGTCGTTTTGTTTCCAGCCGCGCTAGTTGATCGATTTAGGAAGAACTCTAAAAATCTATTCTCTTCCCCCCCTCTGTCTTCGAGAAGGGGGGGGGGGGGGGAGCGCGTCTGTTCTCTCGGCAGTGTTGCCAGCCGTACTATAATTATAAAACATTTCGAAAGGAATCCATACCTCTACTTGGAATGCCTATCGCGGCAGATTTTCGTCTCGATGTGGCTGACGGTTTTTTTGACGTCACTATGTTAACTTAACGGGGAAGACTACAGTGGCCATTGTCTAATCTAGCACTATTTCAAGCTGAACTCTTTCAATTTGGTATTTTAAGTTATAAAATTAATATTTAAGTGTAGAACAGCCTCTTGTTTAGTGACTAAAATAATTTTGACAAATTTAAATTTAAAAATAATTAAGTTATTACATTTTAATTCGGACCCCCGGAGCTAAACAAGTTGGGCAGGCGCTAGTTGGGCAAGCACCCAAACTACCCTTTAGTTAGGACCTTATATCTCGTTAACTATTAATATTAGAATTATCAAAATTACTTTAAGCACTAGAGGAAGGTTCAGCCTAATAAGAAAATATAATTCAATTGTGAACTAAAAAGAGGCTTTTACTGTATTCTTCCCGCTTAAGAGAGGGGAGCGCGCGCAGGGGGGATTATTTTATCGTAGGCCAAAGCCGTCAAAGTGATCTTACTATTGTTGTAAGCGGTTGTAAGTCGGAAAATTTTCCGCGGAAAATGACCTAAGCCTTTTTCCGGAAAATCTTTCGTATTTTTCCGAAAACAATTAAAAAAAGTTTTCATTCCATGATTAGTCTAATATATTGTTTGCAAATTTAAATAAAGCGGCATTTTCGCCAAATTTTTTCGAATCTAAAAGTAAAACTAAACCTCTAGACTAGTTTAAATTGATTAGACATTTTATATCGATAAAAAGTTAAAAAATTAAAAAGTAATTTATGTATAAATTTTTTATTTTTCCGATTTGCGGAATCTTTTCCGCATTTTATTTTTCCGGAAAATTAACAACACTAGATTTTACCATACGCGATATGGCAGGATTAAGCATTCCAAGTAGAGGTATGAATTCCTGACTTCGATAATATTACCTTTCGATTTTTTCCGAACTATCTCAGGCTGCTTTAAACCTCGGCCTATTTTTCCACACTTTTTGCGATAATTTTTCTGTTTGCGATAATTAAAGAAAATTTAGAAAGTGCCTCTTTGTTAACTTATGGACGTAGTTTCCAGTCTGTTATATTACTCCTAGTATATAGGCTAAGAATGGAAATATTATACTCCTTGGAGTGTTTAGTTAGTACCATTTTAGACTCGCAAATACAGCCGACTAATCAAGCGTGTTATAGGAACGAAATAGGCCGTGGAACTTGGAAGTGGGTGACACTATAAATATGTGAGTACGGCCAACTATGATCAAGTGCTACCACGGTATAATGTGTAATCAAAGTTGGCCGTACTTGTGTACTATAATTTTCTAGAGAATTCGATTATTTTTGGGCTTTGATGCTGTAACTGAAGTTTTGGGGCCTGGAAACGCTGTCTCTCGGTTAGGGGCCCTAAATGGGTTAGAGTGTGCAATAACTGGTGGCTTTACCGGGGAGTCGGGGTCCGGCTCTTGTAACCCATAAGGGCGGTGGCGCACTGGGAGATGTTAGCTCTGATCAAATGGTCCTATCTCCACCTCCGACTTCGGTCAGGTTTGGGCTGGATACTGAGCTTCGGCTCAGGCTAACGGAGAGGGCCCGTGCAAACTGGCCGCTTCGGCGGATTGGGTAGCCTGCTGTGGGGCGGCGGGCCTCCGTATGAGGGCACGGTAGTACTGTTTCCCGGCCTTTTGGGGTCACACCGGGATTTCTGGTGCCAGCTGTGCCGGGTTACTTGGGCTGCTGTGTGCTCGTCGTTCCCCTTTAGGAGCTCTCTCCAAAGGGTTTGGCTCCTTACCTACGTGGGTAGGGTGTCGGCTGGAGTTGCTACAGCATCCATTCTTAATCCCACTGCTGTGTGCGAAGTGGGGATTGGTCCACCCATTGCTGCACCTTCTGCTGGGTTGAGTGGCTTGCGTCAAAGGTGCGACCATCAGTAGTAGGGTTCTGCTACCCATGCTGGATTTGTCACCTGTCCGGGCTAGGGGGACGCTGGCGTAGGGCACTATGATGATAGACCTCCGGTGGTATGGTCTTTATTACTAGGTACACCGGGCTATAAATTCTGACACACTGTCTCTCGCTTTCCTTGCAGCTCTTTCTCGAGTTAATAATCCAGTTAATTCTTATTAGAGAGGTTAAGCAGGACGCTCTAGAAGTTTGAACGACAACGTCGGGAGTGTCTAGATGGTCGTGAATTTAATTTCTTTAAAATCTGTTAAGAACTTAACCGTGCTCCTCGGCGGCGATCGGAAACATTGCCTTGGTTAAAGTGTTCTATCTATTATCACATCCGTCAATGAATACATTGATAACAAAAGTGAAGTCGATATCTTTCGAAAAATATCCGTGTACATGGCTAGATCATGGAGGAAGAAACTACTATCCTGGAGAGGAAAAGAAGCTTTAGTCCCATTCGACCGAAGGCGGTTTTTGAGGTGTCCCATTCGAACGAATTCCGCCGAAACGTGCGGTTTTTATGTGTCCCATTCGACCGAACGCTTTTATGTGTCCCATTCGACCGAACGCTGCTATATAAATTGGCTTTTGCTATGTTTTCAATTTAGTTACTGAAGTCGTTTGCAATGGAGCGGATAGCTAATACAAAGACCGCGAGAATCCTTTGAAATCTCAAAATGAAGTAGCACTCTCCCTACTAGATGCAGTAGCTATGAATTTAGCTATGCCATTTTAATATCTTTGTACTATGCATTTATTTGAAAATAAAATGGAATGAGCCTGAATTATATTTTTATCTTCACCAAGTCAAGAAAAGTAACTGAACCAAAACTGAAATAGTAAACTTAACCAACTCTAACCTAACCTAACCTAACCTAACCTAAACATGGATCTTCGATAGTACATACCTTATAAATAAAATACCAAATCACCCCGCCAATTGGGCTACATTTTAAAATTCTTTCGGTCGAATGGGAATAAACGGAAAAGAAGGCTAGCGAACAGTGGCTCAATTGACCTTCGTGCCTAGTAGAGTGTCTCCACCTACGGATGAACGGAATAACTATAACTTAATAAAAATTCCGTAATGGCTCTCCTAAAATAGGATTTTAGCGGATTTTCGTGCCGTACTTCGAACAATCGGCCTGTGCTAGAGGTATCGTATTTACCTCTACAGAAGTACTTTCTTCCTCCATGGCTAGATAATTAAGCCTTTCTTGGCCACATACTTTACGAAGGTATTTTAGGTAAAATAGGGTACACGACGGGTCGATTTTCTGTTTGGACGAAACTATCGAAATCAGTTTTACGGTTATATCATCTTAATGGTACTCGCATCTGCAACCTCAAAATAACTTCTGTAAAAAGACTGAATTCGGACCCAAATAAAGGCAGTGAGATTAAAATAATTTCCCTTATTTTTTCCTCAATTTTATAATAATAATAAATCCGCGCCTTATGTATGGCTATGAGTATTGTCTAAACACACAAATTGATTTTCGTGTACCCTGCTTTACTTAAAATTTGTTTTCGTAGTCCGATTTCGTCTATAATATACGAGTCTTAGGAACATTTCAATATAAAACCAGTACTTACGATTGCTAAAACGCCCGTTGCTAGAAAAGGAACAACCTGCCATAATTATCTCTCGATTTGACGAGCAGGAAAGTTGTAATATTCAGTATTTTTAGTTAAACGCTTTAGATATTAAACTACGTGTCACCTTGGACGAATAATTACCGGACTCGAAATCTAAGCAAAATCCCCGGTTCCACAATTTGCATCGCCCTTCAGCGCTCCTACCGAGAGAATTGCGAAATATTTCTATCCAAGTACAAAACTCGTGCGTAAAAATGTCAGATGACCCGCATTCCGTCGTCTGCTCTGCTGTTTTTAATAGAAGGGAGGCTTTTGAAATTTTAATGGGATTTAGGTTATTCAGTAATAATGGTATTGGAATAAAAATGGTTTAAATAAATTATAAATTTAAAAATACCTAGTCAAAATGGAAATAAAAGTATAAGCTTTGACGGCACTAATCCACTAATATTGGGCACGTGTTTAATATTTGGATAGAAATCTTTCCAATTCTTGACACTACGGCGCTACAAACGGCGCTGCCGTAAAAGCACCAAGCGCACCATTTGTTTTCGGGTCCAGTAATTATTCGTCCAAGGTGTCACATTAGCTCGGCAGAAATATGGCGTCGTCTTCAAGTTATAAAAGGTGCCGACTCCGAAGTATAAACGCCAAAAGAAAACCGCGGAGAAGGATCACGTGACTCTCTCGACGTTGTCGTTCAAACTTGGAGAGCGCTTTCCTTAACCTCACTATTAATTTCCCGATCGAGGTCCGGAAGCATTGATCCAAATTCGTTCTGAGATGAGACTAGAGCTTATCGTCGCCGATCCAACGCCGCCGCCGATATTTTCTCTGACTCGTCAAGGGTGCGGCCATCAGTAGTGGGGTTCTGCTGCCCATGCTGGTTTGTCACCTGTCCGGGCTTGTGGACGCTGGCGTAGGGCATTATGATGATAGACCTCCGGTGGTGTGGTTTGAATCTTACCGGTACACCGGGCTATAAATCTGACGCGTGTGACGCCGAACCGCCGCCGCCGTTAAATTTTGATCCCGCCGCCGAATTTGCTTTGGAAATAATAGCTCGTATCTGATTCAACAAGCCAAACACGGCGATGAAATACAGCGTAACTATCCTAAAATCTCGTAAAAACTACGAAGACATATCATAACACACCGTCAAAAACTCAAAATAGTCGTATAACCGGGGCGTCAGACGATTCCTCGCTGCCAACTAAAACTGACTTAAATTTCTATAGGTTGTAAAAGCGATGTTTTAGTTTTTTAAGCCTCGGTCGAATAATTCTTCAAATTTTAACAAGTTGGCAAACCAAAAAATATACCTTTCCTCGGAAGAATTGTCCTTAGTGGTATTAATTTCTCGAGATAACCCTTAAAGATATATCTCCGCAATTTAGAGTTATTTGTTAAAAATGCTATCCCAGTTCAATCCCGCCCGGTATAAAATTTTAATTATAATTAAAATAATTGAGACGAAACGACCAATTTTAATTTATTCAGAATATCATAGGTTAAGTAGTTACAACAGTGAGTTAGACGAAGTAATACAATGCACAATTGAATTAAACCCTTTTTACTGTACAAGTTTGTCAGTTGAATATAATACAAAGCAAATTTTAATGAAAGAAATATCTACAGAGGGTATTATAACGACCGTTCGCTTTTTGGTTTATAATTTTAACGGAATCGCGCCGATTTTAATTAAAGGATAGTTTATCGAAATTTTGTTAAAAGAATATTCCCTAAGGCCGCGCGATAAATTTACGAGAATAATTTCCCGTCGCCGTTATATCGAAAATTTAGTTGATTCGGGATTGCCAGAACTTTAATGTGGTGGGCGAGTGATTAGAAAATAAAATGGCAACCAGAATTATGCAAAATAATAATTGTTTTTTTTATTCAGAACAGTCTATGGAACGTTCTAGATTTAACTTTCATCAATAATCCAACAATATATATCCCTCCTACGTAATTGTACAGAACTGGTACTCAAGTGTCTAAGACTAGATGTGTCTTAGTTCATCGTGATTGAAAAATAAACCAAAACACACTTACACTTAAGTAAATATCATAAATTATACTGAGTAATTTTAACTAAATTCAAACTACCTTACTATAAACTCTTGTCTTAATTAACAGCTGAGAGCTGTTCGCTACTAATTACTTCCAATCTACTTAATTAGCCTCACAGGTTGAGTTGATAATTTCAAGGGTATAATTAGGTTATTCCAATTCAAAAAATAATAACAATCAATTTTATTTTACAGCTGACTTGAGTTAGTTCACAATTACTTTAACACTTTCAGTCTTAAACACGCACTGTTCATACACTTAAGTCCATTCACTCACGTTCCAAACGCGAAACACAATTTAACTCTTTTCTTGACCGAAGACCGAACATACTAATTAAAACCGCAAAGTTACCTCATAACTTTTGACCGACAGCAGGACCCCGTCCTGTAGTAGTTCGTCTGACAGCCAAGAACTAAGAAAGACTAAATCTTCTAAATTGACGGCAACGGCTTTATATACTTCTATTTGGTGTTTTTTAGACCCGTCAAGATTTGAATAAAGTTCGAAAAATTGAAAAGATTATATTTTTTACCCGGTTTGATTGATAGTTCTCCACACGGTGGCGCTATATTATTACTTTGATATAGTTTCCGCGGGAGTTTTGAATAATTATTAAAAGGTAAAAAACCCGCCTTATCATAATGGTTTCTTTACTTTTTATTTTCCTAAAGGAAGTCAATGGCTCGGCGGTAAACTATCTGCATTGTAACGATGCGACCCGAGTTCAATTCCTGAACACGATCAAATAAATTAAAATACTCAGGTATTTAATTAAATATAATATTAACATAATTTATAAAAATTTAATTAAATATAAGATTAATATAATTTATTAATATTTAATTAAATAGAAGATTAATATAATTTATAAATATTTAATTAAATATAAGATTAATATAATTTATAAATATTTCATTAAATATAAGATTAATATAATTTATAAATATTTAAAATGATGTAGAATAAATTATAGTACCTAACGTTATAACTTTGTAAATGACATTCGCCAAAGCTGTTTTTTAGAAAAACACCGTAGCTTAACAAGCGTTGGTGGCTGAGTGGTTAGAGCACGAGGCAGACCCGGGTTCGAATCCCGGCCGGCGCCTATAAATTGATACTAAGACGAATACCGTGAACAATTGGTGGAAACCCTGCCATTGGACGTTGAGAGGTTGCATAACACTTAGCATTCGGTCCGTCCCAAAGTCAGTAAGTAGAAACTGGAGAGAAAACGCCCGTACAAACATAACATACTCAACATCAACAACCAACATAACACAGGCACACCACAATCTCTACACCCACAACCGACATATTACGAACTCAACATGCACAACCATCAAAACACAAACACAATAAACTCAAAACTGTCATAACACGAACTCAACATTCACAACCTGCGCATAAACATTACAAAAACGTAATACACCAAACCGTCACGACGGTGAGCGAAAAAACACCATCCAAACCAAACGGCAAATGAATCCGTTAACGCTCACCGTCACACGGTAGTTTTGCCAACCCTTCGAGAAACTGCGAACGCAGAGATTTCGAGAAACTGCGTACGCAATGATTAACCTTTGCACGGAAAATGCGAACGCGTTCGCAGGACAGACAGACCCACAGACAGACACGGTGATTGTAAGTCCCCTCGGAGAGGTAAAAATTGAAAATAGCGAAACGTTGTTCCGTTTTTTAAACTTTCCAAAAAGGTATCATTCGACTTTCTACTACAAACGGTTTTAGAAAAAGTTTAAAAACAAATGTCCAGAAACTTTTGTCTAAGACTGTACTTCCTGTCCTCATACAGTGTTCTGTTAAAGCGCTTTTGGAATGTAAGGTTTGACCAGATTTTAAATACTAGCGCGAATCCCCAACACTTCTAAAACAACCATTATAATATTATAATATTCAATTTCATATATTTAATTCACGTAGATCACCTTAGTTATATACAAAAATTCTAAGTGGTTAATTCCAACAACAAAACATTTTTGTCAATTTTCGATTAAAATAAATTAAATAAAAAGCTATTGCCTCCTACGACCAGCTTGTTTTTTTCATGACCTCATATACCTCATATTTTAGTGACAAATAGGCGGATTTTAACAATACCAAGTTTTGTTCTAACCTTTTAGAGTCTGCTCTTTCACTTTGGTATTGAAACTTTTTGTGAAAAATAATTGCTTTCAAAACCGTGTAAAATTACCCGATTTCCTTGAAAATTAAAATTTAAAACGATTACTAGTCATGGAATACCACCTGAAAATTTCGTACTTCTACAATACATAGTTTTTGCGAAAAATTCAAACGCCCTGTATAAACAGCCATAATAGCAGAAGTAAATGAACCGAAGTTATCAAACTGCTATACTCCCCATGTTAGAGGCGTTTTCCTTATCAAATTATATTTTTACCTCGAATTTGAAATTTTGTGCGCTCCTAGGACGAAAAAAAAACATTTTTGTTTATATGAAACCATTATTTATACATAGAAATAGCTATACCCACAATTCCCTGGTGCAATTTATCGCGTCAAAGGACGGGGATGGAAATTAGCTTTTATTTGATACGATTTTCTCATCATTTTCATAAAGAAAACGTCCTCCGATTCTGAGCGCTATTTCGATAACTTTGGTTCATTTACTTCTGATAATAGTCAATACTTTTACAATATGGCGGCACCCACATTTGGACGCGAAACAAAGTTTATAAAAAATATAATATTTTGATTTGAAACGGCAGTCTAGACTTTGTTTACCGTAAATCAGGCCCGTAGACAAAATGTATTAAGGGAGCATTATATTTTAAGGTTATAAATAGAATAACATTTTTTACTTGACTAGCTGATAACATAGCTGTACAAATAAAATTATAAAATTAATGTGAATATTGATGGATAAATATAACCCAAAATTTTTACATCAAAAGACTAAAATAAAGCCTGAGGATCAGCAAATATTTCCCTAAAGCGCGGTACACGACGACAAAATAGTAAAGTTGCCTGGGCTACAGTCTGTAATAGTTCAAAACTTCAAATATTGGCTTTATCCAATCACGGCAATCACAGTATTATACTTAAATTTCTTGTACCCTGTGCAGGCGCAGCTCCAGACAAACATTTTGGAAGGCGTCATCATCTTGGTTTTTAATATTATTAATTATATTTTATATAGTAAAAATATATATGCTTAATTTAAGTTAAACTGGTAAAATAATTTTTCTATAAAAGTTATTTATTTAAAGTACAAAATAGCGAAATATTTTGACAACAAAATAAGCGGTTATGAAGCAGACGATTCTAGACCGTCCTAGGCACTCAGTGTTAGTAGCATAGACATAAAGAAATAGACCCAAGATTCTACGGGGGTTAAATACGGGAGAGATAACGAGCAGACAACCGGTATTTGTTCCGTATTCCTGTGGTACCACGTTTAAGCGACGCCTGTCGATTAGGCGAGAAAATACAAAATCATCACGTGACACGTCACACATGTTCGTGTTTGTAATCTTTTAGGTACTCTGACGTGATTCGCGAATATTTTGGCTGTGAGAATTTAAAATAAGGTAAATTTTTATTATAATTTTTAAATAAGTCAATTAATTCTTTCAAAACCCAAATAAAAGCAGCAGATGATCTTATAATTAAAAACAAAAATTCTATTTGCGAAATGATATTTTGTCAAAGGCTTAAGTAACTATCCGGTTTGTTGTGGAACTTGTGGTTATGGCTTGTTATGGGAATATTCTGAGATTCTAAATTGTAAACAAAAGTAAATGGAATTTCGATGAAAAGGATGATTCTACTAAAGGTATGTAGCTATTGTCCTTGAAAAAAAATTAGCTTTGACAATTTAAGTCTGATGGCTTGACCCTTCATTTCTAGATTTTTGTCCTTCGCTAATTTGTGGAGTCTGAGCTTGCAATATAAATTAATAATTTTCTGAATGATGATGTTCGATCCTGCCTATAGTTATAAAAAGATTTTTAAATAAGAATGAATATTCATTGAAATAATATGATAGTTTATTCCTACTTATAAAGCGCCACTAAACTTAAGTGGCGCTTTAGACTAGGCGCCCACAGGCTCTCTGTTTCGTATCCGTCCTGCCTTCCACAAGGCATTGTCTCCGTTACGAAGCAAAGGCTTGTGGAAGCCAGGACAGAGACGTTACGAGGAGCAGTGAGCGCTTGGCCTAGGCCATGTAGTACCTAACGCTTAGGAATATTTATCCGGTTTAAAATCAGACGCAAAAACTTTAGGGGTGAATTTGATAAACGGGTAGTACTTTTATGTTAGCTAACATGTTTCATAATTCGTTTTGGTGATTTTTTTTATTAATAAGTTATAGAAAAAGTGTTTTCTACTAAAAATCTTGTTTTTATTTGGTAAAAAAAGGTTAATTTTAGTGTTTTTACGCATTGCAATAACAAGTAAAACAATACCGGAAAAGGTTTCATTCCATAAGTAGGATTAAATTATCATATTATTTCGATGAATATTCATTCTTATTTAAAATCTTTTTATAACGAAACCTACAATACTTTCTCAATGGACAATTGCTGTAAATCGCGACACATTCAAATCATGATTTAATTTGTAATGATCACTTTTTAGAACAGGATATACAAATTGTAAATGGCAAAAGGTGGGTCACACCAAAAGCCATTCCAACTCTGGTTTGGTTTCCATAGAATTAAAACAAGTAAAAATAGTCTAAATAATTTTTTTATTTAATTTAAAGAAATTACATCCAGTTGAAAGTGAAATAGAAAAACCGGTGATGCTAACTTCTCACCTTTAAATTTTGACCAAGGATCATTTCGTGTAGGTTTAATTATGTTATTATAATTTGAGTAAGATCTCCTTGGTTTTTAGCCAATTTTGTTTAGTTGTTATGAAGAGATATTCCTATCTCTATAAAAGAAATGTAGTCTAAGAACTAGAACTTGCTGTATTACGAAATATTGTTGGCATGGACATCTTACCAGATCACCATGAACATGTTTGATCCTGAAGTTGGAATCGAACATCATCATTAAGAAAGTTATTAATTTATATTGCAAGCTCAGACTCCACAAATTAGAGAAGGACAAAAATCTAGAAATGAAGGGTCAAGCCATCAGACTTAAATTGTCAAAGCTAATTTTATTTCAAGGACAATAGCTACATACCTTTAGTAGAATCATTCTTAATCCAAGGTAGAATCATCCTTTTCATCAAAATTCCATTTACTTTTGTTTACAATTTAGAATCTCAGAATATTCCCATAACAAGCCATAACCACAAGTTCCACAACAAACCGGATAGTTACTTAAGCCTTTGACAAAATATCATTTCGCAAATAGAATTTTTTGTTTTTAATTATAAGATCATCTGCTGCTTTTTATTTGGGTTTTGAAAGAATTAATTGACTTATTTAAAAATTATAATAAAAATTTACCTTATTTTAAATTCTCACAGCCAAAATATTCGCGAATCACGTCAGAGTACCTAAAAGATTACAAACACGAACATGTGTGACGTATCACGTGATGATTTTATATTTTCTCGCCTAATCGACAGGCGTCGCTTAAACGTGGTACCACAGGAATACGGAACAAATACCGGTTGTCTGCTAGTTATCGCTCCCGTATATTTTTGGCAAATCAAACTCCGCGTAAGGTGTCTATTTCTTTATTATGTCTATGGATAAAAACGGGCTAGAAATAAGCAAACCTGAGAAAAATACAAACGCACAAGGAAAATCGCCTGTACATTGTAAGTCTAATTTCAACAAGGAGGCAAATTAAAATTTTATTTGATGGGTGCCCCTCCCCCCGAGGTACGGTATTGCAAATTTTGCAAAGTTGATAACGCCCAGCGAGATAGAGTAGTACATCGTTTACCCGGTGTCCGTTAGTTTGGCCCGTCTTTTCGCGTATATGGCGAGATTCTTTCGTCGTTGCATCATCCAAAGCCTACGAGGTTTTTGAGAAAGAAAAATTGTCCGTTCTAGCCCAGGACAGGCGGCTTGCGGCAAAGGGGAAAGCTTCGAAACGATTTCTAGATAGATCGTCCACTTAGAAATACTTATTTGGCGGACCCTGGGGTGATTTTCTCCCTTCAGGACTCCTACGTGCTCGGGGCGAAGAAACGCGGATGATTTGTTGCTCAGTTACGCCACTAGAGGGGGCCACTATATCGCTTCTGGGGGTTTTATATTACTCGTTTTAGTCACTCACCGTCGACTAACTCGACAGTCTCGATTAAACCGCGACAAGGTACGCGCTACGTCGCTCGAAGCTAAGCCTTTCACGCGTTCTCTTTAACCGCGGCGTTCGGTGCCAGCCAAGATGGCCGTTTTGGCGTCTCGGGTTTTGGATCATTTGGCTCGCTCTCCGGCTTCCCAGACTAGCTAGATTCGCGCGAAGAAGGTATTTCTCTCTGGAGTGAGCTAAAAATACCGGTAATAAAACGAGAAGTTCTTTCCGATTTCAGTATCCGGTAACCGGATGGATTCTATTTCCGGATCCGGTTGATGATGATGTTGAAATAAGGCCAATTGAATGCGTTCGCGGCTTAACCGAAGCCCGTCTATTAGAGCTAATCAACGAAACCTGCTGGGCCTTCCCTAAATTGTTACCAACCGCCCTTTTGGACTGAACTATATATTGTAGAATTTAAAAAGGCATCATTCAAAGATTTACTTCGTCTTAAGTTAACTCGTAATATATTTGCTTCAATAAATTCAAAGACACGTTTGAAAAGGGAGGGAATCTTTTCACGGAGGTAACCCCATTAAAGGTCCAATGTTAAACACCAGATGGCGCTATCAGTCTGAAACGTAGATTATTTTAATTATCCGTAGCAAGCCAAAAATTACAATTTTTGTTTGAAATTTTACTTAGAATGTCTACGTAAACCTAAGTTAGTTTTTTTGTAATAAATCGGACAAATATTGGAAATTGGCGCCATCTAGTATAAATTAAAGAATTAAAATTGAAACCATAATGGGATCACTTGTATTGTTGGTTTCCCTGTAAGCAAAATCAAATTTTAATGCGCTAGCCTATTTTCCAAAGGTACACGATGAATAAGAAACCCAGCGCTTTGCTAAATGATTTTGCTCGTATTTTTGATTAAGATTGGGTTGTTTTATGCCTTACACAATAACATTCGCACAACGAAAAATACCCTAGATTCAAATTCTGAGAGCTTTCCGATTGACAGTTTTGTTACGAAGCGTTTACCCACTTCCGACACGTGACCTCCGAAAAATCGGCCTCCATCGGTCGCAGTCATCTAGGAGCAACAAACACAGCACCCCACACAAGGAAAGCGCAACCCGTCAAAAGTCGTGCATTTTCTTGTGTACAATTTTCATTGGTTAGACACTTCAGCGCCTGCAGCCGTCGGAAGGGGAAAATTCGGAAATTGTCTTCCATCTTTCCGTAAAACGTTCAGCGTAAAGGTTCGGCCAATGAAATTTGTACACAACACTGCGTTAGCGTGTTTATAGGCTAGCTGCGTTCTCCTCGTGTTTGTTGCTCCTAGCTGCCATAGTCTTATCATGGCTACCTTTGATGACGCGCTGTTGAGTGAACAGTACGTCATCAAAGTTAGCCGTGGTCTTACCTATAGTTGGTTACCATGGTAACTATGGATACAATTTTTTCGGAGTTCCGGCAGAAAGTGGGTAAACGTTACTGACTGCGCGTGAGGCTGTTATTTCGAATCTAGGGCACCAGGTTTATATTATCTTTGGTACAACCAACTTATACGTATAAGACCTCATCAAGGAGAAATTTCATTAACGTCACGCTGTGTGTACAGTTTCTTTCTGAATGGACGTCAATTTCCATATATTACCCTAGCGGTTAGCTCAATGAATTAACAGTCAAATATTTGCTATGGAACCCGGTTTTCCTCCGCTTCTTACTAGACAAGGCTTACGAGACGGCCTCGGGTATCGCAGCCGGTAATAATTCCGGGGTTGGGGGATTTTAACCTTTTCGAAATGGGAGGAAAATACCCCGATACTCTCTCCCCAAGGATGTTGTAAAATTGGGACGTTGCCCTAGTAACCGTCGTTTCCAACTACTAATCTTTAGCCATAGACATCGGTTTATTATTATTATTATTATTATTATTAAGTACGTTTGCAATCGAATTTTAACAAATTGCACACCTTTCGCTAACCAAGGGTACACGAAGAATTAAAATCGGTGTTTGAACAATACTAAAACAGGCGTTATGTATGGGTATGAGTGTTGTCGAAATACAATTATTTGATTCTTCGTGTGCCCGAGTGTACCGCAAATGAATCTCTTTGTATACTTGTACTTATTTCGCCAAATTCGTCTTAATACACGAGTAAAAAAACCATTCAAATATTGTAACCGTCGAAAACTGGGTCTAGAGGAAATCTTAGAGGGAAGGGACACCGTGATTTTTTTTTGCTCCATAGGGCGTATTATAGCCATTGGTTTGCTTTAGATTTTAATGTTTAAATAAATAAACATGGCTGCCCTTCAAAACATATTCACGATCGAATCTTAGTCATTTGATCGCTTATATTTGTTTGTAAATATTTTAAATGAACTGAAATAAACAATGAAACCATGATGTATCAAAATAAATCTGTTAAAAGGTAATAATATCTTTATTTTTGGTTAACGTTGAAGGTCTAACCAATTAATGAAAAATCCAGGACATGACTCTTATGCGAAAAATCCGTCCCACAGCGCTAACACCCGACCACTATTACCATCTATTGGGGAAAACGTGCGATCGCGGACCTACGTCCTTTTGGGAGCATATATTTTAGGGACGGTTTTCAAAAGTAATACAGGTGGTCGTCGTAGTAAATATCATGGAATATTTATTCACAGTTTTCATGTATAGTGTGGTTATTAAAGTAAGTGTCGGCTGGACGTGAAGTAGCCCTTTTTTCAACAGATGTCGCTAGCGTCGAAATCAAAACAAGATGCTTACGCTACATTTTGACCCAAAAGGCGGGACATAAAAGTACCCCTCGCGTGGATTTGACACGTTCGTAAATTTGACGATAACTTAAATTATAGTAATTTTTAACGATTTATTTTTATGGGATATATTATTTAATTTAAAGTCCAAAGAATAGAGTATAAGTTGCCTAATTATAATACTCTACAATGGTTCTCTGACGACGTTATCGTTTCGCTATTTTGAATTTTAGCTTCCTTTTCCATTAATAGATGGCACCACGATCTCCAGTAATATCGTTAGAGAGATAGATTCATTGCCATCTCTAATAACTAGGGTCTTATCATAATACAGGTGGCAATGATAGAGCCGATTGTTGCTTTAAAGTAAGTACTTATTTTTATAAGTACCAAGTTCATAATTAGTATAATATATATAATTATATAATATTAAACATATACTTTCCTAATATGGCAGGATTTTCGAATAACAACCGCCACTTATTTCCGACTTAGTCAACGCTAGATGGACTTAGTCAACGCTAGATGGCGTTCGGGAAATCAGAAATTTCTGTTTGATTTTTCTCCCAATTTTTTTATTTGCTCCTATATCCCTCCGACCTTCTAAAATGGCCGCCTGTATCTTTTGGTGGACGGCCGATTTAGTACGTGTGAAGGTACCAGAGTCATGTCCTGGATTTATCATTATTTGGCCCATGTTGAAACTAAGCCAAAATTAACGTTTAAAAGACCTCTAAGCCTTTGGATTTGTTGTAGCAGACGCTGCGCTGACGAACTTTCAAAGATCGAATTTTAATGGGAAAAACCTTGAAAATAAATATTTGTTTTGGCCATAGGTGGCACTAGCGTCGGGTCTACGTCATATTTTTTTCCCCATTTTCAAACAAAACCTTCCTTTGGGAAGAGGACTGGCGGGCTTGTTTATTTTTTTAACCGTCTATTGTACAAGGCCTAGGCGTATTTCAATCCAAACCAGTAAGCTGCTAGATAAATAATAAGTTGTCATAACACGGTCTCGATTTTTTGAGTTGGAAAATTATAATTCTCAGTATTTTTATTTCAACACTTTGAAAATATGACGACGTGTCACGTAAGCTCGACAGAAAATATGGCGTCGTCTTGAAGTTGTGAAATATTCGACTCCGAAGTACAAACAGGAAAAATAAAACGTCTAAAATGTTCACGTGACTCCCGACGTTTTTGTTCAAACTTCTAGAGTGATCTCTATTTTGACAAACTATCCATACTTCTTTTTGAGTAAAGGATCGGATGTATTTTCAATTACTTCTCCTACATGTTAGAGGTAGTATAGCGCTAAAACGTTATTTTGAAATCGCTAAGACTTTTTAACATTTCAGCAAAGGCTTAGGTATAATTAAAGTAATAAGCAATACTTACGAGCCTCTGCAATTTACTCTTCAAATATGGAATATTAAAACTAATATTTGATTGCTAATTATTCTATATTTTTGTGGCCATGGTGATCACGTGATTTATCATATCGCAGTATCGTGTGGTATTTCGCATCGTAATCTGTGACGTTAAATAATGTCGGGGTGGGATTATCTACGACCAAAAATAGGTCAGGTTAGCAGATAATATAATTACCGCAACTATTCGCTAGGTGGCGTAACGGTGCAAGTTTCTCCGAGGTAGCGCCTATGATCTAGCGTCTGCTATAGACAAATTAATGTTAATTAATGTTCAATAACTCTAATCGGATAAATACCCGATGGTATTATATTAGAGAGTTTCAGCAAACCCATTTCTAGGCGTTTACGCAAACGTCTGCAACGCTCAGGAGATTGGTAGATGTTCGCGTAGACGCCTAGAAATGGGTTTGCTGAAACTCTATTTTCAACCGATGAGCTTTTTCGTCATAATGACGTCGTAAGTTATTTCAGTCATTAGTGAGTTTTAAAATGGCGTTGAATTTTTTTCCGGCTCGGAAAATTGAAGAAAGCGAAAACTACTTGATTTAATTTGTAAATGAACTTTTAAATGATGAAGTATTAAAAGAAAATACTGTAGATTTTAGTGGCAGTCAATCGTTTAAAAAAAAAACTAAACAGGGCGCTATAATTGCTAGAATGCTAGAAAATAAGTCTAAGCCTCGGTCAATTCCAGTGCGGATCACAGATTATGCGTTGTGCCTTTTTTACACAGAACGATATTTTAAATCTCATTTTAGAATATAACGAAAATGGAGGAACGAAATTTTGTTTTGCATAACTTTATTTGTTGCCTTCAATCTATACAAGCAAATACTGATTTTTTCTAGTTTAATTAGCAATTAATCCAGATTCATGGAGCAGCTGTAACTTCTGAAAAAATTACTGGGTGACAAGACATATTCCCTTGATATGTTTATAATGACTCCGTTCAAAGAAAATGGACATCGTTCACCTCAGCAACTAGCTTACAATACTTGCCATAGCTCAGCCAGGCAAATGATCGAACGAGCATTTGCATCAATTATTGAAAGGATGGTTCCGCAGGCTTAAATTAATTAGATATATCATTAATTTCAGAAGTTTCTGAAGTCATCATGACTACATTCATTTTCATTTTGAAACAAGATGGTAGTGATGATGTGGGTAACTTTTTTGAACATGTAACAGCAGTTATTAATGAAGGAAGCAGCTGCAAAAGCTAAACGTTATAATATTACACAAAGTATAAGGTTCGTACGGCAAAACTAAAAGTAACATTGTAATAAGTAAAATCAGGAAACTATATAGGTATACACTTGGAATGTCTAAGGAAGATTTTTACAGCCGTGATGAAGCTCGTAGAAACGGGCGTGTCTTAAAGCGGGAAAACTCACGAGAAAAACTCTGGCGCCTCGACGAAAACTCGTCATTAAGCCTAGTCATAGTTATTATATTATTAGCTTACCTGATTATCTCTTTTATAACCATACAAATACCTGAAATTAGGTATCACTACGCTTCTTTCGCGAAGAACATTATAATTACTTTAAAATATTAAGTACGATAACAAATTGAGGTTTTTAAACACATTGTTTTATAAGCCTATTTTGCGCGGGAAGATCGCCTATTTGTTACCATAACGACGCATTCTTTTCGCGTCAAACCTCGAGCCAATGAATTTGAAATGTCGTGTTATGTCTTACACTTGACGAAGTTAATTCCCGCCTTTTTCTCTACGCGCTTTCGTATCACGTCCCAATGGAACCTTAGACATTCCAAGTGTATACCTCTATAGTTTCCTGGCAAAATGTATGTACCAAATATTCAAACGCTTTAAAAATCATTTAATCACAAACATTGTAACCTTTATTCATTATGAAATGAATTAAGTGTTAATCAATGAGTCAACCATCTTTGTAACATTTAATTATTAGTATCTAGCCTTTTCAGGAGCCCAGTTTGGAATTCCTTATTTTGGGCCTAATTATTTTTTACAATATCTTCTGTACGTTCATTTCAGTCTACAAACCATTGGGGTTGTGTTTCTAGCGATTTGGTGTTTGTTCTTTTGAACAATAACGGGCTCATCATCTTTTATTGTTTGTTGTGAAGGTATACTTGAAGAATTTAAAAATGTCCCTGAAGCCGATCTTGAGATTCCAAACAGAGGGACGAAGAATCTGAATAAATTTATTTTAATTAAATTATTTGATTACCATTACTTTGGTAGTTAATTACCTCGAGAAATGGTGTTCTAGAGATTAACGGGAGACACAGCAGGATCGCTGGCAAATATTTCTTCAAACTGATCGAAGTACTTTATTTTAGCTATAAATAATAGAATACTAACTATACTACAATTTTTAAATTAAACACAATTCCTGCCTAGTTTTCATGTTTCGGAATTTCCTATCTTTTCCATTTCATCTGAAATTGTTTTCCCTACGTCTTTCTTTTTTCTTGATGACTCGAACTCATCTTTGTGGTCTTTGAACAACTCACTAGGAGGATGATGATGTTTTTTCTCCATTTTGATGCCTCTACAAATACACCTGTGATAAACACAACCTAACAATGCTGTTTTAAGATGTTCATGGGCCCTATTTCTAAGAAGAAATTTATTTAATTTATATTTTTCAAACTCATAAACTTTCGAAGGCCACTTCAAACTTTCGTAGGCCCCTTCGAAACTTCATAGGCCCCTTCAAACTTTCGTAGGCCTATTGGATAAAACGGCCCAGCAACATAACCTATTGAGTGAATAAGAACATTGACCACCCAACAGCATTCACTGACGAATTTAAATCTCTGTCTGAAGTATAAATTCCATTGTCAGTTGCAGTAGAGACTTGACCATTATGTTAGAGCCTCGACTATTTGCCTCATTAGAGATTAGAGATTAGACTGTTTGCGGAACTAGAGCCCCGACTGTTTGCCTCATTAGAGATTAGAGATTAGACTGTTTGCGGAACTAGAGCCCCGACTGTTTGCCTCATTAGAGATTAGAGATTAGACTGTTTGCGGAACTAGAGCCCCGACTGTTTGCCTCATTAGAGATTAGAGATTAGACTGTTTGCGGAACTAGAGCCCCGACTGTTTGCCTCATTAGAGATTAGAGATTAGACTGTTTGCGGAACTAGAGCCCCGACTGTTTGCCTCATTAGAGATTAGAGATTAGACTGTTTGCGGAACTAGAGCCCCGACTGTTTGCCTCATTAGAGATTAGAGATTAGACTGTTTGCGGAACTAGAGCCCCGACTGTTTGCCTCATTAGAGATTAGAGATTAGACTGTTTGCGGAACTAGAGCCCCGACTGGTTGCGATGTTAGTTAGAGCCTCGACTGGTTGCGATGTTAGTTAGAGCCTCGACTGGTTGCGGCATTAGTGACTAGACTGGTTGCGGCATTAGTGACTAGACTGGTTGCGGCATTAGTGACTAGACTGGTTGCGGCATTAGTGACTAGACTGGTTGCGGCATTAGTGACTAGACTGGTTGCGGCATTAGTGACTAGACTGGTTGCGGCATTAGTGAGTAGATTGCTCGTTGCATCAATGTTTTTAATGGACTTTGGAACGACTGCAGTCGGGACCCCTGCGGCTTTAGCTTCGTTCAAATAGTAATCGCAAAAGCAGGATCTATAATGGTACAGAAACAGGACTTAAATATTTAGTTTATAAGACTTTAAAAGTAAATTAAACCAAGTATTCCTTTCATTATTCTTACATGGTCCTGCTGGCTTACAGCAATGTCATCTTTTAACCCTCTATTCAAACATGAATTCACGCTATTCGTTGAGCTTGAACTATTCATCTCATAAACGCATTTATTTTTTATACGTCAAGATATTTTAGAAGTTTAGAGAACCAAATAAACCATGTACAGATGAACGTCTCCAGCCTAAAATAAATATCCCGCCAAAAATATAGTAATTTTACCAAAAGTGACATAAGACCCAAAAGTGTGTCAGTACGGTATAATGTTTAATGAGAGCTTGTCGCGAAGTAAAAAGAGGGAGTGAAAGAGGGGGTGGAAAATACGTCATCAAAATTTGAAATTTCCTCCACTTCAGCGCCGCCGAGTGAGGCGTTTTAGAACGTATGTCTACGGGAGAATAAATCGAAGAGATAAAATCGCGCCAGACCATAGACTAAATATACCGTTGCTAGTACTATTCCATCTAGTAGGTTATGTAGTCTATTGTGAGACTAGCTCTCAGTAAATATTTTAACGGGCGCAAAGGTAAAGTTGACACACTTTTGGGTCTTATGTCACTTTTGGTTTTACGTCAGTAGGACGTCAGTCCTCGTAAAAACCGACTCTTCCAGGCAGTGACTTCGGTGAGCAACCTATGACCATCGTGACGTCAAAACCGGAAACGTGAAAAAGCGTACAGTAGGAGATCGGCGTCATCGGTGAGAGTTATTGAACGTACCCAAAAATACGTCTTTTCTTAAATAAACTTATCAAAATATAAGTTTTCGGTCGCGAATAGCATCTGTTTTTATGATTCCCGGAAGATAATCTCCGCCCACACGGAAAGAGAGGGAAGAGATAACGCGGGAATCATGAGGCAAACCGGGTGTTGCCTGCATATTTTCTGTTCACCTGAATGCATTCTTGCTGCTATATGCCTAGGACCATAAGTAACATAATAACAATCATTATGACAATTAACGAGATTTACAACCAAACTGATTTTCATAGTTATTGCGTAATCAAGATGTTTTCTCAGCACAGAGCCCTCTAGTGTCTAAAATATCTGGTTTCCGATAGATAGGCGGAAAATTAGGCTAAAATGATAAAAATTAAAAAAGTTTTTCTCGGCGCCACGAGCTCATGTTTTTTTAACACGCGTGATTCGCACGCGGGCTTCGAAACAAAGAAAAAGCCACTCGCGACTCCAGAACGTGCGCTCCGAGGTAGAATTGTACTATTGGGGATCCACCGCAATTTCGTTTTTATTTTATTTATTTTTGAACATTCAATGGATAATACAATTTTATTAAAAATAAACCCCCGCTTTTCGAGAAACATTGAGTATTTACGTTATATTTCCAATTTCAGTTATATTCCAATTTCATAAATTCCGTTTACTTTTCTGCTAACTTTGAGATAGGTCTAGTAGAACACGCGAAACACACTAGTGGTGTACAGACAATAATAATCAGCTAGGCTAATACCCAAGGCACCACCTTAGGCCTAAGTCATCAAGCGACTTTTGAAGCCATTAATTCAGGTGGCCGGGTTACAATGCGTAGGAGGGTGGTGGCAAGCCCTGCATGCCACGAGATCGAGCCAACAGCTCCCTACACTAACTATTACCGTTAACCTCGACAAGTTTTTATGGAAGGGGAAACCGAAGAACTCGGGGGAAAACCCCTTAAACCAGTGGGGAGAGAACTTGCAAACTCAACGCAGAAGGAGTTATTCCGAGTTTTCACCCAGTGCCACAAGCTGGGATCGAACCCGGCTCCTCTTGCTGCGAGGCGAAAGTGCTAACCACTCCGCCACCCCACCTACAATACGAAAACTTGGTAAAAATAGTCTGTATAAAATTCAGTAGGAATGATTTATAAATTTTAGACTGCAATAACAAAATGTTAGAGTAGATAGAGTAGATGCAAACCGAGTAGATATATCAAATATTCCTAAATGTTAGCTACTGTTTTCGGTAGGTTACATCATATTAGATACGATCCCATCCATGAATTAAGTAATGATACGATTAAATCGGTTAGGTTAGGTTAGGTTGGGTTCAATATATTATCATTATTATTATATCATTCTATATTACAACAAAGATATCAAATCGTAGTAAAGTTCAAAAGTAGTAATACTACCGTCATGTACCCTACGATATATCAAAATTTATAATTAGGACCAAAATTGCGCTGTATATTCTACATATATTAGGAAATATAACGGAATGTTAGAATTTGGAAATATAACTTAAATTCTCAATGATTCTCAAAAAGCGGGGGTTAATATAATTGTATTCTCCAAGGAATGTTTAAAAAAAAACAAAAAAAAACAAAATGGCGGCGGATCCCCAATAGTACAATTTTACCCGCTCCGATATTAGGCTTAAATTTTTATCAAAAAGTAGTAACGGTAAGTCACGAGTCCAAGTCACAGCTTGAAGAGAGTATCAGTGCCGAAAAAAGGTTCGGTTAGAAAATTAGCATTAAAGCAATAGGAAGTGTCATACTTATTGTTGTTATGTTACTTATGCTAGAGCGTTATGGAGAATCCAAACGGGGCTGTTGCACGGGTTGGACAACCCTTGTGATGGATATAACAGAAGGTGGAAAATGTTTTTTAATAGACCAGTCGTAGGCTGGAAATGGCGTTCGCTGGAACTAGCGTGGAATAGAATGTGCGCTCGCTAGAGCCTAGAGCAGTCATAGGTGGAAAAAGACATTCGCTGGAACCGGCGTTGTCTGTAAATGGAGTTGGTTGCAACCGGAATCGAGTGGAAATGGCGTTGGTTGTAAACAGTGCGGGATATAAACTACACTTTATTCCGATAATACTAAGTAGTTTGATACCTATGCTAAGGGTGGGCTGAAGTGGGCTTTAGCCCCCCTGCATTTTTGAGATGGGCCACATATTTATATTAAAAGGGCCACATGTTTATAATTAAGAGGCCACATATTTTAATTTAAGAATTTTCTTTATCTCTAGAAATTGGTTTTATTGCCAAGAAACGTTTTTCTGGAAAAACATCTTTCAACTCAAAAAGATAGTAGGGAGCGGAAATAGAGAAAGTTGAAAAGAAAAGGGCTTAAGGGAATTTAAGGAAATATCCCAGGCATGCACGTGTCCCCTCCAGGTCGGATACAAGGTCAGTAGGGGCTAGGAGGATGTATAGATCCTCCTAGGTAGGGGGTCCAGAAAACGCGACGAGAGCCGCAACAATAAAACGACCTTGCTCTTCTCGCTTCCTGCAAAATCTGGGGTTTTTTAGATTTCACCATTTTTGCGAAATATGGTCAATCCAAGGTTCCCGCTAAGGGCCACAAAATTCTTAGGGGCCACAAAATAATTAGCCCACCTGTGAAAAAACCTTAGCGCCGCTACTGCCTATACTACGGATGCTGGAATCGGCGTAAGATCTGTCACAGCATGGTTTTGATGTCAGTATAGGTACGATTTCATTAACAGATGTTTAAATTAAAATTAATAAAAAATTAAAGAATATGTTGCTCTTACGTCACAAAACACGGCTTTGTTCATTATACTCTTCGCAAGAGCGATTTGCACGCGCGCTAGAAAAAGCTATATTCCTCGAGACTGTTGCGCGCGCTAGTAGGCTTGTGAAAGTTCGTAAGAGGCTGTGACGTAAGAGGCAACGTATTCTATTATTGACTTTTTATTAATTTTATTTTATAGAAACATCTACTACGATGATTGAAAAACAACGTTTTTATTCTTGACGAACCCATAGTTGATGGTGCGAATCTTACTCCTATAGTCCAATTCCAGCTAGCCTGGTAGGAATCAACTTACTTACAAGGAGACGACCCGAGGTGTTACACACCGATTTCGTTCAAACTCGGGGGATTGGTAGACCTTCATGTAAAATCCTAAAGGGAATTTATTCAATGGGTAACGGTTTTGCCATGGCAACGAAAAAATGTTTTGGACAACATAAAATTGAAATTTTTCCTACTTAAGCCATATCGGTTCATTTTCACCCATTTGGTTCAAATTGATCAACATGTGATCAATTTTGATTTTTTTCGTCAATTTTTAAATTTTTTTTTATAATTTTGGTTTTTTTTTTAATCTTTCACAGGGGGGGGGGGACCCTTGGATTCGGTCCAAATCCCATGTTATTTTCAATGGGAAAATTTCCATTTAATGTTGTCGAAAACATTTTTCGTTGCCATGGCAAAACCGTTGCCCATTGAATAAATTCCCTTTAGGATTTTTCAAGTTACATGAAGGTCTACCAATCCCCCGAGTTTGAACAAAATCGGTGTGTAACACCTCGGGTCGTCTCCTTGTTAGTATTTCCGGAACAAAGTTTATTTTAGCATGAAGGGCTTTCCACCACCCTCCTACGCATTGTAACCCAGCCACCTGAATTAATGATTGATGATTTAGGCCTAAGGTGGTGCCTATCTGATTATTATTATGATTATCCCGCGCTGTTTCTATCGAACGCATTGTCCATCCGACGCATTGTCCATCCAACGCATTGTCCATCCGACGCCGTTTCCACTCGATTCCGGTTGCATCCAACTCCATTTTCAGACAATGCCGGTTAAAACCAATGTCTTTTCGCACCTATGACGGCTCCAGCGAGTGCATTTTCCATTCAACCAGAGTTGCCAGATGTACGATCCGGGTCGTATAGGGTGTTTTAGGTGGCGCTTGAGCCACCTGTAAAATTTCTGAAGCGCCACCTAAAATTTCCGAAAAGCGCCTCCTAAAATTCCCAATTTTTCCAATTCACTTGTCGAAAAGTTTCTTCGAACTTAAAAATGGGCATCAAAAATTAAAATTTTTCCTAGGCGGCCTCAATGACTTTACAAATCTTTTTGGGAGCTCCCCCCTCCCCCATATCACTCACTATAGGACGCCCCTGACCAGTGCTTATGGCTTAAGCGCCACCAGTTTTGAAATCCTGGTGACGCCACATTCGTATTTGTACGATAGTTGAGCCCGCGATACGATATACGATCCGAAGGCTGGATCGTACGGCACAAATACGATCTTACGAGAAAATAAAACAGTGTAAAATCTGTTTTCTTTAGATCGGAAACCTTGATATATGTCTCGTAATATTGCATCTTTAGCAAAAGTTATCTCCACGATTCCAGACTCCCACTTCTAAACACACTCTTGCGGTTTGGTGGGAGCCTGATAGTTGTCGACACCAATCGAAAATATTCACAAAATATTTTATCACTTTTTTTCGTACATAAAAGTGGGTTAAATTATACGTCATAATAGGTTTAACAAACTGGTTTTTGATCTTAAGGTCTTAATTTTCACCCTTCCTAATTTAGTACGATCCTAATCAAAGGCTCGTCCAATGAAATTTGTACACAACACTGCTTTAGCGTGTTTAAAGGCTAGTTGCGTTCTCCTTGTGTTTGATACACCTAGGTTCTAGCGAACGCAATTTCCAGCCTATACGACTTGTCCACCATAAAACATTTTCCACCTTATGTTATATCCATCCCAATGATCGTCGAGCCTGTGCCTGCGACCCCACACAAGGAGAACACAACACGTTTTTAGACAGGCATTTTCGTGTGTACATTTCTCATTGGCTAGACTCTTTTTGGGGAAAAATATGAATTTTATTTATTTCAAATCGTGCTAAATAACCAAGTTGTTTTTTAATGGTATTACAATTTAGCCTCTCTATTACCGGGTGGCGCTACTGTCGCTAGCCGAGTCCGGCAGCCATATTTGAAGGCTGGTACAGGCCTCTTTACTAAGTCTATACAATGGGTATAATATACTTCATATAAGTATTCCAATTCTTCACATGCAAAAGTTTTACTAGCTTGTAAGAGTATTCACAAGACAGACTGCATTACGCGTCACACGTAGCCTTTGACAGCGCCTCACTAGAGGCAGATTTTCTTCTTGTGATGACAAGTAAAATATTCCCCAAGGTGACAAACATATGGAAAAATATTATAGACTTATGGACATACGAAAGAGTACGCATCTCTAAAAAGTCCTAGTGTTATTCGCATAAAACATGTACGTACCTTCGCTGGCTCCCGCTAATTTTTCGAAATGATTTGACGATATTCATCATAAAGGGAATTTCTAAAACTATTACAGATGTAAAATAATTCCTACGCAGTATAATTTTGACATGGTTAGGAAAAGTAATTTATAACGCGTCGAGGCTGCGATTGAAGGTTTCTGGCCGTTTTATTTTGGCAGCCATTTTGTTTCTATTTAATTGCTCTAGTGTCACTTAAAAATTAAATTAGGTTAAATTTTAATATTTTTCTTCGTCACTATTTTTTCAGTAACTTCAAATGCAAAGTGGAACTAGATTTGATTAATTTTTACTTATCCTGTAAGAGTTATATTATAAACTTCTGGTCTTACTAACAAGGAGAGTACCCGAGGTGTTTATGGCCGATTTTTTTGAAAGTCGGGCGTAATGTAGACCTATATGAGAGATGAAATTTCCCAAAAGGAGACGTTGCACTACCCATTCGATTTGCCATGGCAACCGAAAATGTTTTTAGATTTTTTCCTTATTTTACCAAAACATTGTAACAATTTTACCCCAAAAATGTTCCAATTTACCGAAACGTGATGAAATTTACCTAAATGTGGTCCAAATTACTCATTTTGTGATTTTAAATTTTTTTTTAATTTTTGTATCATGCTTTTTAAATGGAAATTTTTTTGTTTTAAGTGATCAATAACATTTTCGGTTGCCATGGCAAATCGAATGAGTAGTGCAACATCTCTTTTTAGGAAATTTCATATCTCATATTGGTCTACATCATGCCCGACTTTGAATCGGCAATCGGGGCCGGCGTTAGGGGGGGTAAGCGGGGCAAAAGTACCCCGGGCCCGGGCCTCCGAAAGGGGCTCGCCGGGACGGGTGCCTAACTAAAATTTTCTGACTATTTCCAAAAAACCAAATTTTGGAGTAAAAATTACCTGGGGCCCGAAAATCCTAGCGCCGGCTCTGTCGGCAATAAACACCTCGGGTACTATCTTTGTAAGTTTTGTAAATATTAAGCCTCTTAAATTAAAAATGTTAATTATTTATAGTGGTAATTAGGGAACACTTCAACTACTAGAAGTTTCCTTTTGTAAATCGAGTATTTGCGTAATCCGTAAAAAGCGGAAGAAACGAAAGATTTAATGCATTGGCCAAAAACTGAAGCCAGCTCGGTACTCGTTCCGTTACAATCCTGCCAATGTATTCATAAATTTGCATAGCCGGGCTCTCCATCCACATTTAGAATAAGGATTTTGTTGTTTTCGTTGTCGGCGGCTGCTTTGGTTTCGTGAAATGGTGAAATGGAAAACGCGTCTTTTTTTTCTTCTCGGGCCTAAATCCTTCGACGCCTTCCGGACAAAGAACGGCCGGGAAATCTGGAGGCAGACTCTCGTTTTGGTCTGTAAATCCTCCGAACTCATCTCTTTCCACTTTCGCCTCGAAAAAGGGAAAAACAAGCTATATCGTCACTTATCACACCCGGAAATGGAGGTTTTGTATTTTCGTTTCCGACACTTCACTAAAAGCAGACTGGTTACCTATATTCGTCTTATTCGCGGAATACATTCGAGACGCGTAACTTTTCTTGTTGTCGCTTCAAAAATTCACAAATGCTAATAAACTATCGATGGTTCTTATAGCTTTTTTCAGCCCAAATGATCATCCATGGTCCTTAGATTGTTTCGCCAAAATCATCATCCATGTTCCTTAGAATGTTTCGCCAAAATCATCATCCATGGTCCTTAGAATGTTTCGCCAAAATCATCATCCATGTTCCTTAGAATGTTTCGCCAAAATCATCATCCATGTTCCTCAGAATTTTTCGCCAAAATCATAATCCATGGTCCTTAGATTGTTTCCCCCAAATGTGCATCCATGATCCTTAGATTGTTTCACCAAAATGGTCATCCGTGGTCCTTAGAATGTTTCAACAAAATGATCATCCATAGTCCTTAGAATGTTTCGCCAAAATCATAATCCATGTTCCTTAGAATGTTTCGCCAAAATGATCATCCATGATCGTCAGATTGTTTCTCTAAAATGATCATCCGTGTTCCTTAGAATGTTTCGCCAAAATGATCATCCATGGTAATTAGATTGTTTCGCCAAAATGATCATCCATGGTCCTTGGATTGTTTCGCCAAAATGATCATCCATGGTCCTTAGATTGTTTCGCCAAAATGATCATCCATGGTCCTTAGATTGTTTCGCTAAAATGTTCATCCATGATCCTTCGATTGTTTCGCTAAAATGATCATCCATGGTCCTTAGATTGTTTCCCCCAAATGCTCATCCATGATCCTTTGAATGTTTCGCCAAAATGATCATCCACGGTCCTTAGATTGTTTCGCTAAAATTATCATCCGTGGTCCTTCGATTGTTTCGCTAAAATGATCATCCATGATCCTTAGATTGTTTCGCTAAAATGATCATCCATGGTCCTTGGATTGTTTCGCTAAAATGTTCATCCATGATCCTTAGATTGTTTCGCCAAAATGATCATCCATGGTCCTTAGATTGTTTCGCTAAAATGTTCATCCATGATCCTTCGATTGTTTCGCTAAAATGATCATCCATGGTCCTTAGATTGTTTCCCCCAAATGTTCATCCATGATCCTTAGATTGTTTCGCTAAAATGATCATCCATGATCCTTAGATTGTTTCGCTAAAATGATCATCCATGATCCTTAGATTGTTTCCCCCAAATGTTCATCCATGATCCTTAGATTGTTTCGCTAAAATGATCATCCATGATCCTTAGATTGTTTCGCTAAAATGATCATCCATGATCCTTAGATTGTTTCGCTAAAATGATCATCCATGATCCTTAGATTGTTTCGCTAAAATGATCATCCATGATCCTTAGATTGTTTCCCCCAAATGTTCATCCATGATCCTTAGATTGTTTCCCCCAAATGTTCATCCATGATCCTTAGATTGTTTCGCTAAAATGATCATCCATGATCCTTAGATTGTTTCGCTAAAATGATCATCCATGATCCTTAGATTGTTTCCCCCAAATGTTCATCCATGATCCTTAGATTGTTTCGCTAAAATGATCATCCATGATCCTTAGATTGTTTCGCTAAAATGTTCATCCATGATCCTTAGATTGTTTCGCTAAAATGATCATCCATGATCCTTAGATTGTTTCGCTAAAATGATCATCCATGATCCTTAGATTGTTTCGCTAAAATGATCATCCATGATCCTTAGATTGTTTCCCCCAAATGTTCATCCATGATCCTTAGATTGTTTCCCCCAAATGTTCATCCATGATCCTTAGATTGTTTCCCCCAAATGTTCATCCATGATCCTTAGATTGTTTCGCTAAAATGATCATCCATGATCCTTAGATTGTTTCGCTAAAATGTTCATCCATGATCCTTAGATTGTTTCGCTAAAATGATCATCCATGATCCTTAGATTCTTTCGTTAAAATGATCATCCATGATCCTTAGATTGTTTCGCTAAAATGATCATCCATGATCCTTAGATTGTTTCCCCCAAATGTTCATCCATGATCCTTAGATTGTTTCCCCCAAATGTTCATCCATGATCCTTAGATTGTTTCACCAAAATGATAATCTCTGGTCCTTAGATGGTTTCGCCAATATGACCATCCATGATCCTTAGATTGTTTCGCTAAAATGATCATCCATGGTCCTTGGATTGTTTCGCTAAAATGATCATCCATGGTCCTTAGATTGTTTCGCTAAAATTATCATCCGTGGTCCTTAGATTGTTTCGCTAAAATGATCATCCATGGTCCTTAGATTGTTTCGCCAAAATGATCATCCACGGTCCTTAGATTGTTTCGCCAAAATGATCATCCATGGTACTTAGATTGTTTCGCTAAAATGATCATCCATGGTCCTTGGATTGTTTCGCCAAAATGATCATCCATGGTCCTTGGATTGTTTCGCCAAAATGATAATCTCTGGTCCTTAGATTGTTTCGCCAATATGACCATCCATGGTCCTTAGATTGTTTCGCCAAAATGATCATCCACGGTCCTTAGATTGTTTCGCCAAAATGATCATCCATGGTCCTTGGATTGTTTCGCCAAAATGATCATCCATGGTCCTTAGATTGTTTCGCCAAAATGATAATCTCTGGTCCTTAGATTGTTTCCCCCAAATGCTCATCCATGGTCCTTTCAGCTTATGATTTGAGTGCATCATATTGTACAAGTTAATTTCCTTTTAAATATTTAGTAGTAATAGCTAATGTATCGATATAAATCGGACCTTCGGAATGGAAAGAAGCCCCGCTTGTATTTTTGTATCGCCATCAAACAAAGAAATCGTTTTCCTTTTACTTTCACTTTCGTAGTTTTTTACGACGCAAAAATGTCATTTTATTCAAATGTCGCTTTAGGAAGTTTGACGTTCCTCTCGCACATACGATTGGAGTCTCGCCTAGTTTGTTCCCGTTTAAAATAGAGGCAGCTCCACAGCCCTCCTCAGTGTCATTTGGCACCAGCACTCTCTACGGTTGAAGCGCTCGGTTCGTAAGGACGGGGACAATGTCCGCGAATGACAGTTGAGGCTGGCGATCGCAGTTCGGTTCTATCGACCGATTCCCTCCATCAGTCCGAAAGGCTGCGGCGCGAACCTCTTTTCTATCGAAGACTTTTCTCCCTCGGATGGTCCGACTTCTAGTTGGCGTCCACCTTGGATTGGTGTAAATTTGCACGATAGATAACATCGATTTGATTATCTATATGGTTTCGTCTGTATTTTGGGGAGTGTAAAATTTATATTTATCGGAAAATTTTAATAATTTAATCGTGTGAGAAATAGAAATAGTAAATGTAATATTTTGGGGAATATCATTTATTTCTTGTTTCTTTATATTTTATCTCTATTTTGTAAACTATATTTCTGCAGTTGTTAGCACCTCGGTATAGCTATCCTCAAACGCAAATAATTTCCGATGGTCATAACCTTTGTAAGGAATTTATTTTGAACCCTAGTTTGAAAATAAATGTTTATGAAGAATATACCATTTAAAAACTGTTTCGAATTTGTTCATTGGAAAAATACAAAGAAAAATCTTTAAATTTAAATATGTTTACCTAAACGTTTGCTAGTAATACATTTCTTAACAAATACTCAAAAGGTATTAGATTACATTAAAAAATAAGTATATTTATAGTTTTACCTTTAGAAAACTAAACGTAATATTATTATAAATGATAAATTTCCACTCTACCTTAAAGGGAATATAACCTCAGGTATTTGGTGCGGAACACCAACGTTTGCAGTTCTTGGTTTTTAAAAATGTTTGGCGCCACTGTACAGGGAAATTTAAAAAATTGTTTTGCAGGTTATATTCCCTTTAAAACAAATAAGTCAAAACTGATTCTGACGCGACTGACGTTTACTCCGGTCACGTTTTTCTACCCCCCCGCCCCTTAATTTGTGACGGGAGAAACTAGGCCACAGTACCCGCATTCTTCCTATAAATAAATAAATACATTCTTGATTTTATACAAATATTATGGAATAAATATTATGGTATGTAATATGTCGAGTGAGAGATACGTATATATATAAAGTGGACGGCTATTGGCAACGCAAACCTTGACCATGGAGGAATAATTTTCCGCGTCACATCCTTCCGTCCAAAGAAAAAGGGTCGTCGGCTTCTTATTGGAGAGAGAGAGAGAGAGAGAGAGAGAGAGAGAGAGAGAGAGAGATAGACCTTTCGTTTTTTTTCTGCCCCTTCGGCCCCCTCCGGGTCCCGTATCGCCGGCATCCACCTCTTGTGCCTCCAATTATCCCTCCTCGCGATGTTTTTGGATACAGCTTCACTTTAGACACACACATCCCGAGCTTCCACACTCCATCGTCCGCCCCCCCCTCGACTCTTTCCCATCCGACCCCAATATCCACTCTCTTTTTGCTCTTGGGCTTCTTCGGAGGATGGAGCAAAGTGAGAGAGGCGCTGGGAGACTGGAAGGACCGGATGCCCTTTACCACCTTAGGGCATCGTATTATAGCTCGCGGAAGACGAGAGACAGCGGAGGAAGATGTATGCGACAGTGATGGTCGCGCTCCTCTCAGTTCGAGCGATTTTAGGCATTTTGAGCGAAAGTGAGCGGTTAAATATCATTCGAAAGTAATGCGGAATTTAATGATAGGAACGACAATTTATCCACTCACAAAACGAAGAAAAGAGACGAGCGACAATTTATCCGCTCACAAAACGGTGAAAAGAGACGAGCGACAATTTATCCGCTCACCAAACGGCGAAAAGAGACGAGCGACAATTTATCCGCTCACCAAACGGAGAAAAGAAACGAGCGACACTTTATCCGCTCACAAAACGGAGAAAAGAGACGAGCGACAATTTATCCGCTCACAAAATGGAGAAAAGAAACGAGCGACAATTTATCCGATCACAAAACGTAGAAAAGAGACGAGCGACACTTTATCCGCTCACAAAACGGAGAAAAGAGACGAGCGACAATTTATCCGCTCACCAAACGGAGAAAAGAAACGAGCGACACTTTATCCGCTCACAAAACGTAGAAAAGAGACGAGCGACAATTTATCCGCTCACAAAATGGAGAAAAGAAACGAGCGACAATTTATCCGCTCACCAAACGGCGAAAAGAGACGAGCGACAATTTATCCGCTCACCAAACGGAGAAAAGAAACGAGCGACACTTTATCCGCTCACAAAACGGAGAAAAGAGACGAGCGACAATTTATCCGCTCACAAAATGGAGAAAAGAAACGAGCGACAATTTATCCGATCACCAAACGGCGAAAAGAGACGAGCGACAATTTATCCGCTCACAAAATGGAGAAAAGAAACGAGCGACAATTTATCCGATCACCAAACGGTGAAAAGAGACGAGCGACAATTTATCCGCTCACCAAACGGAGAAAAGAGACGAGCGACAATTTATCCGATCACCAAACGGCGAAAAGAGACGAGCGACAATTTATCCGCTCACCAAACGGAGAAAAGAAACGAGCGACAATTTATCCGATCACCAAACGGCGAAAAGAGACGAGCGACAATTTATCCGCTCACAAAATGGAGAAAAGAAACGAGCGACAATTTATCCGATCACCAAACGGCGAAAAGAGACGAGCGACAATTTATCCGCTCACAAAATGGAGAAAAGAAACGAGCGACAATTTATCCGATCACCAAACGGCGAAAAGAGACGAGCGACAATTTATCCGCTCACAAAATGGAGAAAAGAAACGAGCGACAATTTATCCGATCACCAAACGGCGAAAAGAGACGAGCGACAATTTATCCGCTCACCAAACGGAGAAAAGAAACGAGCGACACTTTATCCGCTCACAAAACGGAGAAAAGAAACGAGCGACAATTTATCCGATCACAAAACGTAGAAAAGAGACGAGCGACACTTTATCCGCTCACAAAACGGAGAAAAGAGACGAGCGACAATTTATCCGCTCACCAAACGGAGAAAAGAAACGAGCGACACTTTATCCGCTCACAAAACGTAGAAAAGAGACGAGCGACAATTTATCCGCTCACAAAATGGAGAAAAGAAACGAGCGACAATTTATCCGCTCACCAAACGGCGAAAAGAGACGAGCGACAATTTATCCGCTCACCAAACGGAGAAAAGAAACGAGCGACACTTTATCCGCTCACAAAACGGAGAAAAGAGACGAGCGACAATTTATCCGCTCACCAAACGGAGAAAAGAAACGAGCGACACTTTATCCGCTCACAAAACGGAGAAAAGAAACGAGCGACACTTTATCCGCTCACAAAACGGAGAAAAGAGACGAGCGACAATTTATCCGCTCACAAAATGGAGAAAAGAAACGAGCGACAATTTATCCGATCACCAAACGGCGAAAAGAGACGAGCGACCATTTCCCGTCGCTCACAAACGAACTATCGTGAGAGAATATGAAAGTAGCGAGTGTGAGCTGAGCGGCTGCTTAAAAGAATTGCCCATCATTGGTATGAGATGGGGGAGGCGCCCAAGAATCTATTATTGTTGAAGATTTTCCCCGCTTGAATAAGAATATTAATCTGATCATTTCGTCCTGGGCCACTTCTTTACCTCCTTTGTAGGACTTCCTTCTGTTGCCCCTCCCCAAGATCCTTCCATCCGCAATATTTCCAACAATTTTTTTATTTTTTTACGAAAGGGTATTTTTTATTATTAGTTTTTACCTGGAAGGTGTATTTGTTTTAGCTTTAATTGAAAGTTCAAGTGTTAAGTTTGGCTTGTTTTCCAACGATATAGTGCCTAGGGGCCGTTCACAAATTACGTAACGGTATAAATCAAAACCTACTATAGGCTTCGTGCTTAGTTTAAATTTTAGTCATAAGTATCGCCGCCTAAAGACCGAGTTTTAAATTTAATGTATGAAAGCTGTCTTCTCGGACAAAATTTTATGTAAACAATAGCTGAAAGTTCAACCGAAAAACATCGAAATGCAAAGGTCGTCTGCTATTTCTTCACATATTTAGTTGACGGATATTAAGGCAGATGGCGCTATATTTCCTAAATTCGAAGTCTATTTGAAATTCCCTACAATTTATTTATTCATATAATTTTTATGAATATAATAACCACACCTCCATCTATCGGATTTGAAATTAACTATTAGGATTTTTCTTGTCATACAGGGTTGCCACACTTCACGCATAACAGGGAATAGGCTTTTCTATAAAATAAGCTACGATTGCTGAACTGGTTTTTATGTAGAGCATTCGCACGAAATATGTAGAAGTTCAGTTCAGTCTATGCTTAAAAACAGGGTGCCTCGTCGAATTTACCCTTATGTCCGTGGCTTTTCGTAGTAAAACGTCATCGATACGTCACCCGTGACGTAGCAGCAACATCAAAACAAGAAGGCCAATGTTACTTCATAGAAAGGCATATTCACAAATTGGCCGAAGATGTCAGGGAAATTTAAGAATTTGTAAAAAGTCATCAGGGAATTCAATTTTATCTTGACACATTTTGAAGGTAATTTTACTCTTTGAAAAATTCTATGATTATTATTTAGTTTATTGAAAGTTTTGCTATTTTTTTAACGTTGCAATAACCTTTGTACTGAATTATAAGTAGATTTGAATTTATTAACTTCTGATAAAAGTAAATTATAAAGTAAAAATTGTATATTTTAGGCCTTAAAAAGTCAGGGTTTTTTTTTTAATATTTAGGGAAAACAGGAAATTTTAATCTTAAAATATTGTGGCAACCCTGTCACAACAAAGGAACCATCCTCGTGACCTCGTCTGCCTTTTCGTCTAACTGCGCATGTCAAATATTATTGAAACTAGCTTATTGATAAATAAATGCACGCGGTAAATTTATAGAAATTATTTTAGAAATAAAACTTTGATCATGAATTATTAATTATTCTTTAAAAGTCTAAAAATTAAAATCGTTGCAAAATTAATAAATTTTCTATTTTACACCATTTACACTTAAACTTTAAATTTCAAGTGTCTTGTTCTGATTGAAATTACATGATTTTAGCATATGTAACATAATTACTCATAAGTATGCCACTCGATCTATTTCTTCGCTAACGGTTTGTTTCACAGATATTGCGTCATCCATACCCTACGTCATATTTGACGTCATCGAATCTCAAATGCCGATTATGCCGTCGTATAATTAGCTCTACGTCTGATAAACCGACGGCCATTATTTTAGTAAACAAACAGGTTTGAACCACCAAGGCTTAGGAGTTAAAATGAACTACAATATACTGTCAAGTGCTGTTATTGCAATTAATATGCAAATTGATGAAGTTCTCGGAGACTCAGATTCTAAAATAAATTTGCATTGTCAAATAAAAGAAGCAAGTTTATTGGAAAAAATAATTGAAATTCAGGTTGAACTTTACAAGGTTGGAGCGAGTTGGAGTCTTCAGTCATTCCAGATTCTCTTAAGCCTAGGCCTAACTCTTCAGGGCTTGGTATGGGTTTTAATAACGCTGGTGGAATACCCCACTTCGACGACTTGTTCCATTTTCGGAAAGCGACCACTGAACCGAACCGTATTGGTCATTTTCCCCAAATTTTTCTTTTTCTAAACTACTCCTTATTTAACTTCATCCGCACAAACCGAGCGAGTTTTTAAATTTCAATAAATCTACATTGGGCTGACTAAAATTCCGACGCAAAAAATTTCTTCTCAATTTAGAGGTTTTCCATTGGCTTAAATACATATGTTAGTAGCCAATAGTGTGACTCCCAAAACTAATCGGATGAATAAAAAGGTTAAAATCTAACGTAGTCCACCTTTTTACTAGTTCGTGGTGAAACAAACCGTTAGTGAATATTTTTTAATGGCCTATTTATGAGTAATTATGTTACATGTGATTTTAGGAAGTTGTTGTATAAATAAAACATATGTAAGCGAAGTTAGATAAGTTAAATAAAAAACTAGATTAGCTAGATATATAAACGGCCACCGAAATATCAAGGGCATTCCCTCTTGAGTCTTGATCAAATGTAGTACTTTTAAATGTATATATCTGTAATTAATAAAAGTGATTTTAGACTATAATGTGCCGTCTCATCAATCGACTTGGACATAACAAAAGTACAGATATATTTTCATTGCATTGTGGAATTAAAACAGAATAATACTCTATGAAGACTATAATAAGACGTGTCGTCACCCAAATGACGTTAGCAGCGATAAGTTAAATGGTGACGTCATTGGATGCCCTCCTCTTCCGGGTATTTAGGAGAAAAATTGAATGTGACGCCCACTCCAGAATTTCGCAGAAGAAAGCAAAATAATGTCAGTCCACGTTGACACTACCCCCGAAGCTACTAGCGCGTATCCTACGATCTACGGCGTCGGTGCCATAAGCGACTGTCGTTAAGCCGAGCCGAGATCGGTGCCCGGGATGAAGAGAGTTCAAATCTTTTCAGTCCGTTGCATCATAGATGGCGCCAGAATAATACTTTGATAAAGGAACAAATTTCATAAATTTCGATGTAGTTGACACCACTGCCAAAGGTAGAGCGGCCCTTGCACATCTGCTAACTGGTTTCCAAGGCACAAACGGAGATAATATAGAGAGTTCCGTCGCTTCTTCACTGTCTGTTCTTAAAATAGCCTAATTTTAAAATTAAATTAATATAAGGAATTAAATTAATATCAAATAAATATTAGAAATTAAATAAATGTCAGGAATCTAATTATTATTATATAAATATTAGAAATTAAATAAATGTCAGGAATCTAATTATTATTATAAAAATATTAGCAAATTAAATTAATATAAGGAATTAAATTAATATCAAATAAATATTAGTTATTAAATTAAATACATGTTAAGAATTTAATTATTACTATATAAATATTAGAAATTAAATTAATATAAGGAATTAAATTAATATGAAATATATATTAGTAATTAAATTAATATTAAATAAATATTAGGAATTAAATAAATATTAGGAATTAAGTAAATATTATAAATTAAATAAATATTAGGAATTAAGTAAATATTAGGAATTAAGTGTATATTAGGAATTAAGTAAATATTAGGAATTAAATAAATATTAGGAATTAAATAAATATTTGGAATTAAATAAATATTTGGAATTAAGTAAATATTAGGAATTAAGTGTATATTTGGAATTAAGTAAATATTAGGAATTAAGTAAATATTAGGAATTAAGTAAATATTAGGAATTAAGTAAATAATAGGAATTAAATAAACATTATGAATTAAATAAATATTAGGAATTAAATAAATATTAAATAATTAAATTAATTTAAGTAGATGGCAACTTAAGCGCCAGACTATATTTTGACTTTTGTTAGCTTGTTTTATTGAGTTATCGCTCGCTTCGATTTCGTAGTGGATCCTTCTTGCAATTCCTATTCAGCATTCGCTTCTAACCAGAAAATAACCCAAGAAAGACACTGAGCAAAAGGAGAAAGGGGGATGAAATAAGAAAAAACGTCGCTCCCCCCTTTTTTTCGTTGGGCTCTCAACCGGATAATAACGTTGCTTTTTAGCGTAACACTATCCGTCGGGAGTCGCGCTGATTTCTAATCGGTTTGTCCCGATTAGTTCATTGTCTGTTCGCCAGGGGGTAGGCCAGATAGGCCAAGCTCTATCTTCAAATTTCAAAGGGGCTCCAAAATCCTACTAAGAAGTACTTAAATAATTTTCATTATCGAAAACCTATTTGTTAACTTTTAAAGACGTTAATTTATTAAATTATATTAGTAATTTATTAAATTAATAAAAGGAATTAAATTAATATCAAATAAATATTAGGAATTAAATTAATATCAAATAAATATTAGGAATTAAATAAATGTTAAATAAATATTAGGAATTAAATTAATATCAAATAAATATTAGGAATTAAATTAATATCAAATAAATATTAGGAATTAAATGAATGTTAAATAAATATTAGGAATTAAATTAATATCAAATAAATATTAGGAATTAAATTCATATTAAATAAATATAAGGAATTAAATTAATATCAAATAAATATTAGGAATTAAATTAATATCAATTAAATATTCGGAATTAAATTATTTTCAAATAAATATTAGGAATTAAATTATTATCAGATAAATATTAGGAATTAAATAAATGTTAAATAAATATTAGGAATTAAATTAATATCAAATAAATATTCGGAATTAAATTAATATCAAATAAATATTAGGAATTAAATGAATGTTAAATAAATATTAGGAATTAAATTATTATCAAATAAATATTAGGAATTAAATTCATATTAAATAAATATAAGGAATTAAGTTAATATAAAATAAATATTAGGAATTAAATTAATATCAATTAAATATTCAGAATTAAATTATTTTCAAATAAATATTACTAATTAAATTATTATCAGATAAATATTAGGAATTAAATTAATATCAATTAAATATTCGGAATTTAATTATTTTTAAGTTTGAAGAAGAATTACTATAAAAATCGTTTTAAGAAAATAGATGTTTTATTTAATGGCATCGTAAGTAATCAAATAACAATAAGTAATTGTTTTAATGATAATATTTTTAGCGAACCATTTTTACCAAGCTCCGACTTGGACTGGTAACCGAACTGAGCATATTTTGCCTTAGACACTATAGGATAATTGATTGCGCAATAGCTCTGAAAATAAGATTAGTTTTAATTATCATGTTACTCATGTTTGAATTAATATCATTTTAAGATATTCAAAATTTAATTATGGTTTTTTTTATCTTGGGTGGATTTATAATTTATCAAAGTGATTGAGATGGGTTGATTCTTTCACGTGACGTCTTGTTTCTTGCTATTTTATTCTGGAGATGAAGAAGCTTTATTTAGAAAAAAAATCCTTTCGGGTTTACAGACTTTGCTTTATTAAGTTATATAAGTATTAAACCCTAGAATAAGATTATCCCCGAAAATAATATTTTTAAACTGATTTTACCGAAAATTAGTTTTATATTATGTGTAGCATGCGCGGATAATAGCTCGGTTAACCTTTTTAATTTGATTTCTGATTGTTCGAATAGCCTGACATTCGTTTTCAAAAGTACACGCGATATAAACTTTTATATCTTTCCAGTCCGCTTGAAACATGGACGAATTGAGATGTTTTCCAATTTCAGCCCCTGTAGCAAATTAGAGTCGGGCCGACGTTGGCAAAAGGTACTAAACACTAAAGTCGGCCGATGGTCGGCGTACTGTTGGATTTAGGGCTGACTTTATATTAATGCTTATTCCGACCCAAAACTGATCTAATTATTAGATGCCGAGTTTTTCGAATACAAATAAGTTTGAAGAAAAAATAAAAGTGAATAAAAAATTATCTCAGAAAATCATCAAATAGTCAGAAGATAATTCAAACATCCGCTTTTCCTAATTACATATGGTCTGTTAAAGTTATTGTTGAATCCAATAATTAAATGTGTCTATTTTAAGTTGGATAATGGTCGGCATACCGACCATAAATAGTCCCAAAAATGGATTTACGGTTTTAGTGTCGTTAAACGTTCGGATGTTTTTAGGTCGGCATTTGGTCGTCGACTATAAAGCGACTTTTCGACCATACCCCGACCGTAAAACGACTTCATGTGGTACAGGGGATAACACTTATGATAAGCTTCTGATGAACTCTACAATGATGAAATCGTATCCTGATAAAAATCACATCGTTTGAGTCTGTTTTAAACCTAAACATAATTCATTGTAATACCAAGAATAGTTCTTTTTATAAAGTAACGTTTCCTTCTTGTTTAAATGTTGTTCTTACGTCCCAGTCTCTTTCTTTATCGTCCTTGGTAGTAGTTAATATATTGGGCATATTTACACGTTGGGGGGTCTGTGCTAATTGTCATACTTATAGTTGTTATGTTACTTATGGTAGTACGTATTTTGAAAATTTGAATTGAAAGTCGAGGTTTGAATTTAAGATATTATTCCTGTACGAAATAGGCGAAACTATAAAGTAAATTTAGTCTTAACCAACTTGTTAAAATGGGAAAACCAAATCACGTGACTACCATATCACAGCCAACTTCGATTAAGTAACTCCTGTTCATAGTTGGTCGTGCGACGGTAAAGAAATAAATTATTCCTTCCAGATACTGCAGACAACTAATTAACTTCCACCTTTCTCAGGGTTGGTCGATAATTATCGATGGATAATTATCAATGATAATTATCACGATAATTATCGATATTTATCCGATGAAAAAATCATGATAATTATCGAATTAAATTAAAATATATGAAAACAGGTTTTAAAGTTAAATTTAATAATTTTGAAAGCAATATCCAGCAGTATTAAGTATTTATGACATTTATGCTCGCATTTATGTAATGTTTACAACTATCCAAAATGAATTTTATCAAATTTTAAACTTTAAAATTTGAAATTTTTTTGAAACTTGAAAAGGCAATGTTGTTAATTCATCGGAATCATCGTTAAATTTTACAACTTAAATTCCAAATATTCATAATTATCAAAAAAATCCGATATTTATCCAAATAATCCGATAATTATCCAAATAATCGGATTATTATCAAATAATCGGATAATTATCAAAAAATCCGATAATTATCGTATAAATCGGATTTTTTTATTTTTTCCGAAAAAATCCGATTTTTTGCCAACCCTGACTTTTCTATTACAAGATGTTTTAAATAATAATAATAATTAGATTAATCGATCAAAATTTAAACCGCCATTAGCAAAATAAAATGAATAGTTCGTATGATAGATGGCGCTGCTGTTCTCCAGAAAGTCAAGTGACTATAATTTTTTCATCCCCCCTGGACTTCATAGTTTCTTCCTAAATTTCCAAAAGGGGGATAAATTTTTACCTCTTCGCGCCACCGTCGACGAAAAAAAGTAACAATTACTATTATCTTAATACTAATTATATTTCCTAACCTGTTTCGACACTGGCATAGATCCCAACTCTGATTTAGACTTACAACCGAGCTGTATGAGTAACTTTTAGTTGTATATTTCGCATGGGAATATTTAAACACTAGAGGGATCTGTGATTAACTTAACCTTGATTAAGCAATAATTTTGAAAAAATCCGTTTGGTGATAATTTTTCTTAATATTCATACTATTTCTGTTATATTACTTATTATGGTGTTATTTATATTAGAAGCTTGGTTAACTTTTAACACGCAAATTAGCTGATATTTGGAATTGCATGGCGCTCGTTATTTCAACAAATAGGTTCACTGAAAAGATAACTTACTTTTAAAATGGTAATTAGTATAAAAATTGATTTCGGAGTATTCGAAAAAGAATTTATCATAAAAAAGCTCAATGAATATATTTTTAGTTATGACGTAATTTTCCTTAAATATTCCTTTCTAATAGTTTAATTTAGGGCAAAACGTGTACACTTTTAGTCCCAGAACAAGCCAATTACTACTATTTGAGCTGTGACTAGGCAGTCTTCGACTCAATGTGGACGAAGAGTATTTCTAAGTCTGTATTTCTAGGTGTTCTACTGGTTTGTTCTCGTCGGATGGTCTAAAAGCAATTGTGTGTAGATTCTCCGTCATAAATATGCATAAGGTCTCTAGTCTTTGGGACCAAAAAAGCTCTAGTCTACTTACGGTAAATAAGCCAACCAATATGACACACATTGATCTAGGAAATATACGCTTCATTTAGTCTTTGAATAAACATTTTTCAAATAACATTTAAAAATACCTGAGTTCAATTTAATTCGCCAACAACGCAATCGCTTTAAATTTCCATAAAATATTTTGTCTATTTTTGCTCTAAGAACGCCTGTAGAAGTGTTCTAGCCGCCACGCACTAGAGCTCGAAAATAAGCTACCTACCAGGGGAAATGTCACGGGGATAAATTAAAAATGTATTAAAGTGGAAAAGGGGGAGCTGAGCGCTTAAAATCTGTACGCGACCAAATTAATTTTACAGCTATCTGGCGTCTTTTGGCGGACGCGTTTATTTCTTTATGGTCACTTTATTATTGGCGCGGCGATGAAATTAGATCCGGAAATACGCCTACTGATGTTTCCTCTTCAGAGGACGACCGCCGAGGAAAGGTGGGGGGTAGAAATCCGGCGAGGCTATGATCTCCCGTCTGCGAGCTTGGCTCGGGTCCCGAGGGAGGGCGCAGCTCGCGCCGGCATTTAGAAGTTGAGGGAACCGCCCGCGATCTCGCTCTCGCTCTCCTTTTATTGTTGTGGCCGAGGCTTAACGAAGACATTGTAGTGGAAGGAAGGATGGGGTGAGCCTCGAGCGTACGCGGAGCCGGGACTACGCTATTTGACTCCCCCGCCTCGCCCTAACTATCGATTATTTTACCATCGATCGCTTAATCGTACAATGAAAAGGGTGAACAGCGCTGCTATGGCTGGTGCCTGGCCTAAATACCCCCAATCGAAGCGCGGGTTTCGACTCCTATTATGACGTAGATTATGACGTCTACCGATTCCCCTCCAACTACTCGAACCAAAATTAGCTTAATTCCCAATTTAACTCTTCGTAATACTTCGAACATTCTACCGATTTATTATTTATTGGCAATTTAGCATTTCTGCATCCTTTAACTGAGCAATTGTACTTGAAACCCCCTTGTCGCGTTACAAAACCTTTATTGAAATCGAACGTAATTAAATTAAAATTTTAGGTATTACGAATTTAATTAAAAATTGGTTTGAATTACCGTTTAATCGTGATTAAATTCAAACCAAAGCTAGTATTGAGCTGAACCAATCTTTGCACGCTGTATTAAGCTACCGTGCCTGTCAGCCTCCGTGGCCTAATGGATAAGGCATCGGTCTCCTAAACCGGGGATTGCGGGTTCGAGTCCCGCCGGAGGTAGCACGGCTGTTATTTTTTACAGAATTTGCGATAAAATAGAGAGCAGTTCAATAACTACGAAAGTTTAATTTAAATTTAAAAATTGTAAATATTTAGGTTCGTAATCGAAGTTATTGTTCGTACAACTAGCGCCATCTGTAGGCGCTCAGGTCAACTATAGCGGTTGTGCTTTCACAGTTCATTGAAAATGGTTTTACGTGCAAATGACCTTCAAATAAATAAAAAAAAATACGATCCACAATTAAGCTAAATATACGTAAAATTATAAGTAACATAAGTGTGTAGAAGTATGACAGTGACTGATTCGGGTTAATGATAGTTTTCGAAACCGGACATTCGTCATTCTTCACCAAATTACTGTCAGTAACGAAGCTAGTGTTTATAAAAATCAATTTCACTATTTCATCATTATTTTTACTTTTGAAAGGGTGTCAATTTTAATAAGCCTTGGCAGATCCGTCAAACAGTCAAGCGGTGTCGAATTCTCAGGCAACGTTACCCGACAGTTCCAAAGACTAGTTAGTTGACAGTCCTCAAACACGTAATTATTTCGATAGTCATTGGCGAAATTAGGCTATAATTAAAAAACCACACCGCCATCTATCGGCTTTAAAAAATTACTATTACGATGGTACATTTTCATAACAAAATTAAGCTTAAATTGACCTCATAGGTCACCGAGGTCACGCTTAGGTAAGACGTCATAGTTCCATCGTCTTCTGCTTTTTTGCCTTACAGCGCATGCGTCAGATATTATTGTAACTCGCTTATTATAATTTTTTTAAAGATTATGTTACCTTTGGTAATTATAAAAGTAATAAAACGTTAGGTCTATTTATGAACAACTATTTCTACCTGAAATCTCACGTTTCGCGCTGTGTTTGACTTTACATTTAAAATCACTCTTTTATATCCTTATTTGTGAGAGCTGTCATTTTATTACAGGTCTGATTTCAAATACTGCATGCAAGGCCGCTTCACGCGGTCAATTGCACGCGACGTCTCGAGCTGATGAGCATGTGCAGGCGCCCTTGCCTGTACTATTTTAAATTAGGCCTGTAATGAAATGGCCGACTTCGTAAAAGAGTGTATAGCAACATTCAATTGTTCGACGAGACATTTGGTTCGTTACAGAAAGAGCAAAAAAAGTCGCGCGTAAAAAAATAACTAAAAGCAAGAGTAGCGTAAGATTGACGCAAAAAAAACCGCCGAAGGCGCTATAAGAGTAAACGTTATAACTGGAACGCCGTGAAGAGGCGATGCGAGGGGTCAAGTGTCGTTGGGGGCAAAAAAATAAAGATGATGGCGGGTGGGGGGGTAAAAGGGCGCGGAAGGAAAACAAGAGGCCAGTGACTGAGGAAATATTTTGGGGGAAGGCTTCGTCGGATAGTAAGTCACGTGATTAAGCCTCGGCTCTTTCTCCGCTTCCTTTGGCGGGAAGTGGGGAAGATATGAGCGGTGGAACACCTTGACGAACCGAATGGTTTCCATGGAAACAATAACGGTTAAACGCTCTCTTCCTGGCCAAATCCCATTCGTCAAAATGTTTTCGGTTCGATATATATATTTTTATTATTTTTTCTCTGAGACTTCTTTTTTATATTTTCATTTTTCGTCCATAGGTGGCGCGCTTATTGGGATTATATTTCTCTGATTAAAGAAGCGAGGTGACGGTCGTATGAAAGGCGGGTTTTTTTACTTAGCGGAGTGTCGAGGCCTATTCGCGCGTTTATCCGTATTGGCCGTCGTTTTCATCGATGATTGATTACGATTTAAACCCAGGGTTATTGTATTTTAGTTTTAGTTTGAGTTAATTACGACTTCGTAAACGCAAAAGTAAGAAAACATCTTTTCAAATTAAAGAAAAAGTAAAAACAAATCTCTATAATGAGCTAATTACATTTTGAGCTCTTCGAAGTAATCTTCTTTAGTTCGCGTCTAAAAAGGGAATGTGTACAGAGCGCCATCTATTTCGGTATTTTTCGTGCGACAGTTAAAGGGAAAGACACGGCGAGCCCCGAAGGAAATTGTAAGGTAATTAATTGAGGCTTAAAAGTTGATCGCCAAGGCTTAGAGGGTAATTTAGTAGGCGTTCGCTCCCCTTTCTCTTTCCGGTCCTTGTTTCCAAGAGGCTATCTCCACTCGAAACTCCCGAAACCCAGTGACTGTCTTCGAGACAGACTCTTCTCTCTTTTAGGCCTACGCTCTTCGCGGAGAATCTAATTATGAAGATAATAAAGACATTAATTTTTTTTAAAAACCTTTTTTTCACAGCTGAATATTTCTGATATCTGTGTCTTCAACGTGAGAGTTTTAGCGTTGTGTACATTTACTAATCTGGTAGAACTTATTTGACTACTGTTTGGCCTGTAGATATAGTTTTTCAAATCGTGTTACGTCACAGCTTTGGCTTTAATAGTGGACGCATGGACCAAGAATTTAACAAGGAGAGTACCCGAGGTGTTTATTGCCGATTTTGTTCAAAGTCGGGCGTAATGTAGACCTATATGAGATATGAAATTTCCCAAAAGGAGACGTTGCACTACCCATTCGTTTTGCTATAGCAACCGAAAATGTTTTTGATCACTTAAAACGGTAAAATATCCATTTAAAAAAGCATGGGATTTTCTCGGTTTCACAGGGTCCTAGCTACGAAAATTTTGAAAAATTTTGAAAATCACGAAATGTGTAATTTGGACCACATTTAGGTAAATGTCATCAAGTTTGGGTAAATTGAAACATTTTTAGGGTAAATTTGTAACAAATTTTGGGTAAAATAAGGGAAAAATCTTATTTTGGTTGTAAGTGGTCAAAAACATTTTCGGTTGTCATGGCAAATCGAATGGGTAGTGCAACGTCTCCTTTTGGGAAAAATCATATCTCATATAGGTTCACATTGCGGCCGACTTTGAACTAAATCGGCAATAAACACCTCGGGTACTCTCCTTGTAAGGGGACTCACTGTTCCCGATATTCTGACACGGTAGGCGTGTCCTAAATCGGAAGGCTTACCGAGGTACACCAGCTTCTATAAAGCGCCTCAAGAATTCTGTTCAAATATCACGACGAGAGGCTTAGTCGGGGCTTAGGTGAGAAAGTTAGGTTAGGCTTAGTTCATTAATTAACTTTTTTAAGTTTAGAAATGAAATGGATTCCAGTGAATTTGATTAAAAAAAACCTCAGCCATAGGCAGCTTACTGGTTATTTTTATTTAACACAATGGTTAAATCAAGAATGTATTTATTTATACCTAGGGAGAATGTCTATGTCGAGACGGTTTTTAGCCTTTCTCTCAATCCACCCGTTGTCCCCCTCCAGTACGCTCCTCCGCTTAAAATAAAACGAATAGTCCCGGTATTTCATTGGCTGCTTAAAATTTACGTCACCTAACGCGATGGCAATCAAACGCCGGTGACGTTTTGTCTTTCCCCCCGCGCGAGACGGGGGAAAGGCGTTCAACGTGCCCGGCGATTGTCGCAACATAATCATTCTTCCAAAATATAAATAAATACATTCTTGTTAAAACTTTAAAAATAAAAGGTCTAAGACCTACTAAGCCTAATCATTTAACCGACATTAACGGCGCCATTTTGTCAAAGTTGAACGTGAACGCTGCAGCTTCTCTACGAAACTACGCCGGAAATCGACTTCAGCGACGCCAAGTTTGTCCACATTGAACTAAAATTATCCGTGATTTTCCTATTCCCAGTATTCACGCGTGCTTTTTAAGCCTGAACAGTGGGTCCCCTTACATTCCTGGTCCATGGTGGATGCAATTATACAATTCCCCATGCGAATACGTCCACAATGAATTAGTAAACTTTCTGTTTCAAAAACTGTTATCCGCTTAATAGTGGTTTAATAAATAATCTAAAGAGGGGGGTAGTGTAATTTCAAAATGTCGTCGGCTATGACTTACTTTGAAAATAACATTGGTGGCATTGAAAGCACTATTACATTTCTCCTGAATTTTATTCTGCTAAGTCAGGAATCCTTATCTCTACTTGGAATATGCTTATCCTGGCGTATCGCGTATGGTAAGATCACTCTGACGGCTTTGGCCCCGCCTACGAGATAAAAAAATCCCCTCTGCGCGCGCTCCCCTCTCACGTTGTTAAGTTTGTTCAGTTAACATAGTGACGTCAAAAAAAAAGTCAGTCACTTCGAGACGGAACTCTGCCGCGATAAGCATTACAAGTTGAGCTATGGATTTCTGTGTACGTAGATGATTTGTCGTTGCACTTTTAAAAATGCGAAACCATGCCTAAAGCGGATTTTAAGTCCAGGCTTATAACACCGCCCATTTTCGGTCGACACCAAATTTTCCGTTCCGGCTTACAACAGAACCAAGTTTTCAGTCGACATCCAGTTTTTCCGTCCACGCTTACAATAGCGCTCATTTTTCGGTCGACACTAAATTTTCTATTCAGGCTTACAATAGCGCCAATTTTCGGTCGACACCAAATTTTCCGTTCCGGTTTAAAATAGCGGCAAGTTTTCGGTCGGCATCTAGTTTTTCCGATCCGGCTTAAAATAGCGGCAAGTTTTCGGTCGGAATCTAGTTTTTCCGTCCACGCTTACAATGGCGCCCATTTTCGGTCGACAGAGAGTTGCGTAACCAAATAACCAGTCAATAGTGAATTCCACCTCTTTTCGGTAAATTTGTTTAACCTTAGAACGTAAACCGATATTTATCCTCGCCTGATATATTTGAGATGATAAACTGCGGGCGCGTTTTCGATAAAACGATTCATCGTAGCGTATTATCCGGCGTCTTATTGTCCGGCCCCCTCGAGTCCGCTTAAGCGAAATCTATCTCTAGCTCTACGCGTTAATTCCTCCCCGGCAATTTGCATACGGGATTTCCATTAATTAGTGCCTTGGCGCGGAACTGCTGCAACGAGCTTAATAAGCGGCGAAAGATTTATTTAGCCCGAAAACCCCGGAAAAGATTTAGCGCTTTTTAACTAACAACAAGATTGCCGGGAGAGAGACGCGGAATGCTCTTTTCCAGCCCTCGTTGCGCCGCTTATCTCCATTACTCTTTATTCATAAAGCACTGCGCTCCCCGACTTCGCCGCGATATTTACAAGCCGCACCGAATATTTTCCTTATTAGGCGCCATTTATCAATGAAGAAGACCCCCCCCACCCTACGTGACTGTTTTGTTTTTCGCCTTGTTGGGAAAATTGCCAACTATTTTTCCTGCGCGCGCATTTATGGACTTTGTTTCGTGCCAAAACGTGGGCGCCGCCATCTCAGCCAGGACCGCCATGACGTTCATCTCCGCCATCAACGCCATCACCACCATCACGTCCATCTCCGCCATCAACGCCATTTCGGCCATCCCCACCATCTCCGGCATCACTGACATGCCATCTCCGCCATCACGTCCATCTCCACCATCACGTCCACCTCCACCATCACGTCCATCTCAGCCATCACGTCCATCTCCGCCATCACGTCCATCTCCACCATCAACTCCATCTCCGCCATCAACGCCATCCCCACCATCTCCGCCATCACGTCCATCTCCGCCATCACGTCCATCTCCACCATCTCGTCCATCTCCGCCATCACGTCCATCTCCGCCATCACGTCCATCTCCACCATCTCCACCATCTCGTCCATCTCCGCCATCACGTCCATCTCCACCATCTCGTTCATCTCCACCATCTCGTCCATCTCCGCCATCGCGTCCATCTCCACCATCAACTCCATCTCCGCCATCAACGCCATCCCCACCATCTCCGCCATCATGTCCATCTCCGCCATCACGTCCATCTCCGCCATCATGTCCATCTCCGCCATCACGTCCATCTCCGCCATCAACGCCACCTCGACCACCCCAACCATCACCGACATATCCGCGATATCCTTCATCACCTACATTCGTTTGCCATTTTCTGGTAATTGAGCGATTAGGTTGGTTTCTAGTATATTTCTAAGGTACCCTACATTCCAAAACAATCGATATTTTAAGTGGAATATTTTCTCCGTACGACAGATTTCCACATTTAATCTTTAATTCTTTGGTGCATTTAAAATAAAATACAATTACGATATAAATTAAGAAATCAATTCAAAATAAAAATCAGTTTTATAGGGTTAACGAGATTATGCAACATTATATTTTGGTCGACAGGTTGAAATTAAATATGCTGCCTCCTGTAAAACTACCATGATTCAGTAGGCTGTTTCAAATCAGCTGTTTTGGGATTTCAAAGTAAGGTAAGAAGAGTAAGCCTATGCGGCCATTTAACTAAAAACATTCGGGTAACTACGAAAGCTTCCAGGTAACTACGAATATTTTGCCATAACATTAGTTTCTGATAACTCGTGATAAACGGTGTTTTTAATCGTAAAACGTAAACACAGGTGACGATCGTCTCTATGAAAGAATGAAACTTTTTCTTGCTGGTAGTTTTGAAGCTTAAAAAATCGTAGTGACCAGGAGCGTCATAAAGGGGTTGCCAAGGCTTTTTGAAAGGGACGAGGACTGTTCACAAATTCGGTTTTTTAACAACCCCAGCTACCCCAAATATAACACCTTTTTTTGGCAACGTTTTAAAGAAGTTGGCCGTGATGGCGGAGATGGCGGTAATGGCAGGGATGGTGGATATGGCCGTGATGGCAGGGATAGTGGTGATGGCGGAGATAACCGTGATGGCGGTGATGGCCGTGATGACGGTGATGGCTGTGATGACGGTGACGGCAGGAATGGTGGAGATGGCCGGTATGGCGAAGATGCCAGGAATGGCGCAGATGACCGTGATGGTGGAGATGGCAGGGATGGCGGAGATGACCGTGATGACGGTGATGAGCCCTCCATGGGTCGGAGTTTGCAATAACTGGTGGCTTAACCGGGGAGTCGGGGTCCGGCTCTTGTCTTGTAACCCATAAGGGCGGTGGCGCACTGGGAGATGTTAGCTCCGTTCAAATGGTCCTATCTCCACCTCCGACTTCGGTCAGGTGTGGGCTGTAACTGAGCTTCGGCTCCGGCTAACGGAGAGGGTCCAGGCAGCCTGGCCGCCTCGGAGGATTGGGTTGCCTGCCAGTGGCGGCCTAAGGGGGGGCTCGGTCCGCCCCGGGTACCAGGGCAGCAGGGGGTGCCCTCAGAGAAGCTCTAGGGGGGGGGGGTGCAAATCAGAACGATTAAACTTGAAGAAGACGGACCCGTGAAAACTTCTGCACGGTCCTGGGGGCTGTCACAAAACATTGCCGCCGCCCCGGGGATCCAGCCTTCTTAAGAAGCCACTGTTGCCTGCTGTGGGGTGGCGGGTTTCCGTATGAGGCGCAGTGGTCCCATCTTCCGGCCTTTTGGAGTCCACCGGGATATCCGGTGCCAGCTGTGCTGGGTTATGCGGACCGCTTTGTGCCCGTTGTCTCCCTTTAGGCACTCTTTCTGAAGGGTGTGATTCTCCACCTCCGTAGGTGGGGTCGTCCCATTGTTGCCCCTTCTGCTGGGTTGAGTGGCTTGCGTCAACGGTGTGACCATAAGTGGTAGGGATTTGTCATCTGTCCGGGCTTGTGGACGTGGGCGTTGGGCATTCTGATGATAGACCTCCGGTGGTGTGATTTAAATCTTATCGGTACACCGGGCTATAAATTCTGACACATGATGACGGTGATGGCAGGGATGGCCGAGAGAGTGACGTCCACGATTTGGCGCTCAGCCTAATTAGGTTTCTTCCAAAATTATGGCTATTTAATGTTTTAAATCTAGGAAACTAATCCTAATGTTATAAATGAGGCCCTAAATGGGTTAGAGTGTGCAATAACTGGTAGGGCACGATGATGATAGGCCTCCGGTGGTATGGCCCCAGTTGCTAGGTACACCGGGCTATAAATTATGATACACTAATGTTAGAAATGATAAAAACAAGTACTAAATTTCGGATGTAAGCTAAAATAATTTATAATCTAGATTTGGGAATGAAATAGTGATACGCGAAGGGGCATTTAAGCGACCCACTCCCCTGTAACATTTAGTAACGCATTTACTAGTAAGTAAGTAAGTATGGTCTATCTGTTAAATTATCTAATATACTCTTAGGCAGAAGTGTACTATACGGCTAGAAATATATCTTAGCAGGCTCCCGCAGATTTTACGAAATGCATTTACATAATAAAGTATATTGATTTTTTAAAACTATTACATTTGGAAAATATGCTTTATAAATAATTAAATATACTTAGCCAGAAAAATATTTACACGTGTAATACATTTTGAACCATGACGCTATCTGGGTACTTATTATAATGGCCTGAAGCCTTCGAAGGTCCATGTTGGAGAGTTATCGCTATAGCTTTCCTCCTCAGGCTCGAAAGGTAAACTCCTTCCCCCTGATGAAAATCAACCTCATATAATTATGTATTTGGAAAGCTTATCCTGCCGTATGGTAGGATCACTCTGACGATTTTGGCCCCGCCTACGAGAGAAAAAATCCCCTCTGCCCGCGCTCCCCTCTCACGTTGTTGTTTGTTAAGTTAACATAGTGACGTCAGAATAACCGTCAGCCACATCGAGACGAAAATCTGCCGCGATAAAAATGTGTACGAGATCTTGAAATCTAGATTTCAAGATTTCTCGATTTCTCGCTTGATTTCCAAATTTCATTTCGGGTTTCACGATTTTTCTATTTCTTGATTTCTTGGCGAATTTCGAAATTTTGAAAAAATCTCCGGATTTTTAATTTCGGATTTCTTGGAAAGTGTACGGGATTTCTTTGATTGTCCGACCCCTCGCTTGAGCATCCTCAACCCGACCGACCCAAAGAAAAATCGATTGCTCAACTACCGAAAGATAGGATCTAAAATATTTGTATATGAGTCAAAAAGGATAAATACGTTTACTAGCGAGCTACATCACAATTTAATATCAGTAAATATTTAAAACCTTTTTATTTTAGTTTTGGGAAATTTGGTTTTCGCGCGTTTTACTGCACCAAAAGATGAAATATTGAAAAAAAAATACCATACAATTTTCGGTAATTTAAAGCGAAATGTTTTAAAACAACAACAATAGAGCGTTCTATAAAATCGGTGTGGTGTGCTTTCCCCCTTTTGAGTTCGGAGGAGTTGAAGGTTTGGCCGGTTTTTTATGTGAAAGAAAAATATTTATCTGGCAAACCCGTAAGAAATTGAGAGCAGTCGATTTTTAGGAGTACCGTAGTTGCTAACCTAGGCTTCACTAATTTCCGGCTTTCCGCAACGTTTTTCTTATTTTAAATGATTTTTGTAATAAATGTATGATGGCAAATAAGCAAAATGCTAGTCCCAAATTAATCCACGGGTTTAAAAAGAGACTGAGATCATGAAAATATTCTTAACCCCAAACATACTTCAACACCTTGGGTCCTTCCTACCACTCCTAAAAGGTACGTCTCTAAAATATTCATATAAAGACAGGACATAAGCCGAATTATCTTAAACCAAAGAATAACAAAATTTGTTAGTCCTGCTGAACTAGCTCTATTGTCTGTATGAAACGTTTGGCCGGTTTTGGGCCGATTTTATAGAACGCTCTATTGCATGCTATCTAAATTAATGGGTAAAGAAAAAATATCTGCCAAGCTCGAGTAACGAGGGCGTATTTAAGGGGGGGTTTTTGGGGGTTAAAACCCCCCCCCCCCCGAAATGCTGATGACCGGGGGGGGGGGGGGCTAATAAAAATCAGTGAAACTTCCGTCAGCACCCCCCCCCCTTGAAATTTTCCCTCAAAACCCCCTGAAATAAAATCCTGGATACGCCCTTGACTGGAAGACAACGGTTTGTAAAGGTCAAAGATAATTTAATTCTTTAACTGGAACGGTGAATTTACATTATTTTCCTAAACAGATTTCGTGCCATATGGATTTCCAAAGGTATTTCTTTAAAGACAAATGTAACGTTACATTTACCTAAAATAATATTGAATTAAGGTTTATTTTATTATACCAAGGCTTAAAGTAATTCGGACACCGAAGCATACGAAACATAGAGTTTTGATAAAGGTCCCAAAAAAGGGAGCCACTGAAACTTTTCAGACTTCCCTTCCTCCTCCAATTTTCTAGGCAAACCACATTTCTACCCCGTGGAGTTATCTTCTTTAAATAAACTAGCATTGCTACCGTTTTCAAAGCTAGTTTTAAATGTGTTCAACGAAATCGAAATTAATAATTTAAAAAAATAACAAAATAAAGCAAATTTCGGTATATTTACCCAATTCACGAGAGTTCAAAATGACGATTTTGAGTATCAAGGCATTGGCGCCAGCAAAAATAATTTGAGTTTTGGTGTCTGGGTACCGGTCTGGTTACGGCTGATTGAGTATGATTTTCTAATTCAGAAAATGTATTTATATCCATAGTTTAATTTAATTATTCATACGAAAATGAACTATAAAAGTGGGTAGTGCCCTCTTCAGTTGGGTTGGTGAACTATACTGACGAAAAACAAAATTACATTACAGCCATCATACACGTAACTGATAGATGTCGTTGGCATCGTTTATTCGGTAGCTGTATGAACCTTCCCTTTAGAAAAATAATGCTGAAAAAGTGTTTTTTTAATTTGTAAATAAAAAAAACACCTGGTTCTAACGCTGATACGAAAATTAAGTTTTTCGTTACAAAGGGCTAACTGTAAATTTAGAGGTAGCTATGAACTCGTAATTATATATTATAATTGAAAATCAAATTATTAATTGAAATCAATCATTTTAAACGTAAATAATGGTCAGCATGTTTCACAATTTCCATTTGAAATATCTCAGCCAATGATAATTTTTACCCTTATAACGTCATAAGGTTAAAGAGGCGCTGCCAAAGCGTATTCACAACGTCAAAGGGACGAAAACTCCTGCTCGAACGAAGGCTGCAGCTTGTTTTTAACGTAACCAGCGCCAGTTGTGTCAGAAATATGAAATTAGTGCGGTCAATTATTTTGTTGGTTTCAAAAATGGTCAGGCGCGTATTAACCATTAGGCAAAGTAGGCACGTGCCTAGGGCGCCATTTTTCTAGGGGCACCAAAACTCTGATAAAGCCCCACGGTCCATGTACTTGGCTTGCCCCTAATCAAAATAACGCCGTAAAGATTTAGGGAAACTAAAATATATTTATTTATTTTTTAAACCCGATACGCCCCTCCTTAGCTGACCAATGCCAAGGGGCGCCAAATTTTTCTGTGCCTAAAGGCGCCGAAAGGGTTAATCCGCCCCTGAAAATGGTTGAAAGGTTTCGTGCGTGACTCAAGGTAAAACTATTTCCTTTTTTTAAAGACCTTCACTTTTGAAAAGAAATTTGTGTTTTTTTTTCAATTTTGCACTTAAAGCCGAACACGCGATGGAAAAAATACATTTCAATTTATGTACTTTTATCTAAAGGAAGCCTACATTTGCGTGTACGGTTTTTTTACTTCATCTTAAGCATCCGGAAATACCGCCATTGTGATTTGGTTATTTCCGGTACTGTAGCTTTTGCGTAACCGAGTTTACACCTTATTACACTATTATTTCACCCGTATATTGATATGAAATTGAATGTTTTAAACTTTTTGTATAAAAATGATTTTAAAATTTGGCGGAAAAATTACATTTTTGAAAATATTGGTATAATATATGAAAATACCGTTAGTTGAAACTGTATCCGCTAGAGGCGCTGTAAAGCGTTCGCTAAAATGTAGAAAGGAATATTTCTCAACGAATGAAAAACGAGATCGATTATTTTATAGCTGAAAGAACTTTAAATCGGCCGTAGGCCAAGGCTTAGCTACCGATTTCTCTCTCCATTATTAAAGGCACTTCCCCATCGCCAGAGGCGCTGTAATCGCTAGCAACCAACTCCGCTCTCAATAAACTTCCAAATAACATTCCATCGTCTTTCAAAACTCTTCAGTCGTATCACAAGAGATACCATCTGCTGCCGAAAAGGCTTTGTGCTCCAAAACAATTCCATTTTCCTCAGTTCCAGTGGTTATACCTTTGCATTTCATTTATTTTTCAAGTTTTTATTTATCTCTGGAACACGTAATTAAATTATGAATTTTAAAATTACATTTGTAATAAGGATATTATAATTATATAGCTAGATGTCACTTCAAACTAGGGCGTGGTACTCCGATTCTCACGTTACCCACATTTAAACAATATAATTAGAAGGAAGTCCTTTGATTTTAATGCTTTTATTTATGCTAGATGGCGCTAATTTTAACGTTTTGTCAGAAAAGGAAAAAATACGATTTATTACATAAAACAAGTAACTCTATTTTAAGCGATTTTTTATATCTATACTATAAACCAAATTTAACTCAGGAAAAAATTTGGCATAAAAAAGAAAAACGAAAAAATAGTATTTGTATATTTCAAACTTTTGGCGCCATCTGGTAAGACTTGGATTATTAAAAAACCGGCCTCTAATGGCGTTATCTCTGTAAACCGATCTTGGGTACGTTCAGTAACGAATATCAAAAACATTGATGAATTATCGATGCCAACATTTTGTTACTGCACGAATTTTCGCGTTTCCGATTTGACGTTACGATGCTCATAAAAAAAACCATATCGGAGATATGATTTTTTTTTATGTCTTGACGTCAAACGCGTCGGTTTTTACAGTTTAGCTGGCGGAGGAATTAAAATTATACAACTGTAGTTTTAATCAACAATTCTACTGGTTTGGTCAAAGGCCTATCATTTATTGGGAACTAGGAGCAACACACACAGCACCCCACACAAGGAGAACGCAACCCTGTATTTCAAAAAGTATTCTATTTTCATAGTTCACCTTAGGTATATTAAAAGAATTAGCTTACATGACTTTTTTTTTCGTTCATGGTTTGTACTAAATGGCTTATCCTACATTTGGCCGCGAAACAGTAACGAATCTAGGTGGCGTAACGGCGCTATCTTCTCCGAGGTTGCGCCTATGACCTAGCGTCTGCTTAAGACAATTTAAAAAGTCATAATTATGTGTTTTCTTAAATAAACTTGTCAAAATATAAGCAAACGATACAAAAAATTATAATAAAATGCAAGTGTTATTATTAATTAAGTAAAATTTACGAATAACTATGAGGAAAAACTAAGCTGCTACCTATCTAGGTTTCAATGGCGAACCAAAGATTGCGATAGTTTTCGGTCGCGAATTAAAAGGGAAAAAATATTTCGCGTCATTTGAAATGAAAGTTCAGTTTATTTTTCGTTTCGGTAACGAGGCGCTATTTGGGGCTATCGGAGAGAGTTAGAAACGGTTTTTATAGCCGCAATAATCCTCCGCGAACCTTATCAAAAAAAAAGTCCGGAATGTGTAATAAAAACACCGTCCCTTTTTACGTAATAAGGCCTTGGTCGGCGGCAAGGTGTTAAAACAGCGGTCGGGAACTGGTTGTGGCTGTGTAATTTTATCGCTCGCGTTTTAGCAAGTTTTTTAATGATCCGAAAGCCGCGCCGAGCCGCTAAAGGTAGAAATAGCAGACAAAAAAAATGAGGCGGGGAGGGGGTGGTACGGCCACCTCGAAAATCTCTTCGGCTTTCTGGCCGGCAACGATTTTCGCGTCGTATTTTCCGCCCCCCAGAAGTCGAGCCAGTGCCAGACGACGGGCGGAGTGTTTTCGGTAAGAGTCGCGCATTTTGTCCGCTCCCGTCCAGGAACTGACGCGAAATACAAGGCGACGTGATCCCGGAGCTGGCCGGCCGAATATCGCGCGTGTGACTGGCTGGTAGTGTTTTCTGGGAGACGAAGAAGCTGCAGCGTGCCTCGGTCATGCACCTCAAACGCCATCTTTGACAGGGGAGCGAGATCTGTACTGGCCGTTGGTGCGCTCACACGCTCCCCATCGCCGCATCCCCGAGAGCCGCGCTGCATCCATCCATCTCTCTCTCTGGCCCCCAACTCACTCGAGAGCTCGAAATTGTGGGGCGACCGACGAGAGAGCGAGCACGCGCGAGCGTTTCTCGCGTTTGCCGATGGTAGCGGCGGCTGGCGGCGGGCGCAGGGCAGTGGCGGAACGGCTAACGGATCGAAGTGTCACTGCTATGGTTCGGAAATATGCCATGCTCACGTAGAAGATGCGTTTCATCTATTTAGTGGCTTTATTCTTTTGCTATGGTGCTTCGTATCGAGGACTCGGATTAATCAAACGAAGACGAGGTAGGTTTCTTTCATTTGCTTTTCGCGTCCTTCTCCCCGATTGAAAGCGACGCGACGCGCTAAGCCTAACCGATTCAAAAACCGCAGCGGGGCATCTGCCAAATTCGACTTAAGCCTCGGTCCCGCGTTAAAGAGTCGCTGGGTGCACCCCGCTTTAACCGTCTCGCGTCGTTGAGCGAAGCCGCGATGTGTCGGCGGACGCGCGGGGGATCTCCGTTCACGTTCGCTTTCGCTTCACTAAAACATTTCCCAATCGTTCTCATTTTCGAAATAGACCAAAAAAAATATTTTTTCGATTTTTGGTTAACAGACTAATTCTGAAGCGAATAAATTACCGTATGAATTTAATTAACTATTAAAATAATTGAGTCGAATCTCCGCGGGGCTTAATCCGTCTAGTACGGTCGATGGATGGTTTAAAAAGAAAAAAGGAAGTGGTGCTTAATCCCTTGGATTTCGCAACGTCCCAGTACTTGAATGATGACAATCTCGTGATGGGGCACAGAAAGAGGCGGCCAGCTGTTTAGTTTCACTGGGGCCCCCTCCGCCCCTGCTTCCCGTACTCCCTTCTGAGCTACTGAACTGTTGTTACCCACTTTTTTTGTTTTGCGCTGCATGCCAGTATTTGAAGGGAAATCGAGATAAAGGCCGCGTAAAAAGAGCGATGGCTGCTTAAGAATAAAGCGGGAAATATCTCTCCCGTAATTCGCTGGCCGCGAAAGTTCTGTTCTTTATTTATAAGGGTGGTTTAATATTGTAGCTAAAAACCGTAAAAGTAAGGTGACGTTATAATGATTGAGCCTTCTCCTAATCAAATAGGGTATATTTCATATTGAGTTTTTTTAAAGCTCGCATCGTGACTGTATTTCCTATCATTCTGAAATGGGCCCATAAATTCGTGTTTTATCCTGTATTTCCTATAATTCTGAAATGGGCCTATAATTTCATATCCTGTATTTCCTATCATTCTGAATTGGGCTCATAAATTCGTGTTTTATACTGTATTTCCTATACTTCTGAAATGGGCCCACAAATTCGTGTTTTATCCTGTATTTCCTATAATTCTGAAATGGGTTCATAAATTCGTGTTTTATCCTGATTTTCCTATAATTCTGAAGTGGGCCCGTAATTTCATATCCTGTATTTTCTAGCATTCTGAAATGGGCCCACAATTTCATATTTTATCCTGAATTTCGTATAATTCTGATGTGGGCCCATAATTTTGTGTTTTATCCTGTATTTCCTATAATTCTGAAATGGAATTTTTTTATGTTTTATCCTATATTTTCCTATAATTCTGAAATTTACGTCATCCCGTATTTCCTATAATTATAAAGTTGTCATATTTTTTCTTATTTTACCCTGTATTTCCTGTATTTCCTTGTAATTCCAAATGGGGACCGTAACTTCTTATTTTATCCTGTATTTCCTCTATTTTTGTATTTTGTAATTCTGAATTTATCCTTTACTTCATATCTTTTCTTATAATTAGGAAATGCTTGTAATTACAATATATTTTTGGCTTTGAATCCTGAAACACTGGTTGAATCAAACATTGACGGGAAATTTCGATTACAAGGGGCCGCTAAATCAGGGTTACAACAGGTCAGGGATAACAGTACAAAATCCGCGAATTGGAAAGTAGGCCTTCAAAAGCGGGCAATATCATGGAATTTTAAGAATTTGAGATAAGTCAGAGTATTTCAAGAATTTGAGAAAAGTCGGGAGATTTAAACTATAACCTGAAGAGTCCCCTGCACTCAAATAAAGAGAAAAAAAAGCTGGAGTAACAAAGATTAAAATCAGACAAAAGTAAAATATTAAGTATTATAGTTTCGAATTGACAAATTTTGTCCTTTAAAAGGTCAGGGAAAATTCAGGGATTTGAAACTGAAATGTTTGTGGCAACCCTGTAAATATTTGTAAATCAACATTTAGTACGTTTAAGCCTAAGTTTATAAATAAGTTCCAATAACAGGGCTCCCAGAGTTCCTATAATTCCTATAAATTCCTATAATTTCAATATGCTCCTATAATTTCCTATTTTCTCAAAATTGTTCCTATAAATTCCTATTATTAGCTAAAATGTTCCCATAAATTCCTATTTTTAGCTAAAATGTTCCCATAAATTCCTATTTTAGCTAAAATGTTCCTATAAATTCCTATTTTTAGCTAAAATGTTCCCATAAATTCCTATTTTTAGCTAAAATGTTCCTATAAATTCCTATTTTTAGCTAAAATGTTCCCATAAATTCCTATTTTTAGCTAAAATGTTCCTATAAATTCCTATTTTTAGCTAAAATGTTCCCATAAATTCCTATTTTTAGCTAAAATGTTCCTATAAATTCCTATTTTTAGCTAAAATGTTCCCATAAATTCCTATTTTTAGCTAAAATGTTCCTATAAATTCCTATTTTTAGCTAAAATGTTCCCATAAATTCCTATTTTTAGCTAAAATGTTCCTATAAATTCCTATTTTTAGCTAAAATGTTCCTATAAATTCCTATTTTTAGCTAAAATGTTCCTATAAATTGATATATTCTCATTTCCTATAATTCCTATAGTATTAAAAAAAATCGCTGGGAGACCTGCATTAAGTGCATCAATTTGTAGAAATATTTACTCTAACACTCAATATTATTATAAACATTATTATAATTTAAACAAAAATGTAATTTGAATCAATTCGTATTCTATTCGAGAATATTATTGTGGTCTTATTTAAAAAAAATCGTTCTGGTCAAATCTGCTAACACCATTTAATCAATTATTAAATCGGAAAATTTGAGACTGTAGCCGCTACAAGTTGAATGTAATTCGTCTGGTAAAAACCTATAATTTCTTCCTCTTATAAAAGAAGTCGTTTGAACCGAACCAATATTTCGTCATATCCGAAAATTCGATCCTAAATCAAACATATTATCAACGATATAATCGTATTAAAACTAGATTTATCAGGGGAACAAGGATCATTAAACGATATACCCTTACTAAGCCTCTCCCGCTAATGACAATAGGCTATATTTATATTGAGCGCACCTACGAGGCGACGGCGACCGTAGATCAATATGAACGCAGTCAACCAACTTTTAAATCGTCATTTCGGAAAAGTCCCGTTCCCGACGATGACTCAAAAGTGTCTGGGACAGCGGAAAACGCGTTGTTCCCACCAAAACCCCGCTGATTGTTAGTCTACGGAAATAATCTGGAAAAATATCAAAACGTGTTGAAGGTATCTGGGAAAATCGAGTGCTAACTACCTTTTTAAAAATATGTACATCGATTACCGAAATTTTAAATTGAGTACAGTCTTTAGTAACGCTAAATTGGTGATTGTAACGAACCTAGAAAAACTCGATGAGTCAGGTATCTCCAGAATATAGAGTAATGGCAGTGCTACGTCACACAACGTCACCCATGCTTTTTCCTATTCATAAAAATTCGCGCCCACAATGGCGGCCATGGCCAAAGCTACGGAGTGCTACTACTCTATAGGGAAAAATTTTGCCATTTAAATAATTTCGTTAAAGGTCAGGGATAACCAAAGATAATATAGAAATCTGTACCCTATAGACCTCCGAAAAATCCGGCTCCATCGGTTGCTATCTTTAGTTGGTTACCACTTACCATGGTAACTACGGACCTGATTTTTTCGGAGTTCCTACAGGAAGTGTCTAAACGCTATTTATTACGCGCGATGCCGTTTTTTCGAATCTATGGTACGAGGTCTATATTATATTTGGTCTAACTAAACCACTAGGGTAGTGCGATTCGTGGTTTTAGGCAATCGAGTCGGTTATCGAGTATATCAAATTTTTTTCATCGACTATTCGAGTCGAGTAATATTGAAATCGATTCGAGTAATCGAGTACTTGATTAACGGTATAATTTATCTTATTCGAGTCGAGTAACTAAAAAAAACCTATAGTAATTTTTTTAACGAGTCGGAGTATCGAGTACTTGATTAGGAGCTGGTTTTATTCAAGTAATGATGTAATTAAATTTAAAAGGAGTATAAAGTAAATTTCAATGCTGAAAAGTTTTCTTTGTAGGTACCGTTTATTGCCCTCCAAAAAGTTGTAAAAACCCCTTTTCGACTTTGAAGCAACGAGGATAGAAAAAACTAATACTCGACGAGTTTAGATAGCAGCTTTTTCGAGTAATCGGGTACCCGAATATGTAATTTTTTAGTACTCTGTAATCGACGAGTATTCTCCAATTACTTATTCGGGTTCGAGTTCGAGTTCGAGTAATCGACCTCAAAAAAGGCCGAGTACTCGGACATCCCTATAAAACACGCTTCGAAATCTATTTTCCCTAGTAAAGTTAGCGAAAAGTTATAAGATATTTATTTATATTTTGGTAGTTAGACGTTGTACTTTTCAAATAAAATAAAAAATATTTGTAATTTTACCGAAAATGATCGATTTTAGCATCCTTATTTCCTGGAAGCTAGTAAATTTCAAACTAGTCTGTGACCCTTTAAGTATATAATGATTACGTCAGTAGACAAGTCACGTTTTCGCCGCACGTTAACTTGGGCGTACTTCACCCGCCTATCATTACAACCTGACGACAGTCAATTCGGATGCTACCTGGCGAACAAATCAAATTAATTAAGTCGAGCGAAGTCACTTTCGAATGAGAATCGTGGAGTGTTTTTACATGAAGCTGACTATATTTTTTATTATATTTGATTATTGCTGTTATAACTCAAAGTAAATCTTTATTACTGAAAAACCAGGAAAAGTCAGGGAATTTGAATAAGGTCTAAAAGTCAGGGAATTCGAATATGGGTCTAAAAGTCAGGGAATTTGAATATGGGTCTAAGAGTCAGGGAATTTGAATATGGGTCTAAGAGTCAGGGAATTTGAATATTGGTCTAAAAGTCAGGGAATTTGAATATGGGTCTAAGAGTCAGGGAATTTGAATATGGGTCTAAGAGTCAGGGAATTTGAATATGGGTCTAAGAGTCAGGGAATTTGAATATTGGTCTAAAAGTCAGGGAATTTGAATATGGGTCTAAGAGTCAGGGAATTTGAATATGGGTCTAAGAGTCAGGGAATTTGAATATGGGTCTAAAAGTCAGGGAATTCGAATATGGGTCTAAAAGTCAGGGAATTTGAATATGGGTCTAAGAGTCAGGGAATTTGAATATGGGTCTAAGAGTCAGGGAATTTGAATATGGGTCTAAGAGTCAGGGAATTTGAATATTGGTCTAAAAGTCAGGGAATTTGAATATGGGTCTAAAAGTCAGATAATTATAATATGGGTCTAAAAGTCAGATAATTTGAAGAATTTGAGAAAAGTCAGGAAAATAACAGGGAATTTGAAGAATTTTAGAAAAGTCCGGAAAATGTCAGGGAATTTGAAGAATTTAAGAAAAGTCGGGGAAATATCCGGGAATTTGAGAAAAGTCGGGAAATTTGAAGAATTTGGAGATATTTCATACATTTAAATGAATTTTTCATCAAATTACATTTTTTCGGCGTAGATTGATTTTGAAATTAAGGTAACAAAAATGACCTTTTATTTGGAGCTGTAGGTTTTTTTTTAAAAGTGTTTCTCTGTTCTTCTGGCGAGCAAGAGCGCGGTCCCCTCGTCCTATTTTCGGGGCCGGTGTGGAGCTGAATCGAGGAGGATCCTATTGTTGGAAGTCTATCGATTCAAAGCTTTCCCGGAAATTGTAATAAGTCTCAAAAAGCCGACTTCTTTTGCTGACCATATTCTCACAAACCTTTTTTTATTTCTTGTAAAAAATATATGAAACTTCCTTTTTTTCTTATGTAGATTCGTTTCTATTTTTTTCACGACGAATAAGAAATTGCTTACGCGTATTTTACGATGCCGAAGGTATATTTTCATTTAAGAAATTCATCCCAGAAAGAGTTGCTTTAGCCAACGAAAAATATGCCAATTATTTTACCAGTTTCTCATGTTATATTTTTATTTTTCAGGAAAATTTAAAAAAGTTTAAACATAACTTTAGATTATAATTATCCGAGAAAATGCCATAATGATTTTCTAGACTGGTTCACGTTATGTTTATGTTTTTTTTAGTCGATTAATCAGGGCGAGATATGTGTAACGGCCACGCCAACGGGGGGATACGTGGGGACAGGGGTGAGGAAGTATTCCGACCACCCGTTGGGAGATTGGTGGTCTTCCTCAAACGGCCATCCACAAACTGTGCCTCCCAGACGCTTGGGATTACAGGAGCACGCCACTACTCCCGGCCACGTTACGTTTATCACAAGACTTTTTGAACCAGAATTGTATCAATTAACGTTTATACCTATAATTTACGACATTACGTGGCGCCACGAGCTCGGCTAAATTGAAATACTCGGTAAAATTCAGAATGAGCCTCCCTGTAAAGTTGAACTATATAATTTTGAGTAAAACAATGTTTTTACATATTAAAACTATGTCAGTTTTAGAAATATCCTATTTTAAAGTCATGTTTGTAAAAATTAAAGTTTAAATAATTATCTAATTTTTTATTAAAATTTTCCCTATTTGGTTCCTACTTCTCAAAATTTGGTTCCTATTTCACCCTATTTCTAGCCTGAAAAATCCCCTATTTCCCTATTTTTTTATTAAATCGCTCTGGATAAAAATATGGTTTGTAAATAATGAAATATCCGTACGCGGTGAAAGCCCCCATTGTTACGCGTCTACTTATCCTTTTTCAGTATTTTCATTAAAATTTCTCATTAATTTCGTGACATTTTAATTAAAATTTTTAATTAATTTCGAAAAATGCTCTTTTGTGAATTCTAGTCTTTGAAGTTTTACGAAGTCGAATACAATTTTTCGCTCATAATTTATTAGTTAGAACCTTTGATGTTTTGCAGCTTTAGAATACTGTCTATTTTTAGAAATTCATTTTCCGAAACTCAAACGTTAATATTTTAAATGAAGAACTGTAAATTTTCGTAATCGACCTAATTAACGAGATGTTATTCTAAAAATAAACCTCTTTGAAAGATCCAATATTTATTTCGTTCTTTGATGTCTTTCGTTATTTTATATCGAACTAAATGGTATCCGCGACTCCACTTCCGTATGGAGGGCTGACTCCGGTTTCTCAAGTTGTCTACGAGCGCCCGGATTTAATTAAAATTAACGGTAGATTACATTTCCAGCGTTTAGTTATTCTCTTTGAATTTCAAATTGAAGATGCCAAATGAGAATTTCGGTAAATTTTGAACGAGTTTCGGATAATATCCCTACAAGAATATTTATGTTGAGGCGATCATGTTTGAATTAATGAATAGGTTTATTTGTTTAGCGTGCGTTACAGAGCGGCTCCACTTAGGGGAGCACAACTGCACAGATTAAAAACAACAATTATTTGCAGTTTTCAATTTACAACAGAATTTGAAAAAAAAAAAAGGTTGGTTTGTTCAAGATGCTTTTGGTTTTTTCAAAATTCAAAATAGTTTCCTAGACGCTTAATATGTAAAATGCAAAATACTTTTTCTAACTCAAAATGCAAATTTTTCAAAATGTAAAATGCAGAATACTTTTTCTAACTCAAAATGAAAATTGCTAAATAGTTTCCTAGAAACTCAAAATGCAAAGTGTAAAATGCCAAATATTTTTTCTAACTCAAAATGCAAATTTTTCAAAATGCAAAATCCAAAATAGTTTAATAGAAATTCAAAAAGCAAAATGTAAAATGCAAAATACTTTTCTAACTCAAAATGCCATATGTAAAATGCAAAATACTTTTCTAACTCAAAATGCAAAATGCTAAATATTTTCCTAGAAACTCAAAATGCAAAAATAAAAAATACCAAATACTTCTTCTAACAAAATGGTATTTTGCATTTTAAGTTTCTATGAAACTATTTTGCAATTCTATTTTTTAAGTGGAAATCAAAGATTTATTTCACTAAACATAGATTTTGTTTTTAAATGCATAATAAATCGGTAAATGTTTTAATAATAAATCGATTACATCTTTTCATAATAAATCGATTACATCATTTTATAATAAATCGATTACATTTTTTCATAATAAATCGATTACATCATTTCATAATAAATCGATTACATCATTTCATAATAAATCGATTACGTCTTTTCATAATAAATCGATTACATCATTTCATAATAAATCGATTATATCTTTTCATAATATATCGATTACATCTTTTCATAATAAATCGATTACATCTTTTCATAATAAATCGATTACATCTTTTCATAATAAATCGAATCGGATTCATTTTTTCATAATAAGTCGAATCGGATTCATTTTTTCATAATAAATCGATTACATCATTTCATAATAAATCGATTACATCTTTTCATAATCAATCGAATCGGATACATTTTTTCATAATCAATCGAATCGGATTCATTTTTTCATAATAAGTCGAATCGGATTCATTTTTTCATAATAAATCGAATTGGATACATTTTTTCATAATAAATCGATTACATCATTTCATAATAAATCGATTACATCTTTTCATAATCAATCGAATCGGATACATTTTTTCATAATCAATCGAATCGGATTCATTTTTTCATAATAAGTCGAATCGGATTCATTTTTTCATAATAAATCGAATTGGATACATTTTTTCATAATAAATTGAATCGGATTCATTTTTTCATAATAAATCGAATCGGATTCATTTTTTCATAATAAATCGATGACATCTTTTCATAATAAATCGATTACATCTTTTCATAATAAATCGGATACATCTTTTCATAATAAATCGATTACATTTTTTATTTCCTTCCAACTAAAAACATTTAAATTGTCGGCAACTAGTATAAATAAAAGCGTGAAAGCCTTCGCTCTAAATGTTTGTTTTCCCGCAAGAGCGGTAAAAAGCCCTCGCATATTTAAGAAACTGGCGATAACATTTAAGGATACGTCGAAATGGCCAACAGAGGTTTAATGGCTAGAGAATTTCGTATACGCTTATCAGGGTCACGAACAGAGCCGTTATTTCGTCTTTCCAGCAACATTCCGTTATCCGCGTTCAATTCGAAATGTCCGAGGATGCTTTTGAAGGAGGCAATTTTGGCGATATTGTATCGGAATATATTCGGCATGAAGTCCATGAATAAAACATGGCCACTAGGGGTCGCGGGAGTGAAAGCGAAGACCGTTCTCCGTTCGAGAGTCCTCTCAAGATACCGCCGATAAACCGAATCTCCCTACATTTGGTTATCGTTGGTATATTCAGTTTCCCATTCTCAACTGTACGTGATGCGATGTCATTGTCCGCATTTGCAACAATACCCGCCTTGGGTAAACAATTTGTTTGTATACCCGAATATAGTTTTGCTTTGTTAGTTTTTGAAATTGACTTCCCCCATCCCCGGTTTTTTATCCCTCTATGGAAATTTTGTAATTGAAAAGCGGTTTAACGTGATTATGTATTAGGATGTAATGAAATTGGAAATGGCGCGGGAACGGTATCTCATTTATATTGGAATTTATTTTCGCATGTTTACGGTAAACAACGTCATTCTTACTCAAATACGCGCATTGAATCTTAAGGGCAATTGTCCATCGACCACTTTTAGTTTCTTTCGTTTCAATTTCCATCGATGTCCATTATATTATTTCGTGGAAATTCCATCGATGTCCGTTAATTTCTTTCACCGTGATTTCCATCGATGTCCGTTACAATATTAAGATGAAATTACATCGATGTCCGTTACAATATTTAGTGGAAACTCCATCGATGTCCATTAATTTCTTTCACCGTGATTTCCATCGATGTCCGTTACAATATTTAGTGGAAATTCCATCGATGTCCGTTAATTTCTTTCACCGTGATTTCCATCGATGTCCGTTACAATATTAAGATGAAATTACATCGATGTCCGTTACAATATTTAGTGGAAACTCCATCGATGTCCATTAATTTCTTTCACCGTGATTTCCATCGATGTCCATTAATTTCTTTCACCGTGATTTCCATCGATGTCCGTTACAATATTTAGTGGAAACTCCATCGATGTCCATTAATTTCTTTCACCGTGATTTCCATCGATGTCCGTTACAATATTAAGATGAAATTACATCGATGTCCGTTACAATATTTAGTGGAAACTCCATCGATGTCCATTAATTTCTTTCACCGTGATTTCCATCGATGTCCGTTACAATATTTAGTGGAAATTCCATCGATGTCCGTTAATTTCTTTCACCGTGATTTCCATCGATGTCCGTTACAATATTAAGATGAAATTACATCGATGTCCGTTACAATATTTAGTGGAAACTCCATCGATGTCCATTAATTTCTTTCACCGTGATTTCCATCGATGTCCATTAATTTCTTTCACCGTGATTTCCATCGATGTGCATTAATTTCTTTCACCGTGATTTCCATCGATGTCCGTTACAATATTTAGTGGAAATTCCATCGATGTCCGTTAATTTCTTTCACCGTGATTTCCATCGATGTCCGTTACAATATTAAGAGGGAATTACATCGATGTCCATTAATTTCTTTCACCGTGATTTCCATCGATGTCCGTTACAATATTTAGTGGAAATTCCATCGATGTCCGTTAATTTCTTTCACCGTGATTTCCATCGATATCCGTTACAATATTAAGAGGGAATTACATCGATGTCCATTAATTTCTTTCACCGTGATTTCCATCGATGTCCGTTACAATATTTAGTGGAAATTCCATCGATGTCCGTTAATTTCTTTCACCGTGATTTCCATCGATGTCCGTTACAATATTAAGAGGGAATTACATCGATGTCCATTAATTTCTTTCACCGTGATTTCCATCGATGTCCGTTACAATATTTAGTGGAAATTCCATCGATGTCCATTAATTTCTTTCACCGTGATTTCCATCGATGTCCATTAATTTCTTTCACCGTGATTTCCATCGATGTGCATTAATTTCTTTCACCGTGATTTCCATCGATGTCCGTTACAATATTTAGTGGAAATTCCATCGATGTCCGTTAATTTCTTTCACCGTGATTTCCATCGATGTCCGTTACAATATTAAGAGGGAATTACATCGATGTCCGTTACAATATTTAGAGGAAATTCCATAGAATTAGCCCTATAACACATGTAAACTTAAAAGATAAATTTAATAAAATAATTGAATTGAATTGAATTGTCCGTTACATTATTTAGTGGAAATTCCATCGATGTCCGTTAAATATTTTCACTGTGATTTCCATCGATGTCCCTTACATTTTTTAGTGGAAATTCCATCGATGTCCATTACAATCTTTCATGGAAATTTATACTTTCTTTCGATGTCCGTTAGCCATTCTTATTTCTAGGTATAATACTTCCGGTATTAGTAGGCCCTGGTGAACTTTGTGGATTACTGGCCCAACGCAAACCATCGTCTGCTAAGAATTTTGAGGGCGTTTTAAAGCAGAGATAAAGTGGTCTTTATAGCCCCGAATTAGAAGTGGTTCCAGATAAAAGTGCTCCCTTTGGGAATAAGACGAATTTGGTCCGATTGATATCCTCCACCGCGGTCTCCACACACGGAAGCCATTTTTACAGCGCCATCTCTCGCCAATTCCTACCCACGGATGTTTACCTAAAATTTGCATGCCTCGGAATAACACCCTTCTTTCTACCCAGTCTTATGAACGTCACGCTTACCGTCGCCCCGTAGCCGTGGGTGTACCCTTCTTGTTATTGCGATCGCCGACAACAAAAACATTGAGCCATATATTCGTAAAGGCTCTTAATTCGTCTGCTTATGTAGGACTCATCCGTGCAGACTTCGAACTAGTATTTTGTTATAAAATAACCTTGGCCATCTTGTGGAAAGGTTGGCTCCCCGCTTCAGCTGTGGATCGGTTTTCTCTCCCACTAAAGAGTTTATGAACTCATTCTTAGGCATTGGCTGAACTATTCCAGGGAAACATTTCAACAAGTTGGGCAAGCGTAAAGACATTTTATAAAATCAACTATTTATGGCCAATTTCGAGATATTCTTTTATTGGGACTGAATGTAAAAAAGTTATTAGTGGTGTAGGGCAAGTGAATACTTTTCAAGCAATGGGTGGAGCCAGTCGTAAGTGGGATATCATTTCGAGGGAGGTAAATGACCGAGGCCTTTGTTTCTGGAAAATTTTCCGTATTTTTCCGAAAAACAATTTAAAAAAGTTTTAATTCCATGATTAGTCTAATATTGTTTGCAAATTTAAATAATGCGGCATTTTCGCCTCATTTTTTCGTATCTAAAAGTAAAACTAAACCTCTAGACTAGCTTTAAATTGATTAACAATGTAACACTATTCATGTTTTGTAGTATGTTTACTGTTATTAGACATTTTATATCGATAAAGTAATTTATGTTTAAATTTTTTATTTTTCCGATTTTCGGAAATTTTATTTTTCCGGATAATTAACAACACTAGTAAAAGACGAGAAACAAACCACCTATTTCGTGCGTAATTTGAATAATCATCCCTGGTGGCAGTAATGTTGATCAACCTTGTTCCGATAACGTAACATATTTCAGTGAACATTAAATAACCCTTTACGAACTCCACCGCTCCTTACAAATTGTTAGTGCATTACGTAACAAACGAATATCAACGTAACAAGTGAAACACACCTATGGTCGTTGTCCATCTTGTTCACTTTGCAATTCTCTCTCTCTCGTTGTGCGGGAGAATTTTCTTTTGTACAGCGTACGGCAAAATATTATTCGTGAATATATTTATTTCTTTTGCTCTTGTTTTTAAGCATTTTCTTTGTATCTTGCCCTTTTATGAGAATATATACCTATGCATTTTTTGCCCAAAAATCCTATCTTATTTATTTTATCTGTAGCACGGGCTTTCAGGGAAGTGGAATTTCAAATATTTTTCTTTTTTTATTAACAAGCTCCTACCGAAGAGCTAAAATGTAGTATCTCAAAAAAAGGTTATTACTTTGAAAAAGGGCCTATGTAATAGAATTAATTTAAGCTATAGTAGTAATGTAAGACTTTCGGCAGATCCCTATAATACCAGCTACTCCCTAATTTTCATCAAGGCTACGCAAGAATCTCAATTTTCATTAAACCCTGAAATATCTACGTCTTTTTAAAATTAAAAACATTATGTTCAAGGTTAATTTTCAAAATGGTCAAAACCATAGTTATATCTGACAGATTTTGGGTTAAAAAATTGAAAATTATTTAACTTTTGCAATAATTAAAAATTAGTCAATTTTTGGGATACAAAATTAAAAATACTCAGTTTTGGGATTGAAAAATGATTGAAAAATTCTCAGTTTTGGGATAGAAATGATTGAAGAATTATCAGTTTTGGGATAGAAAATGATTGAAGAATTATCAGTTTTGGGATAGAAAAATGATTGAAGAATTATCAGTTTTGGGATATAAAAATGATTGAAGAATTATCAGTTTTGGGATTGAAAAATGATTGAAAAATTATCAGTTTTGGGATTGAAAAATTATCAGTTTTGCGACTGAAAAATGATTGAAAAAATATCAGTTTTGCGACTAAAAAATGATTGAAAGATTATCAGTTTTGCGACTGGAAAATGATTGAAAGATTATCAGTTTTGCGACTGAAAAATGATTGAAAAAATATCAGTTTTGCGACTGAAAAATGATTGAAAGATTATCAGTTTTGCGACTGAAAAATGATTGAAAGATTATCAGTTTTGCGACTGAAAAATGATTGAAAAAATATCAGTTTTGCGACTGAAAAATGATTGAAAGATTATCAGTTTTGCGACCGAAAAATGATTGAAAGATTATCAGTTTTGCGACTGAAAAATGATTGAAAGATTATCAGTTTTGCGACTGAAAAATGATTGAAAGATTATCAGTTTTGCGACTGAAAAATGATTGAAAGATTATCAGTTTTGCGACTGAAAAATGATTGAAAGATTATCAGTTTTGCGACTGAAAAATGATTGAAAGATTATCAGTTTTGCGACTGAAAAATGATTGAAAGATTATCAGTTTTGCGACTGAAAAATGATTGAAAGATTATCAGTTTTGCGACTGAAAAATGATTGAAAGATTATCAGTTTTGCGACTGAAAAATGATTGAAAAAATATGAGTTTTGCGACTGAAAAATGATTGAAAGATTATCAGTTTTGCGACTGAAAAATGATTGAAAGATTATCAGTTTTGCGACTGAAAAATGATTGAAAAAATATCAGTTTTGCGACTGAAAAATGATTGAAAGATTATCAGTTTTGCGACTGAAAAATGATTGAAAAAATATCAGTTTTGCGACTGAAAAATGATTGAAAGATTATCAGTTTTGCGACTGAAAAATGATTGAAAGATTATCAGTTTTGCGACTGAAAAATGATTGAAAGATTATCAGTTTTGCGACTGAAAAATGATTGAAAGATTATCAGTTTTGCGACTGAAAAATGATTGAAAAATATCAGTTTTGCGACTGAAAAATGATTGAAAGATTATCAGTTTTGCGACTTTTTTTCTTGATTGAAAGATTATCAGTTTTGCGACTGAAAAATGATAGAAAAATTATCAGTTTTGGGATTGAAAACTAAAAAATCAGTTTGGTATTGATAATTTTATAATATTTAAAAATTAAACAGCCAGTTTTTCGAATAATTTCGTTGAGCACGCCGAAAAAACGGCATTTATCTAATAACAGCGTTATTTTAATTAAAATGTATGCAAGACCCCTACAATTTTAAGGATTAGCTTCGCCACAAACCGGAAATTAGCGCCAAAACTATCAATAGCGGACAATATTTGAACTAGGCCTTGCTCGATGAATGAAATTTCTTCTAAAACGAAGATTTTGTAGTTAGTATATTTTGCCAGTAGGGCGGTTGTGAAAAACACGAGCATTCGAAAGTAGGCTACCACTTAGGACACGACTCCTTTTAACATTTCTTTTAAAACTGAACCGAATCAACTTTTATTTTCTCTCAGTCGCAATATTCGGACCATGCACTCTCGAATGGCAGCCTTTGATGTAAGATACTTAAGTGCCATCTACCGCCGGGAATTCGTTACTTATTATTTCGCGCAATTTTTTTTAATTCAATCGCGAATAAAATTACGTTTTGAAAACGTACATTTTTTCGAACGAGTAATAATTGAGTGCCTAGAACGCTTTTAGTGGATATCATCGCGTTACTTTCTTCGATTTTAAATGTTTCAAAATTTTGCGTATAATTTCACGTTGCTTTTATTTAAAAAAAATATTGTTACTGATGGTATTGTTATTGAAATAACGCTTTGTTTACTTTTTTATGGTTATTTACTATTTTTTGACCCATTAAAAGTTATTTTAAATATGTCCCATAGCATCGAGGGGCAGGTCACTTCCATTTTGGGTGCGTCTTAATCATAGTAAAATGATTAAATCAGGGTAATCAAGATTAAAAAATCTAATTAAGATTAGAAAATCTAATTACGATTTAAACTAGATTTAATCATTCTAATCATGATATAATCTTTTCAATTAGATTTAATCATTTAAACGAGATTTAATCATTCTAATCATGATCTAATCATTTTAATTAGATTTAATCATTTTAATTAGATTTAATCATTTTAATCACGATTTAATCAATATAATCGGTCGAATAGAGAATTTATCATTAAAGTCAAAACTAAAGTACGATTTAATCATACTAATCACGATATAATTTTTTTAATCATGATTTAATCATTTTAAACAATTTAATCATTTTAATCAGAATTAATCATTTATTCATGATTAAATCAGAATTAATCATTTATTCATGATTAAATCAGAATTAATCATTTATTCATGATTAAATCAGAATTAATCATTTATTCATGATTAAATCAGAATTAATCATTTATTCATGATTAAATCAGATTTAAACATTCTAATCATGATTAAACGTGATTTAATCAACTTAATCGTGATTAAATTGAATTTAATCCAAATAATCACGAAGAAATCGGATTTAATCTTTCGAGGGGTGCGTCGTTAATCAAGGAAGTGACCTGCCACTCTCATAGCATTCGTATATTTCGATTTGTTAATCCTGTAATTTTAGTCATACTTCCAGGGGTTAGTAGGCCACACTTTGAAGCTCTCTGGCTCTCTTTTAACTCATCGTAGGAAACTGGGGGAAATAACAGGCATACTTCTCAACTCCTACAACTCCTTAACATTTTGCGTAACCTTTTGAAACACCCTGTATACAATCGACCCCGACCAAGTACTCCCCAAAATTAAAAATTCCTTAGAAAGGGCATTTAATTTGGAAGTGGAGAGGGCCCACCGTCGCGGGGCGAGGGGGCCATTTGAAGACGGGGAACTTTTCTCCAAAAATATTCTCAAGTTTGAAAAGGGACGTGGTGGGGCATTTTCATTTAGCGCTTTGCTGGCGAGTAATTTGGGTCGTTGATGTCATAAATCATTTCGTCCGTCGGCGGGCAAGAGTGTCGGGGAGAAGCGGGCTCGACAGGAGCGGCGGCTGAAAGTTTCAGCTTCTGCCGCTTACAGGAAGGAAAGGGCTTTCCTTATTAAATTAGTCGTTGAGAGCGTGTGCTAAGAACAATGAAATCGTCGCCGACTAATTACTTTAGAAGTCGGCCCCCGGGAGCTACTGCCACCCCTACCCGAAGTCCAGACCATCTAGTTTCCCCTGTCCTTGTCCTTGTCCCCCCCCCCCATACTTCGGTTTATTAATCCCAAGGTATTAAGCTTCTTTGGCGGAAAAGATGCGAGCTTCTTTGTCCCGGGAGTTTTTAGAATAAAGTTTTTCGGGAAGTCTAGTCGAGATATGGAGAGCGGAGGTGGGCATTTTTGGTAAACCGCCGCTCGGGCTCGCGCGTATTCTACAGGGAAAAATTTCGCTCCTCTCTTTTCGCTCTTTTTTGAGAGCGTTAAAATAGCGCTCCTCTATTTTTGCTCTTTTTTGAGCGGTGAGCATTGCCCTACTCTCTTTTCGCTCTTTTAAAAATAAATTTCAAAGCTCAATTTTGATTAAAACGAGAAGAGCGCTCTCATCACAGGTGAAAACATGTATAATCAGCCTTCCATTTTAGTGATAATGAGCTTATGAAAGATTAGTTGATCCAAGAACGTATTTAGGTTACTGAGAAAGTAGAAGAAAAACTTACGCCATCTGTCGGGGACTTGTTTAAAAATATTATTTTATCGACACAATTATAGAGAAAATAAGTTAATTAAGAAAATATATCGTTAAATTAATAGTTAAATGTACCTTTTCCGTAATTAGTTAACTATTTATATTCTATAAGATGGAAGAAACCGTTTAGGTGACTGGATGATGACGTAATGGTGGTAGTTGAAACCCCTGTTTCTCTACCTAATGTATCTAGCGACCTCTATCGCGTTGAAATAGAAGCTCGTTGAACTTTCTTATCCTCGCCCAAACTCCAACCTGCTCCCATCCCTACGTATTATTCCACTCGGTCACTGGCGGACCCTGGTGGGCTTGCTTAAGTATTAAATTATGTACTCAAAATAATTTATTTATCAATACAAATTACTATGATCGGTAAATATTTAAAAAAATTATTATTAATTTTATTTATAATTTACATCACTATCTAGATGGCTCTGTCGTGCAGTAACGGTAAAAAGGGGGGAGGAAGCCCAGGTCTGACGTATGGACGACGGCTGAAAGCAAGCGTCGTCCAACCTCTAAAAAATTAAATAGCCTTGGTTCACCTCAAACAGTATAAATCATAATTTTTGAAGTCAGGGAAAACAATGAAATCAGAATATTTAAAAATCGGCTTAAAAAGAAAGGGAATTAAATTTCATCTTAAAACTTTTTGAAGGTAATTTTACTCTATTTTTCTAATTCTTTCAGCGTTGCACTAACCTTTGTACTGAAATATAAGTTTATTCAAATTTATTAACTTCTGATAAAAGTAAAATATAAAGTAAAAAATTGTTTAATTTTGACCGTAAAAAGTCAGGGTAAATCTCTTAAAATAGTCAGGAAAAACAGAGAAAAGTCAGGGAATTTGAATCTGAAAATATTGTAACTTAAAATGGTCAGGAGAAACAGGGAATTTGAATCAGGAAATATTGTAACTTAAAATGGTCAGGAGGAACAGGGAATTTGAATCAGGAAATATTGTAACTTAAAATGGTCAGGAGAAACAGGGAATTTGAATCAGGAAATATTGTAACTTAAAATGGTCAGGAGAAACAGGGAATTTGAATCAGGAAATATTGTAGCAACCCTGGAGTAGCCATCCCCTTAATTATGTCACCAATATTCCCTAAATTACAAACTCCAAAATTATTTAATTACATTCAAAATTAAACCTATTGCATGTTATTCCTTTAGAAAATAATCATAATATTGTGAATGAGAAAAATGAGTAACAGTAACTTGATTTAGTTTCCGGTATAAAATTATGATACGCTTCAGCGACACCTTCCCCCTGTTGCATTTAGTGACGCATACACAAATCAGCATCACCCTTACTTCGTTGCGTCATTTGCGAACAACCTCTATTACTCATAGGGCTTAGGGGTAATGAAATGTGGAAAATTTAGCTTGTTCGCACGGCATTTATATTAGCTACTTGTCCGTGAAGGGGATTAGGAACAACGCTAAAAATATTCTCAACAAATCAGGGCCCCCAGAGGTCCTAAAATTCCTATAAAATCCTATATTTTCTCAAATGTCCTATAACCTCCTATATTTTTGCAAAATCCCCAAAAAATCCTATAATTTTGAAATTTGGCCCATTTCAAATCCCTGCCACTAACAAGGAGATATCCCGAGGTGGTTCTCCCCGATTTTTTTCAAACTCGGGTTCGAGTAGACCTTCATGTACCCTTCAATGGTCATTCGTTTTGCCATGGCAACCAAAAATATTTTTCACAACTCAAGTTTAAACTTTCTCTACCATTTTCAAAAAATTAAAATTTTGGAAAAACAATTGTGTAAAATTGATAACATTTGGTAAAATCAATAAAATTTCGGTAAAATCGTAGGGTTTTACAATCCGTGATTTTCCCATGCTATTTTACGTAGATAAAGTCCAAACTTGAGTTGTGAAAAACATTTTTGGTTGGCATGGCAAAACGAATGGTCATTGAAAATTTTTTAAATTTCAAAACCGTTAAAAATACATTTAACTTAATTTTAAAAATTTAATGTAATTAAGTTTAAATGCAATTTGGTCAATTGGGGGACCCTTAAAATCCCTCAGATTCCCATGTTATTTTCAATGGAAATAATTCCAAATCATGTTGTCAAAAACATTTTCGGTTGCCATGGCAATACGAAAGCCCGTCGCAACTTTTCCCTCGCAGGTTTTTCAAGTTACATGGAGGTGTACATTTTACCCGACTTTGAACAAAATCGGTGATTATCACCTCGGGTCGTCTCCTTGTTAGTACTTAACCCCCGAGTTTGAAAAAAATCGGGGATAAACATTCGGCATGTCTGTTAAATTGCTAGATTTAGCTATAGGTTAAATTCCTCATTCTAGTCTATAGTTTTGTTATTGTTAACACGGTTAGCTACTAGTATATTTTTGTGATAAAATGGTTAAATAGTTTATATTTTTTTAAGTGAAAATCAAAGATTTATTTAACTAAATATAGATTTTGTTTTTAAATGCATAAAGTTATTAAATGAAATAGCATATATATAGTCCTATAAAATCCTATAATTTTGAAAATTAGTCCTATAAATTCCTATTTTTCCTATAAAAAAATTGAAGATTTGAGTGGCGGCCCTACGACATAGCTATTATCCCTAAGCAGAGGTCGGCGTTTGAATAAGAAATTATACGATTGTTTATATTTATCCATAACCGAGAATTATTCAGAAATATTCGAAAAAAATTATTAATTTTGCATGTTAAATCGTTGTTTAATCGTATAATTTATTCGTATTAAACAAATAATACTAATTTTAATGATTAATTGAAATTTTTGCGGTTAATTTATTTGTTCCGCCGACCTCTATCCCCAAGTAGATATAAACAGGTTCTTGGTATGAAGTGTAAAGGGTGGGGCTAACGATTTTTCTTGTTTTCCTTTTAGTAGGACATTATTATAACAGACTATTCAGGGTGACATTTTTACGAGCCAGATCGTTCATTTTAAAGCCTATATAACTTCACTCTATGGACAGTCGTAAAATCCTATCGGCGATTATCCTAAGTGTAAGTTACTTAATAAATATACAGGGTTGCCACAAGTCAGGGAAAAGTCGGGAAATTTAAAAATGGGCCTAAAAAGTCGGGGAATTTTAAGAATTTGGAAAAATTCAGGGAATTCAATTTTATCTTGACACTTTTTGAAGGTAATTTTACTCTACATCTATGACAAATTCTATAATTATCATTCATTTCCTTGAAAGTTTGGCTAATTTTTTCAACATTGCAATAACCTTTTTACTGAAATATAAGTCCATTTAAATTTATTAACTTTTGATTAAAGTAAAATATAAAATAAAATTTTGACTCCAAAAAGTAATTAGTTTGAAAAATGATTAAAATGTGGAAATCTAAAATAAAGTTTTATTTTCTTAAGAAATCGCGTTAAAAGTATGGTTTCAAGAATTGCTTCGTCTGTGATTTTATTTCTTTATGACTTTGTAGACCAATTCACAAAGTGCTTACAGGGAAACTCGCTTTTAGAGTGAAGCCATTAGAGGTTCGATTTTAATGCTTTTATTTATACAAGATGGCGTCAATTCGAAATTTATGGTGTTAAAGGGGAACGGCCAAACTTATTTCCGTATCAAAAGATTAACAAGACGCTCAATATACTAACACGTACCTTTTTTGTCTTAAAAAAATAACTTTTGGCCCAAAAAGTTGAAACGAAAAATAACGCCACGTGTTTGGGTTTGAATTTTCGCCGCCATCTTAGGGGCTGCCGCCAGCGCCCCTAACCCCGTATGAGCGATTTGCGAACTATCCCAACTTTTAAAATCGCGCAATTTAGGCTTAAGTCTCTTATAACTGGAACGCGCCGCGCGTGCAAAACAAATTTTTCGCGTCTTCAGCAGCGCGCGCTTTTACGTTGTTTTTCTGTCTCATCGACTTCAGTCTCACCAGGTGTCGCGGCGGACGCGCTATTCGATTTCCGGAATTTAATTAATTTTATTTAAAATTAACCACTCAATATTTTTTGATGCGGTTTTCGCCATAAATTTTATTTTTTAATGGGCTATAGGGCTATCTAACTGGTTAAAGCTTGACCGCTCCCCTTTAAGACCATAAATTCATAACCGATTTATTATTAAAAAACTTCTAACAACATTTTAATCGATGTTTTATTTATAAAAATATAAACCAAAGTTCAACTAAGGGGAAAAAATTGGCTTAAAAGAAACACCGCTTTTTTTTATTTTTCTAAAAGTCAGACTGTTGGCGCCATCTGCTAAGTTTTCGCCTATTTAAAAAATGGGTCTTTATTGGTGAAATAATCTTCTCCATTGCGAAATGTATACCGATCGAGGGGTTCGACATTCGTACAAATCCGGTACACTCTAGAGAAAAATTATTTAAAAAAACTAGAAATTAACTTGTAATCCAAAAATCTGGGCGAAAATTAGTTTTAAAAAACCAGAAGTAACACTAACATCATACTCTAAAATTTCAAAATCAGCTTTAAAAACCACAATTAACACTAAAATCTCACTTTAATAACCAGAATTAACACTAAAATCATACTCTAAAATTTCATAATCAGCTTTAAAAATCAGAATTAACATTAAAATCGTACTCTAAAATCTCAAAATCAGTTTCTGATTTAAATAACTTTTGAGATTTGCCAATGTCGAACCCCACGATACCGCTCTTAAGTAAAAATAGTTTTAATATATCAGCGAATGAGTTATTATAGTATGACTCAAAAGCAAGGTCCCTTAGAACCTTGAAGTACTTAAACCTTTCAGAAAAGCCTCGCCCTAACTTACGCGTATAGCGCCATCTGTAATCATTCTCCCAAAGTAGAAATAAGTACATTCAAAAGTGACATTATGACCAAACGTGTGTCAATCTGACCTATTTTTTAATGAATGTTACAAGTTGGGAGGGGAGAAGGGAAAGTACGCCTTGGGGAGGGAAGAAAGTTAAAACCAACAAATAACGCCTCGTAGTGAGGAACGGAGGAACTAAGTTGCACTGGTCAAAGTTAGTGTATTTTTTGTCGTTCTGTGGAGATGCTATCGCCATCTACCTACGATATAATACCATAGACTAAAAAAAGATCCAAAAAGGCGACAATAAATAGTCTTTTACGTGGTCGATCTCGAGTCGAGCATTCGTTAAACCTTTAGCATACGAAAGTACAGGGATTGTCACATTTTTGGTAATTATGTCACTTTTGGTACATTCTTTCGTCATCCTCACCCAGAAATGGCATACAGCACCCAGTTCGTTGGCGGCGTACGTGTGAACTTCATAATCAGCTTTTTATAAATAAATTTGGTCTTGCACACGCAACGAGGAATCTTTACAAATCCCGAAAATAGCCGTTCCAGAGCGGCGTTGATAATAACTACAAAAATGTCCGGAATGCGAGCTTTTTTAAAAAGCCGTCTTATAAATTTTCGTCTCTAAGCGGGTTGAGACGAAGAAGGTGCTGGGATGCGGAAAGGACAGAGGTTTCATATGAGAGAGAGAGGGATGTCCTGGCGAGCGGAAGTACCTCCGGGTAGGGCCATTATTCAGGCGGCCGTCCATCGCGACACGCGCGCCGCGACTCCCAAAGATGTAATTAATCTTTTCCCGTTTGTGGCACTCGTCCCTTTTTTAACCCTTGTATCGGGCCTCGTATTACTCTCTCTCCAAGCCGCAGCTCTTTCGACTCACTCCGCGTCGCCTCCAGCCAAAACGGATGGATTCAAACCCCTGTTGCGGTTTGTAGTAGACATTTTACCAATCCGGAGAAACCCGCGTTTGAGACGCATTTCAAAGTCAAAGGAATTTGACTGAAGTAGGGATGCACCGATATGGGTACAGCCGATATATCGACGGTAATATCGGACGATAATAACAGTTATCTATCATAACATTAGTGTATATAATAAAATCGTTGTAAAATACGGTTCAGTACACTGGTATGCCATTTTATGTGGTGTGGAGGGGTGGTTAGCACTTTCCTCTCGCAGCAAGAGGAGCCGGGTTCGATCCTAGCTTGTGGCAATTCCTTCCGCGTTGAGTTTGCAAGTTATCTCCCCACTGGTTTAAGGGGTTTTCCCTCAAGTCTTCGGTTTCCCCTTCCATAAAATTTGTTGAGGTGAACGGTAATAGTGAGTGTAGGGAGCTGTTGGCTCGCGTGGCGTTAAGGGCTTGCCACCTCCATCCTACCCGTTGTAACCCGGCCACCTGAAAAGTCGCTTGATGACTTAAAGCCTAGCTGATTATTATTATTATTATTATTATTTTGTTCTAATTTTTAATGAATAAAGGTTTGCAAGAGCGTATCCGAATACGTTTCTTTTCATTTTAAGTGATACATATTTTCTATCACAAATCACATATCGTTGTTTTTTATTTGTTTACACTCGTAACCCCCGGTCTAAAAAAGGTCTGATCTAGCTTCTGAACTCGGGCGTACGTGGCGCGGCGAATCTAATAAAATATTATCATTAGATAGTTAATCGAGAATTTTCTTATTTTTAAATTGGTTTCTGAAAATATTTTTCTAATACCGGTATTGGGTAATATCGACTTCGCTTAAGCCGATATTGGCCGATAACGATATTAGAAAAAAAGGCCGATATGTCGGTGCATCCCTGGGCTAAACGCTAATTTCCTCATCCGTGTGCAAATTCAATAAAAATATGTATAAAACGTAGGCCAAAACTATTCAGTTTCAATGTTCATTTTCATCTTTGAAAAACCTATTACAGACTAATATGGAGATCGTCAAAATGTCTTCCATTTTCTATTGGCATAGAACAAAGTTCTACATTGCGACCCATTGTTTTTGTTTGAATTAATTGATCCTTTTTGGCCACGCCCTATTCTGTGACGCCACAAAATTTCCAGACAATAAATAAGTTGTGAAACACCAGGAACCCCGTATCAAACTTGTTCCCGCTTAGTCGTTTATTCACTGTATCGTATTTCGGTGATATCCTGTCTGTAGTATATTCTCCTACGTTGCTTCTTCTAGCTCCACTCTTGGAACTAAAAAATCTTAAAGTGCGGTATAGTGGGATGCGACGGGATAAAATTAACTTTATTCTGAACTCAACGATTCGTCTCAAGTTGGATTTAAAGCGCGATAAACAATAACTAAACACTTTCCCAAAGTGGAAATCTGCGTACTAAAATTAAATTAAATTAACAATGATTAATTTTCTACTAATATCTGTCATAGGTGTTTCTGGAGGGGTTCGACATTTGTGAATTTTGCGAACGGGATTTTGGATCTCAAAATTTAGAAATCAGAAACTGTTTATCACATTTCAGAGCACGATTAGTAGGTGGTTTCTTTTCGCTTGTTTCGGGGTTTCGGAGTAGGGTAAGAAGAGTAAGGCTACGACGTCATCTTACTCCGATTCTGTGGTGGCGAATAGTTCGAGTCTGAGTAAAAATGTTTTTCCAAAATGGCTGTCTGTGGCCTTTTCCGCGGATAAATTTTGGCTAGCAGACGACAAAATCCAATTTACTCATTTACACCTCCTTTCCAGAAGGAGTGAAAAGAGTAACTATTACTCCGGAACAAGCGAATGGTTTATGGGCCGGAGTAATTATCATCCCCGGAACAGGCGTTTTAGGGTAAAAAGAGTACACTTTTAGTCCGAGAACAGACGAAAAGAAACCACCTATTGTGTTGATATCTGGTTTGTTAGGCTGATTTCTAGATTTTGGAACTGATTTTATCCCAGATTTCAGGATTTTCAAGTTGATTTCGAGATTTCTAAAATCATTTTTAGAGTGTACCAGATTTGTACCAATGTCAGTCATCTCGGTGCTTCTATAGCGTTACTTTTATTCTAACTTGGCACCCAAATTCCCCGACTCAACTCCAGAGGTTATATTTCGGTTAATATCAGTACCTGGAAAACTTGGAATTCCTGGAAGAGTCAGGGAATTTCAATAATTGGTCTGAACGTCAGGGAATTTTGATCTGAAAAAATGTAGCAACCCTGAATACGAATCTCTCTTAATACCGCTAGAAATTTATTCCCCCATCGTCCTCCCCCCTTTCCGATTTTCTCATCAAAATGTTCCTTCCACCTTTTACACCCGCTTAAAAAACGAATCTCCCGAAACCCTCCAAAGGGGGTAAAGTCAGTATGGGCTCGAACGTAGCGTCCTTATTAAGTTACCTTGACGTTTAGAACCGCGTTTTAAAATTATTTCTTGGTTTTAAAGCGAGCAGTTTTTTACGAACCTTGAGCGGCTCCCACTAAACCCCCTTGGGTTGCTTCTCCGTATTACACCTTAAAGGCCCCGTAAAGTATCGCCCCCTCTCGTTGCAGCGGCGCGAAACATTTTAATTTTATCAACCGATGAGATGTTCACGCGGTGTATCCGGCTAAAAAATAGGCCAGTTTTAATAACCGCACCGCCATCTATCGGTTTTAAAAATAACTATTAGGATGGTATTTGCTGCACGACAGGGAAAAATGACGAAATTTGAAAAATGACGAAATTTGAAAAATGACGAAATTTGAAAAATGACGAAATTTGAAAAATGACGAAATTTGAAAAATGACGAAATTTGAAAAATGACGAAATTTGAAAAATGACGAAATTTGAAAAATGACGAAATTTGAAAAATGACGAAATTTGAAAAATGACGAAATTTGAAAAATGACGAAATTTGAAAAATGACGAAATTTGAAAAATGACGAAATTTGAAAAATGACGAAATTTGAAAAATGACGAAATTTGAAAAATGACGAAATTTGAAAAATGACGAAATTTGAAAAATGACGAAATTTGAAAAATGACGATATTGAAAAATGACGAAATTTGAAAAATGACGAAATTTGAAAAATGACGAAATTTGAAAAATCACAAAATTTGAAAAATCGAGAATTTTGAAAAATCATGAAATTTGAAAAATCGAGAATTTTGAAAAGTCAGGGAAATTTTATCTTGACACTTTTTGAAGGTAATTTTACTCTAGATCTATGACAAATTATATGATTATTATTTAGTTCATTGAATGTTTTTTTTAATTCTACTAAAAGTACAATGTTAAGTTCAAAATTGTCTAATTTGGCTTTAAAAAGTCAGGGAAAATTTCTTAAAATAATCAGGGAAAACAGGGAAGCCTATATGCTGAAGTCATAGGTCACCGAGGTCACGCTGAGGTATGACGTCAAACGGTCAAAATACCATCATCGTCTCCTTTTTCGTCTAACTGCGCATGTGTCAGATATTATTGAAACTATCTTATTGTGTTGAAATTCTTTAAAAAAATAGATTATTACGTTATTAGGTTTCCTTGATGGCATTTGATGCCCTGTCACGCGATAACTGTTAATCCGCGAAATAATTAGTTCTTATCATCATCGGATCCATCGAAACAGATTTGCGTGTTACTCGTTCCAAGCGAGAGGAACCAGATTCGATCCCAGCTTGTGGCACTAGGTGAACACTCTTGAACCACTCCTTCCGCGTTGAGTGTAGGGAGCTGTTAGCTCGCGTGGCGTGAAAGGCTTGCCACCACTCTCCTACGCGTTGTAACCCGGCCACCCGAAATAATGCCGTTAAAAGTCGCTTGATGACTTGGGCCTAGGGTGGTGCCAAGGGTATTAGCCTAGCTGATTATGATTACTTTTCGCCATGAGGCCGCTTTCGGTATTTTGACGAATTTGAAACTCAATGGCGGGGGTGTACCTGGTGAAGCATCACCAAACTCCAGGTCCATAGAGCGCTTGGCTTTCACCGTCGGCACCTCCATGAAGGCGTTTGCGGTCAAAACCAACTTGAGGCCTATTTTGGAAAATTGCTTCACCGTCTGGTCGACCAGTTTAAAGTGATCCAAAGGAAAGCCGTTTGTCTTCGATCTCAGATGCTATCACGTCTTGAACTCGGAATCCATCTGCTTTAAATTCATTCAATTGACAATTTCCCACACTAGCGTAGTAAGAATTGCTTGTGCCAGATTGAATAAACTTAAAACTTCAAATGGTTTAAACAATATAAATTTATATTCAACAATAAAAAGTCAGACGACTCACGATGCAAATAAAACATTTCAAAATAATATTTTCGGGGTTCACGGATCGGCGCTTTTTCAAATAAGGAAACAAAAATAATCATTAATTTAAATCCATTTAAAAATTTAAAGTTGAGAAACTTCAGGCGTATGAAAGATTAATAAAAATTTCTTCTCTAACGCTTCTGGCTTCGGGTCAAACAGCGCTTCATCAAAGTTGGCCTTGGTCTTATCTACAGTTGGTTACCATGGTAGCTATGGAGCTAATGGTTTTCGGAGTTCAGGCAGGAAGTGGGTAAACGCTATTGACTACACGAGAGGCTGTTATTTCGAGTCGAGGGTACGAGTTTTATATAATCTTTGGCATGACCTAATAAATACTTTTCACGAAGCTAGGCTTAACCTTTTCCAACGAGACAGAACAAAAATTTATATTAAGACCATTGAAATATGTGTTGCTTTATAGAGAAGCTTAAAAAAATAAACTATACATGCCGAATTTGTTATAACGCAACAATTTGCACTTCGCAAGGCCAGGTTTAAACTTTAAAGGGGAACGGCCAAGCTTTTCCAAATATGGCCTTATTTCCGTATCAAAAGATTAACAAGACGTTCAATATACTAACACGTACCTTTTTTTGTCTTGAAAAAAATAGCTTTTGGCCCAAAAAGTTGAAACGAAAAATAACGCCAGGTGTTTGGATTTGAATTTTCGCCGCCATCTTAGGGGCTGCCGCCAGCGCCCCTAACCCCGTATGAGCAATTCGCGAACTATCCTAACTTTTAAAATCGCGCAATTTAGGCTTAGGTCTCTTATAACTGGAACGCACCGCGCGTGCAAAACAAATTTTTCGCGTCTTTAGCAGCGCGCGCTTTTACGTTGTTTTTCTGTCTCACCGACCTCTCACCAGGTGTCGCGACGGGCGCACGCTTTTCGATTCGATTTCCCGAAATTTCTTTATTTTATTAAAAATTAACTACTCAATATTTTTGATGCGGTTTTCGCCATAAATTTTAGTTTTTCATGGGCTATAGGGCTATCTAACTGGTTAAAGCTTGACCGTTCCCCTTTAATGAGTCAAATATTATTTGACTATTTAAAGTGTAAACCTGTCGGTTTCCTAGGCAATGAAATCCGAATACGAGTCAAGCTAGCGGCCAGAATTGGCGAACTAAAATGCCAGAAATTTTCCGCGCGCAGGACCTCTATAATAACGTAGGCAACTAATAAACTAACAATGGAATCGCGTTCAATAGCTAGTTTCAAAAGCAGAATCGAATCGTTTTAGCCGTAGCTTCATTTAGGCGTAGAAAGGCGTAATACTTTTTTGGATCTATTTTGTTATTCATTTTCCAAGTTTGAAACACCCCGCGGGTGGCGGCATCTGGATACGGACTTGGTCATAAATCTAGGAGCGCAGCGGCGTGGAAAGGCATTATATAAAACGTTGTCATTGAGTAACACCTGTTCTTTGGCGAAAGGAGAGATTTATGGTTAGAAAACGAAAATGGCGGCTATTAGCCTTAATTTGTTTCCCCGGCGCGTTCCGACTGCCCTCTACCGGCGCTCATTCTAAATTTAGTCATTTATAATTCACAATGGGGCCAATTACCGCAGAAAGCGTAGGTACAAATTCGAAAACAATCACCGAGAAATCAACGCGTTTCAAAAGGCAACGGAAATCAATAATCTCGAGTGTACAATCATTTCCTCAGTGCCACAGTCCGTCGAACGCTTAGAAATCTTATAGTTATTAGTTAGAAATTTAATTCTAATTATTTAAAAGTTTAGGCAAGGTGTACAGAAATTTATAGAAAGTTATTATTAAAAATATGGTTTTTAAGACCTTAAATTCATTTTACGTTATTTTCAATCGTTATTTCCGCCATTTTGTAAGATTTGATTCGAGGTTTTCAAATGACGAAAAAATATATTTACGTTTCGATGTGTGTGTCAGAACATGAAACAAACGAATACGTATGTTCATAATTTAATTTTACGTTTTCGTGACATTTTTATGCGTATTCCATATTTTTTTTTAAGTAAATGAATAGTTATTTTTATAAAGTAAAGTGGCTTTCTTGTTTAAATGTCAGGGTAACCAGTCTTCCTATATTTTTAATGCCTTCCTATAAATTCCTTAATTTTCAATTAAGTAAATTAATTCGATCTTTTCTCTCTGAAATTAAGTAAATTAATTCGATCTTTTCTCTCTGAAATTAAGTAAATTAATTCGATCTTTTCTCTCTGAAATTAAGTAAATAAATTCGATTTTTTCTCTCTGAAATTAAGTAAATTATTTCGATCTTTTCTCTCTGAAATTAAGTAAATTATTTCGATCTTTTCTCTCTGAAATTAAGTAAATTAATTCGATCTTTTCTCTCTGAAATTAAGTAAATTAATTCGATTTTTTCTCTCTGAAATTAAGTAAATTATTTCGATCTTTTCTCTCTGAAATTAAGTAAATTAATTCGATCTTTTCTCTCTGAAATTAAGAAAATTAATTCGATTTTTTCTCTCTGAAATTAAGTAAATTAATTCGATTTTTTCTCTCTGAAATTAAGTAAATTATTTCGATCTTTTCTCTCTGAAATTAAGTAAATTAATTCGATCGTTTCTCTCTGAAATTAAGAAAATTAATTCGATTTTTTCTCTCTGAAATTAAGTAAATTAATTCGATTTTTTCTCTCTGAAATTAAGTAAATTAATTCGATCGTTTCTCTCTGAAATTAAGAAAATTAATTCGATTTTTTCTCTCTGAAATTAAGTAAATTAATTCGATTTTTTCTCTCTGAAATTAAGTAAATTAATTCGATTTTTTCTCTCTGAAATTAAGTAAATTAATTCGATCTTTTCTCTCTGAAATTAAGAAAATTAATTCGATTTTTTCTCTCTGAAATTAAGGAAATTAATTCGATCTTTTCTCTCTGAAATTAAGTAAATTAATTCGATCTTTTCTCTCTGAAATTAAGAAAATTAATTCGATTTTTTCTCTCTGAAATTAAGTAAATTAATTCGATTTTTTCTCTCTGAAATTAAGTAAATTAATTCGATCTTTTCTCTCTGAAATTAAGTAAATTAATTCGATCTTTTCTCTCTGAAATTAAGAAAATTAATTCGATTTTTTTCTCTCTGAAATTAAGTAAATTAATTCGATCTTTTCTCTCTGAAATTAAGTAAATTATTTCGATCTTTTCTCTCTGAAATTAAGTAAATTAATTCGATCTTTTCTCTCTGAAATTAAGAAAATTAATTCGATTTTTTCTCTCTGAAATTAAGTAAATTAATTCGATTTTTTCTCTCTGAAATTAAGTAAATTAATTCGATCTTTTCTCTCTGAAATTAAGTAAATTATTTCGATCTTTTCTCTCTGAAATTAAGTAAATTATTTCGATCTTTTCTCTCTGAAATTAAGTAAATTAATTCGATCTTTTCTCTCTGAAATTAAGTAAATTAATTCGATTTTTTCTCTCTGAAATTAAGTAAATTATTTCGATCTTTTCTCTCTGAAATTAAGTAAATTAATTCGATCTTTTCTCTCTGAAATTAAGAAAATTAATTCGATTTTTTCTCTCTGAAATTAAGTAAATTAATTCGATTTTTTCTCTCTGAAATTAAGTAAATTATTTCGATCTTTTCTCTCTGAAATTAAGTAAATTAATTCGATCGTTTCTCTCTGAAATTAAGAAAATTAATTCGATTTTTTCTCTCTGAAATTAAGTAAATTAATTCGATTTTTTCTCTCTGAAATTAAGTAAATTAATTCGATCGTTTCTCTCTGAAATTAAGAAAATTAATTCGATTTTTTCTCTCTGAAATTAAGTAAATTAATTCGATTTTTTCTCTCTGAAATTAAGTAAATTAATTCGATTTTTTCTCTCTGAAATTAAGTAAATTAATTCGATCTTTTCTCTCTGAAATTAAGAAAATTAATTCGATTTTTTCTCTCTGAAATTAAGTAAATTAATTCGATCTTTTCTCTCTGAAATTAAGTAAATTAATTCGATCTTTTCTCTCTGAAATTAAGAAAATTAATTCGATTTTTTCTCTCTGAAATTAAGTAAATTAATTCGATTTTTTCTCTCTGAAATTAAGTAAATTAATTCGATCTTTTCTCTCTGAAATTAAGTAAATTAATTCGATCTTTTCTCTCTGAAATTAAGAAAATTAATTCGATTTTTTTCTCTCTGAAATTAAGTAAATTAATTCGATCTTTTCTCTCTGAAATTAAGTAAATTAATTCGATCTTTTCTCTCTGAAATTAAGAAAATATATTATTTTTTTCTCTGAAATTAAGTAAATTAATTCAATCTTTTTCTTTGAAATTAAGTAAATTAATTTAGTCTTTTTTCTAAAGTAAAGTAAATTAATTCAATCTATTTTCTGAAGTAAAGTAAATTAAATCGATCTTGTTTTCGGAAGAAGAGGTAATCAACCCGACACTCTTTTAAACCGATGAAATCTGAGAAAAGTGATTCTCAATTTTCGTCATTCTGGAAATCCTCGGGACTTTTACGCAGTTGGCTGAAAGCGCGAGTGACGCACGCGAGACCCGCGTAAAGTCTTTCTCATAAATACGCGCAATATTAATGAGCTTATTCTTATTTAATTGCAATTTCGTTAAGACTATTTTAAGCCACTACTGAAGAGAAAATGATACGTTCTGTATTAAACGTTTTTAGTATATTCGCTTCTACGCCTTTTAAATAGTTAATGCTTGTTTTCGTTTCCCGCGTACGTTGGTATTGTAGCGTAGTCGTACGCGATAATTTATTCATCTGAAACGCGTCATTGCCGCCATGGTTCTCGCGAATTTCTAGAAATTACAAAAAGAATTGTTAGTGCTTAAATATTTTACGGGAGCTATAGACGCGTATATAGTTCGTGCAAAATTCACATTTAACCAAGCAGTTTTCTAAGGGTTTTTAGCGTGTCGAAATATGGATTAATTAACTAACGGATGTTTCCGGGGAAAAAACCACAACAATACACTTTTCCCTCGATATCTACCGGCGTCTCACTGCATATCGGAAATAGCATTAGCAGATTAATTTCCGTTTTATTTATTTTCTATCGTTAGTTTTTATGTAGAATTTTCTTCGATGGCCATTAGCAGATTAGTTTAATTTCATCGATATTCTATTGAAACCAATTAATATTTTCATAGAGTTTTCAAAGGTGGCCATTAGCAGATTAGTTTAATTTCATCGATTTTCTATCGAAACCAATTAGATTTTTCACTCAATTTTCTATCGATGACCATTAGCAGATTAGATTAATTTCATCGATATTATAGTAAAACCAATTAGATTTTTTCGTAGACCTTTCTATCGATGGCCATTAGTAGATTAGTTTAATTTCATCGATATTCTATTGAAACCAATTAATTTTTTTTCATAGTGTTTTCAAAGGTGGCCATTAGCAGATAAGTTTAATATGACCCATTTTCCATCGAAACTAATTAGATTTTTATCTCAATTTTCTATCGATGCGACGATGACCATTAACAGGTTAGTTTAATTTCATCGATATTCTATTGAAACCAATTAGATTTTCTCGTAGACTTTTCTATCGAAGGTCATTATCAGATTAGTTTAATTTCATCGATATTCTATTGAAACCAATTAGATTTTCTCGTAGACATTTCTATCGAAGGTCATTATCAGATTAGTTTAATTTCATCGATATTCTATTAAAAACAATAAATTTTTTCATAGAGCTTTCCATAGATGACCATTAGTTTAATTGCATACATTTTCCATCGAAACCAATTTCATGAACCTCTCTATCGATGACCATTAGTAGATAAGTTTATTTTTAACGCATTTTTTATCGTAACTCGTAAGCGTCTCTCGCGCATCCACGAAAGAGGTGACGTCACGTGAAATCTGCTCATTGAGAGAAGGTGTATTGGATGACAAAGCATTAGGCGAACAGCCATATAAAACGCGGCATTGGTTGATTTGATCGTAATGGGGTGGGTCCGAAGGGGTGGCGGTGGTCTAAAACTAGATTGGAGACGGAGCAATTGGCACCGTTTCCAAAGTGTCGGCTTTACTTAATTAGTTAGCGGGTCCGGCCGCCAGGGGGACTTAACTTTGGCTCGCTCTGGGATGCCGCCAGCCTGATGTCACCTTAATTCTCTTTAATTAAGTGCTAGAAGCGGCGAGGCCCCGATAGTTGACGCTCGAACCGGCCGCGTTTGGTCTCTCGAAGTTTCTCTCTGGGGTTTTTGCGATTGAAGCGCTAAAGTTGTTTCCAACATCGCTCGTTATTCGCCTTTAAATTCGCCCCAGAGATGGCGCTGCTGCCGAATTAACTTTAGTGGCTTTTGCGGCGATCTAATCTCGGGGAATTTATTTTCTAGTTTTCGTGTTGGCTGGGATAAATCGTACGTCGGATTGACTTGTTTCCAGGCCCGATCTCTTCCGCGGGTTTTGGCGAAGTAAGCCCGAATTTACGAAATATAATTTAGCAGGGGATAAATTGACTGCTAAATAATGGTAATAAACGTCATGTAATTTTTTTGTAATTTTCCCTATCGCAGATTTCCATTGATGGTCATTAGCTTAACCTTCGTGCAATTTTCCGTCAATAGCCTGTTATAGCACATTCATCTAAATTGTCCCTCGATGTCCATTAGTTCCTCTAACAAATTGCCCATCGATGTCCATTAGTTCCTCTAACAAATTGCCCATCGATGTCCATTAGTTCATCTAGCAAATTGTCCAACGATGTCCATTAGTTCCTCTAGAAAATTGCCCATCGATGTCCATTAGTTCCTCTAGCAAATTGCCCATCGATGTCCATTAGTTCCTCTAGCAAATTGCCCATCGATGTCCATTAGTTCCTCTAGCAAATTGCCCATCGATGTCCATTAGTTCCTCTAGCAAATTGCCCATCGATGTCCATTAGTTCCTCTAGCAAATTGCCCATCGATGTCCATTAGTTCCTCTAGCAAATTGCCCATCGATGTCCATTAGTTCCTCTAGCAAATTGCCCATCGATGTCCATTAGTTCCTCTAGCAAATTGCCCATCGATGTCCATTAGTTCCTCTAGCAAATTGCCCATCGATGTCCATTAGTTCGTCTAGCAAATTGCCCATCGATGTCCATTAGTTCCTCTAGCAAATTGCCCATCGATGTCCATTAGTTCGTCTAGCAAATTGCCCATCGATGTCCATTAGTTCCTCTAGCAAATTGCCCATCGATGTCCATTAGTTCCTCTAGCAAATTGTCCATCGATGTCCATTAGTTCCTCTAGCAAATTGTCCATCGATGTCCATTAGTTCCTCTAGAAAATTGTCCATCGTTGTCCATTAGTTCCTCTAGCAAATTGCCCATCGATGTCCATTAGTTCCTCTAGCAAATTGCCCATCGTTGTCCATTAGTTCCTCTAGCAAATTGCCCATCGATGTCCATTAGTTCCTCTAGCAAATTATTCATCGATGTCCATTAGTTCCTCTAGCAAATTATTCATCGATGTCGATTAGTTTCTCTAGCAGATAGTCCATCGATGCCCATTAGTTTATTCAATGCAATTTTCCATCGATGAATATTAGTTTATTCTATTCCATTTTGCATCGATGAATATTAGTTTATTCTATTCCATTTTGCATCGATGAATATTATTTTGTTCTATTCCATTTTGCATCGATGCATATTAGTTTCTTCTATATCGTTTTACGTCGATAGATGTATTAGTTTATTCGGTGCAATTTCCCGTCGATTAGTATTAGTTTATTCGATGCAATTTTCCATCGATTAATATTAGTTTATTTGGTGGCATTTCCCGTCGATTAGTATTAAATCGATGAATATTAGATTCTTCAATTAATATTGACATCTTTTTTTGCGATTTTCTATCGATGAATATTAGTAACAATTGAAAAGCGAAACGTCTATCACGCCTTGCCTTAGAGCCATAGCCGCCATCTCGACCAATGCATCGGTAAATCCTTATACAAAATGCGAGTTGTAAACTTTATTAAATCTATTCCATTTTTGTTTCTTCCCAATTACTGGCCGGGGAAGAGAGAATAATTGAAGAGTAGGGTGGGGCTCGGCCCTTATTCCGAAGTTCGTGCTATTTTCTCGTTAGTCGGATAATTTAAGGAGAAGATTCATTTCTCTTTGCAACGAACGAGAGTAGTTTTCCGCGGACCCTCGTAATTAAATCGTGCCTCTGCTCCTCGTTCAGTTGGACGAAAAATTTCTTCTCTTTTTTATTAGCTAGTCAAAAAAAATCCTCGTAAAAAGAGGTCTTTTACAAAATGTATTTTTCGGCCCATTTTCTAAATGTTTTGAACAGCGGAGTTTATATAATCTAGTCACTGACGAGGAGACTACCCGAGGTGATAATCACCGATTTTGTTGAAACTAGGTGTGTACGTAGATCTTATGGTAACAAAAAATTTCTCCAAGGGAAAAGTTGCAATGGGCATTAGTTTTGCCATGGCAACCGAAAATGTTTTTGACAACACAGTATGTATATTTTCCCATTGAAAATGACATGGGGAATCTGAGCACTTCTAAAAAATAATAGTAATAATTCGAATTAAAATTATTAATTGTGATCAAATTCATACAACTAAATTATATTTTATTAATTTTGATCAAATTCAAACAACTAAATTATATTTGATTAATTTTGATAAAATTCATTTATTACCGTCGATTTGGCGATTAGTTGGTAAATACAACTTTTTATTTTTATATTTCGCTTTTCTCCATATTTACCGTTATGATCAATTTTGATCAAATTGACCAAAATTCATCAAAATATCATAAAATTAATTTCATTTGTCAATTTTGATCTATTTTTTTTATTTTGCGCTCAGATTCCCATGTTATTTTCAATGAGGAAATATACGTACTGTGTTGTCAAAAACATTTTCGGTTGCCATGGCGAAACTAATGTCCATTGCAACTTTTCCCTTTGGTGATATTTCATGTAACCATAAGGTCTACATACCCACCTAGTTTCAACCAAATCGGTGATTGTCACCTCGGGTAGTTTCCTCCGTGAGTCTAATCCAAGCAGCGATATATTCCCAGCAATTGGAGAATTTAAATTGCCAAAAGAAACTCAGTAAATGAGTGTATTCTTTTTCTGAGATTTTTGTTGTAATGGTTAGGTAGGTCGAGCGGGTAATACAGCCTTAGTTAGCTTAATTAATTAGTGCGGGCCAATTCAGATACCCATTCCGGTTTTGGGTTTTAACCGATACCGGGTTTAAGATTTTACCGATTCCGATATCAATACTGGGTTTGAGGTTTAATAGATACAGATATCGATGCCGATTTTTAGGTTTAATCGATACCGGTTTAGAGGTTTGCATATCGATACCGATTTTTAGGTTTAATCGATATCGATTTTTAGGTTTAATCGATACCGGTTTTGAGGTTCGCTTGATTCCGAGATCGATACCGATTTTTAGGTTTAATCGATACCGGTTTAGAGGTTTGCATATCGATACCGATTTTTAGGTTTAATCGATACTGATTTTTAGGTTTAATCGATATCGGTTTAGAGGTTTGCATATCGATACCGATTTTTAGGTTTAATCGATATCGATTTTTAGGTTTAATCGATACCGGTTTAGAGGTTTGCATATCGATACCGGTTTTGAGGTTTAATCGATACCGCTTACGAGGTTTTCCCGATTCCGAGATCGATACCGATTTTTAGGTTTAATCGATAAAGTTATCGACAAAATCTGAAATAACAGCCGACGTAAACTACAGCTTTGACCAAATAATAGGTGAAAATTGGTAATGACTTCTTAATATCGGCTGCCGAATTGGTTTTCACAAGAGATTTTGTTACGAAATGAAATATGCATTACGTAAATATTCTCTTTCAGTGCAAAATTGATGTAAATTAGATTAGTGTATTTAAAAGGATGTGTTCGAAAATTATGAAATTAAATATTTGGACCTAAGTTTCGGTCAAACAAAAGTAGTTTGGCCAACCAACAACGAAGAGTCGAGTATTTTCCAGTTTAGAAATTCGTCAGGTTTAATAACATCACCTCAACGCGACTCCTTATTTATTTTTGCCAAACGGGGTCAAAATCCGAGCCTTACATTTACACACCACCAACCCCATCTCTCGGAATTTTTTTATCGTTAAAGATCTCTTTCCTAGATGTCGCTGCGGCGGCTCTATTAATTAGGTCTAAGCCTCGCCGAAAACTAGCGAAAAGAAGAAACTCGGAAAGTAGTAAAACTGGCAGTAAAATTGGCTAATTCTCTAGCTCCGACTTTAGATCTTTTCATCCCCCCCTCAAAACTCCCCGTTTTACGCCCCTAATTATGAAACTGCGCTGGCCATTTTCCCCGAAACTCCATCCCAAAAAGAGTGTCTAAAAAGATATATCCTTTTTTATATCCCCGCTAGATGGCGCTGGCCGCATCCTCCTAATGATAACGGGGGGGGGAAGGCACGGCACGCGACGGAGCTTTTTAATGAGAGTTAAACCCGTTTTTCATCGATTATGAATCAGCTGTTACTTATAATCTTTCATTTCTACCCCCTTCCTTCCCGCTCCCCCCCCCCCCCCCCCGGGGATCCACAGGGGCGTGAAAGTTACAGATTTTTACTTCTATTTTTTTATTCGAGCGCTTCTGTGCAGGCTACAGAGGTTTTTTTATCATTTGTTTTTTCACTGAACTACAAGAAAAGGGGCTTTGTTTCGATTTAATTGTTTAGTTTGATGCCTTGTATGGGTTTAGTTAAAGTTTGCTTTCCATTTTTTGCTGAACTTCATTTGTTTTTTTTATCGCGGCCATATTTCAAAAGTTTACCCCAAATATTTACTGCTGACATAAGTAACAAAGTCAAGCATAAGTATGACAGTTGTTGTATTATGTAAAATGGTAGATGGACTATCATTATAGGGACTTGGCAGCGTGACGTATATAATACGTCATCCGTGCTTTTTCTAATTATAAAATAAAATACCAGCGTGGCGGCCATATTCAAGTTCCTATTCTAACGCGTGAAATGAGCTAATAATTACCAGAAATGAATAGTCGAAAGGTTATGCCAAAATTTTAAGAGCGCCAGAGAGCTTCAAAGTGTGGCCTACTAGCCCCTGGAAGTAGGCTGCAACAAGCGCCAAACCAAGCAGCAGGGACTTTAAATACTGTTTAAGTTTACTTTTTTACGCTGGTTACCTCGATTTGTTTTACCTACCACACGAACCCAAACCTTAATGTTCGCATTTTCCTGCTGCTTGGTTTTGCTCTTGTTGCGGCCTACTTCCAGGGGCTAGTAGGCCACACTTTGAAGCTCTGGCGCTCTTTTAACTCATCGTAGGAATATGGGAAAAAACAGGCATACTTCTCAACTCACCCCCTACAACTCCTTTAAATTTTTGTATCACCTTTTGAAACACCCTGTATACATACGGTATAATGGCAATGAATAATTTTTGTTATATTACCTTATATTTACGCTTAGACCAAGTAACAAGGAACGGTACACTCAATAAGAAGCAATGTTAGCTTATAGCAACGTCTGACGGCAGCGCTGTGGGGGCGACTTTCGGAAACTTGTCTACTCAAATAAGAATACTTGATAAATCGTCCAGAGCTTAGAGGTGATTTATGTGCCACAAAAGTAGATATAATTCAAACCAATTTCTCGTATGATAATGAAAAGCAATTGTAAATTTATTAGTATTAATTAAATCACTTTCTCCCTATTTTCAGTACTGCAATGGTCATAAATCAATTGAATCATCCAATTCAGCTTCTATTAAAATCAAACTAACTATATTGCTACTTAAATTTCACTTTTTCCTAACTAATTTTATCGAAATATTAAATGCTAGATGGCGCTAATAAAAGTGGGAGGAACTTTAGTAGTAGATCATGCTAGCGAGGAAAATAAGACTCGTAAGTTCTAAGGAAACCTATTTACATTTTCAAAAAATGTAATAAGGACTTACTAAAATGTACAAGTTTTCCCCGCGGTAAAGGTCCCCATATGGAGTTCCTATAAACGTCTAGCGAATAGGGTAGATAAGCTTTTTTTTCCTTGGAATAAAGAGGTAAATTAAGGAAGGGCGTGTGTTGGAAACAGAAGCTCGACGGGCAAGTGGCGCCATCTTTCGCGACTACCGGGAAATTTCTTCCTTCCTATTATTATTGATTACGAAAGATAAATGTCTTTTGAAACTCAAACTATTCCAGCCCACCACCTCGGGCCCATTTTTTCCCCGGGTATCCGTTGTCTAAAGCTTATTACGGGAAGGCGTGAAGCCCCATCTAGCGGCGAAAAAAACCCTTCTCTCTTTGAGGTTCTTTCTTCGAAAATGAGAACCTATTAAATGAAGGCTTCAAAAAATCCTGATAAGAAGAATGAGTTTTTACTCCTCGTAAGTTTGACGATCTTCCCTTCTCCCCCGCGTCAATTTTCGCGTCTTTGATACGGAATATCACGCTTATAGTGAGCCGAGGCTTAGTTTCATACGGCTAAGCCTTGGACTCTATATTCGGGACACTCGAGAAGGTGGTTGTTCGCGGGCGGGTCGTGATTAAAGCTTCCGTGGAAGTAATTACTTTAATGAGTAGCTCGTAATTTCTTGTTACTTTCGCCGAACCTCTCCTAGACGGCGTGATTCGCCTACTCCGTTTTAAAAATTCCTCCTCCTAAAACTAATGAGAGAGATTATCTATACGTAAAAATCCTCGTTGTTTTGGGGCACCGTTGGACATTTGAAAGGCGGGTGTTACGTTGTGTACCGCTATTTAGCGCCATCATTTAATTACGGACGTCACGTAACCAGCACCGCCATCCGGCTTTTAGCGGAATTAAGGTGTTTAATTAGCGAGAAATTTTACTTGGATTTTGTTTTGGATGAACTTGGAAATAATAATGTTTATATTTAACTGTTGTTAATTAGTCAATTATAAAATTAAGTTACAATAACTTTGAACTCAATTTTACACAATTTTGTCGGTTAAAGTAAGTGTAAAGATCCATATATTTTTGGTGTATCACCTAATTTCACAATTCTGCTAAGCTACCATTTGAGGTCAAAACTTATTGAAATTTAAAACGTGTAAATTAACGCTTACTTTGACAAATATTTAAATAATAAATTATTTGCATCGGAACATAAAATTTATATGTTAATTAATTAATTAACGTAAATTTTTGAGTTTTATTGGTTTATTTACCTCGGGTAAAAGGTAAGTTGACTTAAAAAACCTTGGCGGGCATTTTCCTAATTGGAACCATTCTCCTAATCCTAATGGTTCTCGAGATAAATTTTGAATGACCTTGAACTAATGTTTCAATGTCATCATAAGTTACAAATTTCGAACTACCCCACTCAGTTTAGAGTGTCACGACAATTTTGATCCATTAGATCTGGTAGTTTTCGATTTATAAGCCGTTAAATGTCGTGTCTTGATTAGAATACCACACATGACCTTATGGTTTTTGGTCTAACATTTCTCGGCTTCCCATTGGTCAAATTAGATTCTTCTACTAATGTTAAAATAGGTTGTAGCATAAGTAACATTATAACAATAAATATGACACTTCCTATTGCTTTAATGCTAATTTTCTAACCGAACCTTTTTTCGGCATTTATACTCACGACTTACCGTTAAAAATTTTAGCCTAATATCGGAGAGCACGTTCTGGAGTCGCGAGGGGCTTTGGCTTTGTTTCGAAGCCCGCGTGCGAATCACGAGTGATAAAAAACATGAGCTCGTGGCGCCGAGAAAAACTTTTTTAATTTTTATCATTTTAGCCGTATATTCCGCCTATCTATCGGAAACCATCCTTCGGCTTAGCGGAAGTCTCGCGTATTTTAGACACTAGAGGGCTCTGCACTGAGAAAACATCTTGATTACGCAATAACTATGAAAATCAGTTTGGTTGTAAATTTCGTTAATTGTCATACTTATTGTAATTATGTTACTTATGGCTGTAGTAAGAAAAATGCATTGGCAACTTAGGCAAGTGTCATACTTAATTTTATTCCGTTACTTATGATACGTGAAAGTGCGTTTTCGTTTGAAAGTATTTACATGTTTCAAAGAGAAATTCTTTGAAATTAAATGTCCTGAAATGCTCATAATGTCGAAATGTTAATAACAAGATGTCACGAACATTTGAGTACACACAATCCCTTCGATTTATTCAGAAAATCATAAATTGGGAAAATGCACATCATCTGGACCTCTGTTCATGTACATTGTATGTTTAAATCAACTCTTATGACGGGTTTTTCAATTGATACTAAATCCAAATATGACAGTAATGAAATGACCTTGTTTTAATGTTGCTCTTACTTTTAAAAGTCTACGAGCGGGTGCTAGAGTTCAATTAGGAATGTCACTCGTAATTGATAAATAATAACTTAACTATGGTAAGATCTTGTGACGCAAGCCCAACATCATATATTTCTACTTTTAATTCATTTTGTTTTATATACACACCTATTACGACGGCTTCGGCGGCGGCGGCGGTGGCGGCGGTGGCGGCTACACCGTACTCGAATTGCCTATTTTTACACTCAACCTCCCCGAGGGAATTACGCGTAAGAAAAGGCAATTCAAAATTAATATTCCAGAGTGGCGTTTTAGAGGAATTCGCCTTTTCACTTCGATTCTTAAGAGCGTTTAGCGATCAATACGCGAAACTGTATCGTAACACGAAAATACATTTATGGGATTTTGCCGGCTGGTCTAATGCGGTTTTTGAATCGGTTCGAAATGTGCCAAGTTGTTTGACGGATGTTAAACCTTGCTAGAACGTAGTTTTTATTTGACTATACGGTACGTAAAGAATGCTAGATATAGCTCATTATCCAGTACTTAGTTTTATTTTGTATTATATGAAAACAAGAACGTGTTCATTTATACTAACAAGGAGACATCCCGAAGTGTAACACACCGATTTTGTTCAAACTCGGGGATTGGTAGACCTTCGTGTAACTTGAAAAATTCTTAAGGGAATTTATTCAATGGGCAACCGTTTTACCATGGCAACGAAATTTTTTTTTGACAACAACAAATGGAAATTTTCCCATTGAAAATAACATGGGATTCTGACCGATTCCTAGCCCCCCCCCCCCCCTTGTGAAAAATTTGAACAAATTGAAAAATTTGGATAATGCCAAAAATAGAAAAAAAAGATAAAAATTGACAAAAATAACATCAAAATTTATCAATTTGAGGTCAAAATCGCAGGTTATTTTCAATGGGAAAATTTAATATTTTGTGTTTTGATAAACATTTTTCGTTGCAATGGTAAAACGGTTGCTCATTGAATAAATTCCCTTTAGGATTTTTCATGATACATGAAGGTCTACTAATCCCCCGAGTTTGAACAAAATCGGTGGGTTACACTTCGGGATGTCTCCTTGTAAGTCGGGAGAATAACTGTGTTGAGACGACTTTTAGCGTTTCTGCCAATCCACCTCACACTCTGCCAGAATGCTTAGTAACCGGTACCGCACTGGTTCCCTAAAAGTGACGTCTTCAGACGCGATTGAAGCTTACGTGGGTGACGTATTTCCTCTCCCCCCAGGGAAACTAGGTAATCAGGATTCGTATACGACCTGGAAAAGTCAGGGAATTTTAAAATGTTTCCAAAAGGAGAGCGAAAGCTCGGGGAATAGTCAGGGAATTTTAAAATGTTTCCAAAAGGAGAGCGAAAGCTCGGGGAAGAGTCAGGGAATTTTAAAATGTTTCCAAAAGGAGAGCGAAAGCTCGGGGAAAAGTCAGGGAATTTTAAAAGGTTTCCAAAAGGAGAGCGAAAGCTCAGGGAAAAGTCAGGGAATTTTAAAAGGTTTCCAAAAGGAGAGTGAAAGCTCAGGGAAAAGTCAGGGAATTTTAAAATGTTTCTAAAAGGAGAGCGAAAGCTCAGGGAAAAGTCAGGGAATTTTAAAATGTTTCCAAAAGGAGAGCGAAAGCTCAGGTAATTTTAAAAGGTTTCCAAAAGGAGAGTGAAAGCTCAGGGAAAAGTCAGGGAATTTTAAAATGTTTCCAAAAGGAGAGCGAAAGCTCAGGGAAAAGTCAGGGAATTTTAAAATGTTTCCAAAAGGAGAGCGAAAGCTCAGGTAATTTTAAAATGTTTCCAAAAGGAGAGCGAAAGCTCAGGGAAAAGTCAGGGAATTTTAAAATGTTTCCAAAAGGAGAGCGAAAGCTCAGGGAAAAGTCAGGGAATTTTAAAAGGTTTCCAAAAGGATAGGGAAAAGTCAGGGAATTTTAAAAGGTTTCCAAAAGGATAGGGAAAAGTCAGGGAATTTTAATAGGTTCCAAAAGGATAGGGAAAAGTCAGGGAATTTTAAAAGGTTTCCAAAAGGATAGGGAAAAGTCAGGGAATTTTAAAAGGTTTCCAAAAGGAGAGCTAAAGCTCAGGGAAAAGTCAGGGAATTTTAAAAGGTTTCCAAAAGGAGAGCTAAAGCTCAGGGAAAAGTCAGGGAATTTTAAAAGGTTTCCAAAAGGAGAGCTAAAGCTCAGGGAAAAGTCAGGGAATTTTAAAAGGTTTCCAAAAGGATAGGGAAAAGTCAGGGAATTTTAATAGGTTCCAAAAGGATAGGGAAAAGTCAGGGAATTTTAAAAGGTTTCCAAAAGGAGAGCGAAAGCTCAGGGGAAAGTCAGGGAATTTTAAAATGTTTCCAAAAGGATAGGGAAAAGTCAGGGAATTTTAAAAGGTTTCCAAAAGGAGAGCGAAAGCTCAGGGGAAAGTCAGGGAATTTTAAAAGGTTTCCAAAAGGATAGGGAAAAGTCAGGGAATTTTAATAGGTTCCAAAAGGATATGGAAAAGTCAGGGAATTTTAATAGGTTCCAAAAGGTTAGGGAAAAGTCAGGGAATTTTAAAAGGTTTCCAAAAGGATAGGGAAAAGTCAGGGAATTTCAATAAGTTCCAAAAGGATAGGGAAAAGTCAGGGAATTTTAAAAGGTTTCCCAAAGGATAGGGAAAAGTCAGGGAATTTTAAAAGGTTTCCAAAAGGATAGGGAAAAGTCAGGGAATTTTAATAGGTTCCAAAAGGTCAGATAATTTGAAAATGATTCAAAAATGTCAGGGAAAAATCAGGGAATTTTAAAAGGTTCCCAAAAAGTCAAGGAATTTGAAAATGGTCCCAAAAAGTAAGGTAATTTTAAAATGACCCCCAAAAAATCAGGCAAACAAATTTTTGAAAGAAAATATTTTTCTATATTTTTACCTCAAACCATTCATTTATTCTACAAAAATGGTGAGGGAAAATTTGGCAATTAAGTCAGGGAAAACGTGGAAATTTCAGGGAATTTAACTCCGAAACTTTTGTACGAACCCTGACCATGGTGGAGTCGTCTCGAAGTAATAATTCTCCCCACAGCATAAATAAATAATCTTGATGAAACGGTGAAATAGCGAATCGTCGGTCTATTTTTGTCTAGTTTTTCTTTATTCTAATTGTGAGTCCTTTTTTCTGTGTTTTTGTGTCTCATTTTTGTCGTGGTATATGATTCTACTTGGTGTTCCTTTTATCTCCTTGCATCGAAGCTCGAATCCGTGTCTCGTAGTCTATCTCTGTTCTCTCGGCAGCCTCTCTAACCATTCTCCTCTCTCTTCTCCAAGATGTATTTACTAACACCGGCTTTGGTTTGTCTTACTTTCTTACTCAATTGCTGCTCAGAAGCTGATACCGTTCGGGACGATTTTAATGACGATATTCGACCTGTTGGTAAGCCTCCGATTGTCACCTTTTTCTCTTTCTCCGCTGATTGTCAAATAATCTACGGCTTCTTCACTCGCGTATCACTCGCCTCAAGAAGGTATTGGTGTGAACGGAGAACCCTGATCGCCCCGTGATTCCTTGGAGAAAAGCCACGCCCTTCGGCCCTCTCTCTCGGGGACACATTCTCTGTTTACACGAATACGTTCTTGCTTTTTAAACTTCAAACTTTCTTAAATAATCATGGTTGCCACAAGTCAGGAAAAAGTCGGGGAATTTAAAGAATTTGAGATAAATCAGGGAATTTTAAGAATTTGAGATACGTCAGGGAATTTAAGAATTAGAGATAAGTCAGGGAATTCTAAGAATTTGAGATACGTCAGGGAATTTAAGAATTAGAGATAAGTCGGGGTATTTTAAGAATTTGAGATAAGTCAGGGAATTTAGAAATTTGAGATAAGTCAGGGAATTTAGAAATTTGAGATAAGTCAGGGAATTTAGAAATTTGAGATAAGTCAGGGAATTTAGAAATTTGAGATAAATCAGGGAATTTTAAGAATTTGAGATAAATCAGTCAATTTTAAGAATTTGAGATAAATCGGGGAATTTTAAGAATTTGAGATAAATCGGGGAATTTTAAGAATTTGAGATAAATCGGGGAATTTTAAGAATTTGAGATATATCAGTCAATTTTAAGAATTTGAGATAAATCAGGGAATTTTAAGAATTTGATATAACTCGGGGAATTTTAAGAATTTGATATAAGTCAGGAGATTTTAAGAATTAGAGAAGTCAGGAAATTTTAAGAATTAGAGAAGTCAGGGAATTTTAAGAATTTGATATAAGTCAGGGAATTTTAAGAATTTGATATAAGTCAGGGAATTTTAAGAATTTGATATAAGTCAGGGAATTTTAAGAATTTGAGATAAGTCAGGGAATTTTAAGAATTTGAGATAAATCAGGGAATTTAAACTATAACCCGAAGAGTCACCTACACTAAAATTAAAACTGAAGTAACAAAGATTAAAATCTGATAAAACTAAAATATAAAGTTCAGAAATGACAAATTTTGTCCTTAAATAAGGTCAGGAAAAAATTAGGGAACTTGAAACTGGAATTGTTTTGTTGGCAACCCTGATAATGTAATTTATATTTTACTACTTGGATAGATAATTAATGCAATTTTTATACTGACACCTTTATGGTAAGCCTCCTTATATATTTTAGAAATAGATAATGCCAGAAGCTTATAAATACATTTCTTAAGAGAAAAGTAACTATCACCCTATACTGCTAATGTTATTTACTTGGAACATGTACCTCCGTAAGCTCCCTTGAGCTTACGGAGGTGCACGTTTCATTTTTATAGCCTAGGTTTTCTCGGAAGAAATATATTATCAACTTCTGATGATAGAAAGTAGCGAGAATGAATTCAGTTCACTATGAATGTGGAACTGCTGCTTTCGCATAGTTTGTAGAGAAAGGTCGTCCGCTTCGACTTTTCGTGAAGCACTTTCGCCATCTATGTTTACGTTTGGTCATTAAAAAGCGGACGAACTTTCGCAACGAAGTAAGCGATAGACGCTCCAATAAAACGTCTTCAACGAAATTGCCAAAAAGTAATAATTCCTAGAGCCAGGACCTGCAAGTTACTGTTTATACAGGGTGTTTCAAAAGGGTATGCAAAAGTTTGAAGGAGTTGTAGGGGGTGAGTTGAGAAGTATGCCCGATTTTCCCCATTTTCCTACGATGAGTTAAAAGAGCGCCAAAGGGCTTCGAAGTGTGGCCCCCTGGAAGTAGGCTGTAACGAGCGCCAAACCAAGCAGCAGGGAAATGCGAACATTAAGGCTTGGTTTCGTGTGATAAGGTGAAAATGAACTTTGTAAACAAATCGAGGTAACCAGCGTAAAAAGTAAACATAAACAGTATTTAAAGTCCCTGCTGCTTGGTTTGGCGCTTGTTGCAGCCTACTTCCAGGGGCTAGTAGGCCACACTTTGAAGCTCTCTGGCGCTCTTTTCACTCATCTAAAGAAAATTAAAAAAAAAACAGGCATACTTCTCAACTCACCCCTACAACTCCTTCAAACCTTTGCATACCCTTTTGAAAAACCCTTTGTATAGTGCTTGTTGAAATAATGGAAACTTTTCACTTGTACGGTTTGCAACAAGTATTTCCTTATAGCAAAAACACAACGGTTTTTTTACAGGTGAAAAGTTACCATTCTTTCAACAACAGTAACTGGCGGGTCCTGGTTCTCATAAATATTACTTGGTGATTTACTTGAAAAGGTTTTATTTAAGCGCCTATATTTCCACGTATTTTCTCAATAATTTAGTAGTGTTCTTTTATAATGAATATGATATGATTTGAAACGTAGCTACGATGAATATTTGACTAGGTTGTCTAATGTATGTCTGGTGTTTTTGCAGAGGCTGAGCGTCTCAAGCGCATGTACCCGGAAAATGAGCGCCTTATAGCCAACATCCCCAGTCGCTTCTTCGAAGTCATCTATCCCGTTCAGGTTCGCTACCACCAGAAACTGGGCATTTCTACTCGAGATGCCAGTGCCAACAAAGTAAGTCCCATCGCGGAGACGAAGGACCAGGAGTCCCGATGTTCGGAGAATGGAGGTTGATAACCAAGGGGGTACACACCGGACCTTTTTTCGCGCGTGAAGTATTCGGAATTTATTTTTTATTATTTATTAGTTTTTTATTTATGCGAAAATGATAGTACAGTTTGTATTAAAAGAAATTCTAATGCACAATTTCCCTCCTAGCTAAGCTGAGCTTGTATTTAGGAGGGCAATGTTTTATAGATAACAAATTTAACATTCATAATTTGAATAATACATTATACTTCTCTGTACACTGAGGGTTTATCAGGAAATTACAAAGGAAAAAAAATTAAATTAAACTATGTCTAAAAAGTACATGCATATAATAGTTAGTTCTATCGCAAATAGTTCCATTAAGAATTTTAGAGTGTTATTACATTTGACCAAATATAGTTTTTTAATTTATTTTTTAATGAATTTGAATTTGAAATTGGAATTGGCGATTTATCAATTTTTAGCTCATTAATGAAGGTATTGAAAAATTTAGGACCCAAATATATTAAACTCCTTCGTACTAGGGCAAAATTTGCTATGGGTAAACGAATATTTTGATTAGCAACAAAGCGAGTGCGGTAGCAAGAGCGCCACCCATAGAGTGGAAGGAGCGCGTGAAACACTAATTCTAACGGGCCAAGTTGTTTTCGAGGCGTGTATAAATATAGTCCGAAGAGCGATGGTATTAACTTACTTTCTACGCAGACTTAGGTGGGGTGGCGGAGTGGTTAGCACTTTCGCCTCGCAGCAAGATTAGCCGGGTTCGATCCTAGCTTGTGGCACTGGGTGAAAACTCGGAACAACTCCTTCCGCGTTGAGTTTGCAAGTTCTCTCGTCACTAGTTCAAAGGGGTTTTCCCCCGGACTCTTCGGTTTCCCTTCCATAAAAACTTGTTGAGGTTAAAGGTAATAGTTATTGTACGGAGCTGGCATGAAGGGCTAGCCACCACCCTCCTACCCATTGTAACCCGGCCATTGTAAAGGTGGTATAGGGTTAGTACACGACCTGGAATACCTGGAAAAGTCAGGGAATTTGAAAATGTTTCCCAATGGTCAGGGAATAGTCAGGGAAATTTTAAATGGTCCGAAATAGTAAGGGAATTTTAAAATTACCCCAAAAATAAATCCTGAAAATAAATTTTTGAAAAATGTCTTAAAAATACGTAATTAGCATTTTTAAAGATTTTACCTCAAAATAGGGATGCACCGATATGGGTACAGCCGATATATCGGCCGATTTTATCGGCCTAGGAGAGCCGATATATCGGCCGATATTAACAAAGTTACCTATCACAATATTATGCTTTTTTGTTTACTCTCGTAACCACCTGTTAAAAAATGATATGATCTATGGCTTTTGGAGTCGAAAAACCACTTATGATTCCTGACCGTTTTGGACGCGAATAATTATTTCCTACAACAGCGATCAACTGGCCTTTTTAAAAGGAAATGTAAGGTTGTGGCAATAAATGTTTTCCATTAATTAGTTAGTTGAGTATCGCCTTTTTTTAAAGTTTTTCCTGAAAATATTTTTCTAATACCAGAAGTATCGGCTAATATCGGCCTCGCTTAAGCCGATATTGGCCGATACCGATATTTGAAAAATTAGCCGATATATCGGTTACCGATATATCGGTGCATCCCTACCTCAAAACATAAATTTATTCTACAAAAATGGTCAGGGAAATTTGGAGATTTAGTCAGGGAAAACCTGGAAATGTCAGGGAATTTTATTCCGGAACTTTTGTACGAACCCTGGGTAAATGGAGTGCCTGCGAAAAAAGACCCGGTGCTTACCCCCTTTTTTTGGCAGAATGCCAGCGGGAGAGGGAGGGGGGGTGGGCAACATCGGGTGTTCTTTTGCACCTGAGTGTTCGTGGTGGCGTTTAATGGCGTACCCCAGCGGGTGAATCAGTGGCTTTGACGTCATCCCTTCACGTGCGAAACATACCCGGTGTTGACCCCCTCTTGCGTAAGCCTGCCTCCCCATTTTCGCTGTCACGTGAAAACTGTCTTACAACACGACTCCTTGTCCTTTACACCATGGTGCCTTTATACGTATAACCGCCTCCGTAGTTGGTGCTCTGACCAACTCTCAACCGTCTCTTTCAGACAGGAAAGCACTTTCATCAAACTTCATTGCTCATTAAAGCTTTCACGTACAAGTTCCGATTGGAGCTTGAGCTCAACACGTAAGTGATTTCGTTGCGGATACAATATGGAGATTAAGCACCTACACTTAGACGTCACGTAAATAGTTAAAATTGCATTTTGAAGTTTTAACAGGGTTATTAAAATTATAATTTTTTCAGTTTTAACTGGGTTATTAAAATTATAATTTTTTCAGTTTTAACAGGGTTATTAAAATTATAATTTTTTCAGTTTTAACAGGGTTATTAAAATTATAATTTTTTCAGTTTTAACAGGGTTATTGAAATTATAATTTTTTCAGTTTTAACAGGGTTATTGAAATTATAATTTTTTTCAGTTTTAACAGGGTTATTGAAATTATAATTTTTTCAGTTTTAACAGGGTTATTGAAATATAAATTTTTCAGTTTTAACAGGGTTATTGAAATATATTTTTTTAGTTTTAACAGGGTTATTGAAATTATAAATTTTTAGTTTTAACAGGGTTATTGAAATTAGAATTTTTTTCAGTTTTAACAGGGTTATTGAAATATAACTTTTTTAGTTTTAACAGGGTTATTGAAATTATATTTTTTTTAGTTTTACATGGTTATTGAAATTATATATTTTAGTTTTAACAGGGTTATTAGAGTACAAATGGTTGCGCAGCTCGTTCGTTAAACTAATTAATTGGCGACTGCTATCATGAAAATATTTAAAACCATTTGAAAATTTTAATAATAATAATTAATTTTTTTTATTTAAAACTTACATTTTACGTTTAAAATAGTGTTATCTACAGAAATATAATTAAATAGAAAACATTAACCAATTTCTCTAAATTATTAGTAATAAAAATGTTAACAGCCAGTTCCGTAAATCGAACCAAAGCATGATAACTGTAATTTTATTTCAAATTCTGAACACTCGGTAGGGCTGAGGTAGCACTACCCATCGGCTGTGTGGGAAAGCTCGCTCTTATTTTAACGGGGTGGTTTATACGCTAATAACCGCCTTTTTAAATTCTTGAATCAAATATAGTTTATTAAATTTCGCTACCTGAGAGCTAAGGTCAAACAAGTCCTTTTTTAGTATATTTTAATTATTAGATTACTATTGCAATTATTAAAAATATAACACTAAATCTTATTTTTCTCAAAAGGGGCTTTTTGATTTGTTTGACCTTGGCTCTCAGGTGGTTTTGGTTTTATTCCTAATTATTTGAATATTAATTTATTTTGTTTGCGCTTAATCTCTCTATTTCTTTAATTAGAGGCACGTATCTAATTAGTGTTTCTATTTTCGTAGGCATTTACTTGCCCCAAACCTGTTCCAAAAACATTTCCTTCCTGAAGGTGCCCAACAAATTTCTACTCAGGTATTTATTTTATAATCGCATTCAATTTTCATTTAGCTTACGGTCAAGATCTTATTTAGGTTGATGAGAACGTACCTTCGTAAACCCGCTAGCGTGATCTACTACCTAAGCTCCACCCTCATTTCAAATTGTTCCATTTTCCCATTTGAATAGCGCCATCTATCGTTCGTAATATCATTTTCTATAATTAGATAGAAAAAAGTTTAAGTTAGATATTCCTCCCTACTGGGGGGAACTAATGTTAATTCCCCCTCCAACCTTTGGGTCGATTTAAAACTTCAAATTGACTAATTAAATTTAAGTTAGTTAAATTAAAATTTTTCCTCAATTAGATAACTGAATTCTTCAAATAACTGAATTTAAATCTAAGCTACTGTAGCGACATCTTTAGCTCAAATAATAAATAAATTATACTTGAAATTAAGAATCTCTACGCTATTTCTTGGTAACTTATTTTTATTAAATCTAAAAAAATTAAAGGCAAAAGAGTGTTAAATCTACATTCCGTTTTTAATTATTTTGAAATAAGTCCCCGACAGGTGGCGTTACTTTTAAATTTTCAATGGGGAATTGGTAGCATGACGTAGATAATACGTCACCCACGCTTTTTACAATTGAAAAAAAAAGATACGGCGTGACATCATGCTGCCAAGTCCATATTGCGATTTTCAGTCACGCTTAGATAGTACTTTTCGCTTCTATAAACGGCTAGATAGGTACGTTCACAGTAACCTAGATCCGTTCTTTGGATGGTATGATGATTCTATAATGGTATCTTTGGGAAACAGGAAATAGAACATTGCTACTATCATGGGACAATTAAAGACTATCCCGGAGCGGTCGCTGCCTTCCGAACTTGTAGTGGTGTCAGGTAAGACAAATATAGCTCCACAATTACCTCCACTAGCTCCGTAATTACCGACCTTCGGGGTCTAACAGATTCTTCAAATACTTTGGCGCCCACGAATCCTAAATCGAGATTCGATTAGGCTAAGCCCATAAAAATATTTAATGGAGGAAAATCATTTGCATTAAGTTTCCTAAAATGTGTATTAGAGCCAGAAATGATTTCGAATAATCCGTTAAAAATCCAATAAAACAAAACCGTATCTCTGAACAGTTGGACGGATTCGTTGGTTATGTATTTAACTTTCAGGGTTGCCATAGGTCAGGGAAAAGTTAGGGAATTTAAAAATGCATATATAAAGTGCGGGAGAAGACAGGAAATTAGTCAATGTACGGGTAAAGTCAGGAAATTTGTAAATGCACATAAAAAGTACGGGAAAAGTCAGGAAATTTGTAATTTCACATAAAAAGTACGGGAAAAGTCAGGAAATTTTTAAATTCACATAAAAAGGACGGGAAAAGTCAGGAAATTTGTAAATGCACATATAAAGGACGGGAAATGTCAGGAAATTTGTAATTTCACATAAAAAGTACGGGAAAAGTCAGGAAATTTGTAAATGCACATATAAAGGACGGGAAATGTCAGGAAATTTGTAATTTCACATAAAAAGTACGGGAAAAGTCAGGAAATTTTTAAATTCACATAAAAAGGACGGGAAAAGTCAGGAAATTTGTAAATGCACATAAAAAGGACGGGAAAAGTCAGGAAATTTGTAAATGCACATATAAAGGACGGGAAAAGTCAGGAAATTTGTAAATGCACATATAAAGTACGGGAAAAGTCAGGAAATTAGTAAATATACTTAAAAATCCTTGAAAAGTTTGGAAATTTGGCAATTGTTCATAAAAAGTACGCTAAAAGTATTTGAAAATACGTGACGTCGTAAATAGGTAATTGTTTCGTCATTTTATGCTTAACCTTTCTCGCGAAATGTAATGCTTTGTTGAAATAGTTTTAAAACCGATAGGATTCGTGATATATCGCTCAGTAAAAATTGTACACCAGATTTCGGATTACCAAAGATTTTTTCATTAGTATTGATGATTTCCCATTTTTTGTCGAAGTCATGATTCCCAGGATTGTTTATTAATTTCCAAACTTTTCCCCGATTTTCAAAGATTTCTTTTGATGCTAAAATAATCTTGGGTTTTTAAGATTTCCATTTTTTGTCAAGGAAATGACTCCCTTGATTTTTCATTGATTACCAAACTTTTCTTTGATTACCAAAAATTTCCTAAATTTATAAAGATTTCTTTAAATGCCCATTGGTTCTATGATTTCGAAAATGTTTTTTTTTAAGATTTCCATTTTTAATTAATTTCCAAATTATTTTGATTTTTAAGCAATGCATTAAAGATTTCCTGATTTTTATTATTATTGATTTTTTAAGATTTTGCTGGTTAAATCTTTTTAGGTTCACTGATTTCTTAATATTTGGAAATCTTTGTGCAAATTTTATTGATTTATCAATCTTTTTTTTTTTGAAGCTCGTTATGAGCGATTGTAACGGGTGGGACAATTCAATCCGCTCGTCCATTTGATTAATCAGGTGCGAGATATGTGTTACGGCCACGCCAACGGGGGGATACTTGGGGATAGGGATGGGGCACTCGTGGCAGAAGTGGACAACGGCCGTCCACAAAATCTGCCTCCCGGACGCCTGGGATTACAGGAGTGAGCCACTACTCCCGGCATTTGTCAATCTTAAATTGATAAATCTTAAAAAAAAAAATACCACTTTGTTAATCAATTATTTTGGACCATAGAATTTTTTGAACTACCCACGACAAAATATTTTATCCTTATTGTTACTAGCATCTTCTAATCTAGTGTACTATTTTTTATAGTGGGATTATTCATGTAAGAAATGAAACATTCGTCATCCATCCATTTTATGGAGGAGACCTCTCGGTTCGTATCACTCTTTTCACTTCTTCCTAACCAGCAAAGTATACTGAAGGATCCTGTATAGATGGATAAGATACGCGAGGAAAAAATGGAGGCGTCAAGGCCAAATCCCTTTGCCTGATTGTAATTGGTCCTTCAGCGGTGATGTGCATTTTTTCAAAATCTATTTGTAGCTCACAAGTCACTCGTGTTAACCCGACATTAAAGGCAGGGATTTAAATGATATCGTTTAAAGTCAGGGATTTAAATAATCTCGTATAAAGTCAGGGATTTAAATAATATAATACAAAGTCAGGGATTTAAATAATATCGTATAAAGTCAGGGATTTAAATAATCTCGTATAAAGTCAGGGATTTAAATAATATCGTATAAAGTCAGGGATTTAATTAATATCGTATAAAGTCAGGGATTTATATAATATCGTAAAAAAGTCAGGGATTTAATTAATATCGTATAAAGTCAGGGATTTAAATAATCTCGTATAAAGGCAGGGATTTAAATAATATAATACAAAGTCAGGGATTTAATTAATATCGTATAAAGTCAGGGATTTAAATAATATCGTATAAAGGCAGGGATTTAAATAATATAATACAAAGTCAGGGATTTAAATAATATCGTATAAAGTCAGGGATTTAATTAATATCGTATAAAGTCAGGGATTTAAATAATATCGTTTAAAGTCAGGGATTTAATTAATATCGTATAAAGGCAGGGATTTAAATAATATAATACAAAGTCAGGGATTTAATTAATATCGTATAAAGGCAGGGATTTAAATAATATAATACAAAGTCAGAGATTTAAATAATATCGTATAAAGTCAGGGATTTAAATAATATCGTATAAAGTCAGGGATTTAAATAATCTCGTATAAAGGCAGGGATTTAAATAATATAATACAAAGTCAAGGATTTAAATAATATCGTATAAAGTCAGGGATTTAATTAATATCGTATAAAGTCGGGGATTTAAATAATATCGTTTAAAGTCAGGGATTTAATTAATATCGTATAAAGGCAGGGATTTAAATAATATAATACAAAGTCAGGGATTTAATTAATATCGTATAAAGGCAGGGATTTAATTAATATCGTATAAAGGCAGGGATTTAAATAATATAATACAAAGTCAGAGATTTAAATAATATCGTATAAAGTCAGGGATTTAAATAATATCGTATAAAGTCAGGGATTTAAATAATATAATACAAAGTCAAGGATTTAAATAATATCGTATAAAGTCAGGGATTTAAATAATATCGTATAAAGTCAGGGATTTAAATAATCTCGTATAAAGACAGGGATTTAAATAATATAATACAAAGTCAAGGATTTAAATAATATCGTATAAAGTCAGGGATTTAAATAATATAGTAAAGAGTCAGGGATTTAATTAATATCGTATAAAGTCAGGGATTTAAATAATCTCGTATAAAGGCAGGGATTTAAATAATATAATACAAAGTCAGGGTTTTAAATAATATCGTATAAAGTCAGGGATTTAAATAATCTCGTATAAAGGCAGGGATTTAATTAATATCGTATAAAGTCAGGGATTTAATGAATATCGTTTAAAGTCAGGGATTTATATAATATCGTAAAAAAGTCAGGGATTTAATTAATATCGTATAAAGTCAGGGATTTAATTAATATCGTATAAAGTCAGGGATTTAAATAATATAATACAAAGTCAGAGATTTAAATAATATCGTATAAAGTCAGGGATTTAAATAATATCGTATAAAGTCAGGGATTTAAATAATCTCGTATAAAGGCAGGGATTTAAATAATATAGTAAAGAGTCAGGGATTTAAATAATATAGTAAAGAGTCAGGGATTTAAATAATATAGTAAAAAGTCAGGGATTTTATTAGTCAACAAACTTTGCATTGTAAAGAAAAATTGGGTATCTTCTCTTTGGCGATCATGTCTGGCACCTTTTCCCGAGAGAGGAGAAAGACGCTCTCAGTATGCTGTTATAAAATATATTTAGGTTTGTTATATTTTAAAAAATTCACTTTGTATTTTACCTATGAAAATTTCCAAAACGTTCAGGGATAACCTGGATGAATTAGGGATTTCGTACGAACCCTGTCTTACAGAAAGCTCCACCCCCTTAAAATAAATCAAATCAGCTCGGTATCTCTAAAACTGACGCGATTGAAGTTAGGATTGCCTGTTGGAACCAAAGGAACCGGAACCAAACCGAAGGAGAACCGAATACTTTTCGAAAGTATTTCTATCACACGCGTTATTGTGTTCCATACCGAGGGGAAGCTCACTACAATGATTATTTGGACACCCTTGTATGATTAAATTAGATTCAAATTAAATCTGTAGCTTTGGCTGTACAAAGATTCAATTAATTATGCTTTATTCATTAAAAAAATTAATCATGATTATTAGGACACCCGGTAACAAAGTGATATGCCCCTCGTTCCATACTTAATCAGATTTAAAAACAGTTTAATATAGAAATTACTCAATTTCATTTTGTCTAATCTACTAGTTTTCATTTCGTCGCGTGTTCGACGTTACTTACAAATATGTGGAAATGGAGAAATAAGCAAAAATAGCTGCACGAATTAGTTTAACTTTTAGTTTGATGTAGTTTAAAATTTTGTCTCCAATTTTGAATTCGGTTCTCTGTTCGGTTCAGTTTGGTACTTACTACTTTCCGGTTTGGTTCCGGTTCCAATGTGTCTTGATCGGTTCGGTTTCAATTTGTCTTGATCGGTTCGGTTCCAATCTGTCTTGATCGGTTCGGTTTCAATTTGTCTTGATCGGTTCGGTTCCAATCTGTCTTGATCGGTTCGGTTCCAATCTGTCTTGATCGGTTCGGTTCCGGTTCCAATTTGTCTTGATCGGTTCAGTTTGTCTTGATCGGTTCCGGTTCCAATTGGTCTTGATCGGTCCGGTTCCGGTTCCACTTAGCCGGTTCTGGCTTCGATTCCGTTACTTATCCTTCTGTACAGAATCTTCGTTGTGTATTTCGCTATGCCTGATTATAGCGCTCATGAAACGTGCTGTTAACCGTGTATTCGTTAATTCGCTTCGCAGAAGAGGCACCCTCATGTCATCTATCGTTATTTCTCGGAGAAGAAGGACAAGCATTCTTGTGGCAACACGGGGATGCACGAATGGGGTTTTAAACAGTTTAGGATACGACCGACGAGAGTTAAGGTAACGTGTCTCTCTCGTTCCAAGCCTATCATAAGGTCCCCATAAGCAAAGGTCTACCATAGGGGCCCATGTTACCATCATGCGTCGCCGTTAAAACAAAACCACGTAACTTGAGATACGTGGTTTTGTAAAAATTGACATATTTAGATACTACACCCCAATTTACGTATATAACATTAAAAACATTAATAGGTTGCAATTGGATTTATTTTTTAAATCGAGAAAACATTTAAACGTATCTTTGATATTCACAACATATTTCGTGCAAAAACACGTATCTCGCTTATTTTCAGCTCCTATTTCACTTCATGACGCGAAACCACGTATCTCTAAAAATTCCCCTTTAGCAAAATATTTTTAAATTAAAATCCTCATTAATTCAATATTGAAACGAAATTATTTAATTATAAAATTAAGTCGCGTGTAAAAACCTAACACGCGATTTCCCAAATCCCTGTATAATTAAAAATCCATTTTTCTCAAAAAGGCCACCGAAAAGATACGTGGTTTTGTTTTAACGGCGACGCATTGTCCTGGAGATAAGAAAATGAACGTACGACGATAGAGTAGTAGCGACATCTTCGTTTTCAAAATTTCGAAATTTAAAATATTTTCTTACTTGGTAGAGTAGCCGCGCTCGGGTTGATAATAGCCACACAAAACGCGTCTAAATCTTAAATTTGAAAAATAAATACCTTCAGAAACAAGTTTTCTTATTTCTAAAAGCCAGTTTTAGGTTCTGATGAATCATTTTGCAACGATAAGTGTTAATTTTAAGTTTGAAATTGATAAAATTGTGAATAAGCCTTGGCTACGGTGCTAAGAGCTGGTGGCGGAGATTTATCCCTCGTGGTTCTAACCATAGATATAAGAAATGTATATAAAGGTCTAGATAAATTTCGGGGCGTCTAAGCCTAACATAAAATACGGAATTGACACCTAGCAGACACCGAGGAAGGCACGTGACCAAGAGCGCGAGCTCTCTTAGCATTTTAGTACTAAGTGCTTGACCTTTCCGCAGGCCGTAGTCTTTAGACACCATCTTACAAGGAGACATCGCGAAGTGTAACCCACCGATTGGGTTCAAACTCGGGGGATTGGTAGACCTTCATGTAACTTGAAAAATCCTAAAGGGAATTTATTTAATGGGCAACGGTTTTGCCATGGCAACGAAAAATGTTTTTGACAACACAAAATATTAAATTTTCCCGTTGAAAATAGCATGGGGGGGGTCCTAGGAATCGGTCAGAATGCCATGTTATTTTCAATGGGAAAATTTCCATTTGTTGTTGTCAAAAACATTTTTCGTTGCCATGGCCAAACGGTTGCCCATTGAATAAATTCCCTTTAGGATTTTTCAAGTTACACGAAGGTCTACCAATCCCCCGAGTTTGAACAAAATCGGTGGGTTACACTTCGGGATGTCTCCTTGTTAGTATAATTTTTAAGCAGGAGGCAATGGCTCTCGCGACGATAGCACGAGCTTTCTTACCGATAGATAGCGCCTTATAAGGATAGCCCGCAGAAATTACGCGTTTCTGCAAGCTGTCACCTCCGTATTCACTCCCTTTGAAATATTTTATCTAGAACTTTATATACGTTTTCTATATCTATTTTTTAAAAACGTTCGCGCACGCCTTCTGCGCATTCATCATGCAACGCGTAAAATTCATTTGGGGAAATGCCTAGTTGAGAACATAACCACTAGGAGGCGCAGATTTTGAATACCTACCTCTTAATAACGGCTATGTGATCGTCAAAAATTTGGCCCAGACCTTCGCTTATGGGGACCTTATGATAAGCTTATGTTCCAACTGAAATAAGTGTTTTCAAATTGCGAATGTTGTTTCAGCGTGATGTGAGGGAGGTGGATAAGTATGTGGAGCTCGCTCTAATTCTAGACCAAGCAATGGTATGATTTGTTCTCTATTTTCAAGTACATCGTCCATCTCCTACTAGAAAAGTGTCCATCTAAGCCATAAACATTTAAACTTGTTTTATAAGTAACGTTCAGAGTTGTTCATTTTGCGGAAAAATTAAATGCAGGAACATTTTCCACAAATCGGAAAACTTAAAAATTTAAACACAAATCACTTTTTAAGGGTTTTTATTCTAGACTAGTCTAGAGGTTTAGTTTGACTTTTGGATTCGAAAAAATTAGTAATTTAAATTTGAGAACTATTTTAGGCTAATCATGAACTGAAAACCTTTTTTTTATTTTTTCGGAAAAATACGGAAAAGGGGCTTATTTTATGTTAATTTGTATACAGCGCCCTCTTATGCAAATAAATAGAAGCTCGTATAGAAATAAGAAATCGACGTTAATTGTCAAAATAATTTAACAAAATTTATTTAATTTTATAATTTAAAACCATTAATATTTTCATAATTATATATTATATTATATTTTATATATTATAATATATTATATTATATATTATAATATATTATATTATATTATATTATATTATATATTATAATATATTATATTATATTATATTATATGATATTAAATTATATGATATTACATTGCATTACATTACAATTGAAATGTCACGTAAGGCATTAATTATTCTTTCACACAAAACTTCAATTTTTCGGCTTCTGATTGGACAAATTTGGTTAAATCAAAGTTGTTTGAACTAATAATATGGCGAGCAACAACTTTCTAATTGGAACCAAATCCGTAAATCCCATGGTTCTCGAGATAGTTTTTGAATGACCATGATGACATGGTTCAAGGTCATTCAGTTTTACACTAATAAATTTCCACCTGCACGAGGAATGTTCCATAGAAATTGGAAATTTAAAAAAAAACGTTTTTCAGTTATTTATCATTTTTCGTTTTTTAGTGGACACCCTGTATTAAACTATATTACATTACGTTATATTATATTATAAAATTAATTATATTATATAGTTAACCTAGACGGCGCACCCGAAAGCTAATTTATTCCAAACTCCTAAAATTGAACAGTTTAAGGAAATGGATACTTCTCTGTACTAGATAGATCATTTACTTCTGGCAAAGGTAACGGAAAACACCGCTAATAGTTTCTAATCTGTTTCGGCTGTTGCGTTACTTTTGCTATAGCTATAAGTTGCTAGTATAGAATAGTGTACTAATTACATTCTTTTGAACTCACGCAGTTCGACAATCGCAATGCGAGTCGAACCGAAGTTGTAAATGATGCCATCCAGATTGTTAACTGCGTTGATATGGTAAGTAATTCCCTTTTCAAAATGTATCTTTTACCAGGAGATCATCAACAGGGTTCGTACACGACCTGGAAAACCTGAAAAAGTCAGGGAATTTGAAAATGTTTTCGAAAGGTAATTGAAAAGTTTGGAAAATTGAAAATGTTTCCAAAAGGTCAGGGAAAAGTTTGGGAATTTGAAAATGTTACCAAAAGGTCCGGGAATTTTAATAAGTTTCCAAAAACTTAGTGAAAGGTCAGGGAATTTTAATAGGTTTCCAAAATGTCAGTGAAAAGACAGGAAATTTTAAAAGGTTTCAAAAAGGTCAAGGAAAAGTCAGGGAATTTGAAAATGTTTCCAAAGGGTCAGGGAAAAGTTAAGGAATTAAAATGGTCAGTGAAAATTTGGCAATTTGGTCAGGGAAAACCGGGAAATGTCAGGGAATTTAATTCCGGAAATTTTGTACGAACCCTGATCAAGATACATTGAAGTCCTTTTTTTTATCGAGGACGGGTTAACAATGTCCGTTTCTTTTTGGTTGGGTGTTCAGTACTTCCGTACAGTCAACACGCGGGTGTCGGTCGTGTACGTGGAGACGTGGGCTCACGGGGACCAAATGGAAGTCAACAACGATGTCCGACAAACAGTTCTAAATTTCTTGGAATACGCCTCGCGTAAATTGTACAAAGTTTCCAAAGACGCTACCCACTTATTAACGTAAGTCTTTCAACACTCTTCATTTCGTCACTGACAGCCTTGATCTCATAAGTATGAGATCCCCGGGACAATTTTTCTTAATGAAAGTCTTTCTCGTCAATGACCATATAAATTTTATAAAGAAAGGTTCTCATGGATTTTTATTATTATTAGAAATGAGTTGTTAATAGTCTTTGGAAAAATTAAATCCCCAAAATATTATGCCTCCAGCCTTTTGGTTAAAAATAACGTTCATTTTAACAAAAAGTAAGGCTTAGTTTGGCTAAAAATAATAAATTGTTGAACCGGAAAATAGTTACAATATGTGGTTTCTTTTCGCCTGTTCTCGGACTAAAAGTGTACTCTTTTTACCCTAAAACGTTTTAGTCGCCTGTTCCGGGGATGAGAATTACTCCGGCCCATAAACTATTCGCTTGTTCCGGAGTGTTAGGGATAATCTATTTACTCCTTCTCAAAAGGAGGTGTAAAGAGAGTAAATCGGATTTTGTCGTCTGCTAGCCAGAATTTATCAACTAAAAAGGCCACAGGCAGCCATTTTGGAAAAACGTTTTTACACCAACTCAAACTATTCGCCACCACAGAATCGGAGTAAAATGACGTCATAGCCTTACTCTTCTTACCCTACTCCGAAATTCCGGAACAAGCGAAAAGAAACCACCTAGTTGTACATTCTCGCTTGAATATATTATCAGATAATACTCCGTACCGTAGATTCTAATTCTGAGAGCTTTCTGATTCACGTTTTTGTTACTAAGCGTTTACCCACTTCCAGCACGTGACCTCCAAAAAATCGGCCTCTATCGGTCGTGGCCATAATCCTATCACGGCCAACTTTGATGACGCGCTGTCTTATCTATAATTGGCCACCATGGTAACTTAGCAGCTAATAATTATAATTTATTTGTTTTATTGCGCAGGAACTAATACAATTAGAAGTTTCTTTTTAAACCAAGGAATACTTCTGCTAATGTTTTCGGAGTTCAGGCAGGAAGTGGGTAAAAGCAATTGACTACGCGCGAGGCACAGTGTTCCGAGGTGAAAAAAGCCAGCGGCCAATAATGGTGGTAAATAATGGTTTTTAACGGCCTGGACACTAGTCCATTTTTTGGCCAATAGTGGCTAACAATGGCTAATATATTTCTTACTGAAAAAAAAAAAAAAAAAATTTATCATTGCATTAATGTAAAATAGCCAAATTGGGCTATTTTGACGAACATTCCGCCTAAAGTTGCCAGAATTTAGGCTACTTTGGCGATAAAATGAATGCGAAGGATCATTGTTTGGAAGACAGTACCGGCAGTGATTTAGAATAAACGTAACAAAAAGTTAAATACCCAGTCTCCACCAGACCCACTTTTTTTAAGTGTTTTAACTGTTTTTGTAATATTCTTACCACATATATAACCAATAAACATTTAAAGGCCTAGGTTTTTTTCTGCTTGTTCCCCTTTAAATTAACTTAGTGAAGCACAAATAACCTGGTGGTAGGCCAACCGCTGAACATGTTGACCTAATTTAAAGGGGGGACAGGCAGAAGAAAACCTAGGCCTTTAAGTAATACTATCAAATTAGTCATTTTTAACATTTTAAATGCCGTTCTAGCCATTATTGGCCATTATTAACCACTGGCTAGAAATTTTCTTTAAAAAGGTGGTTTTTTAGGAACACTGGCGAGGCAGTTATTTCGAATCTAGGGTTATCTTTGTTATTATCGAATTTGAGAACTAAACGCGTGTTCGCTCGTATTTAACGCCATGACACTAGCCTGACAATAACGTTTTATACGAAGACAGTGGCACATTTTCTCTTCCGAAATGGTCGATTACGCGTCAGACTATCATTAACCAAAGTCGCTCAGTCTCGTACTTATACGTATTACGTTACTTACGTTAATACTCCGTTTTTCCGTACAGAGGGCGTCAATTTCGGGGCAGCGAAGTGGGAATGGCAGTTCCAGACAGCATCTGCACGGCAAAAGCTGTAGGGGTTAGTGAGGATACCAACATCTACGAGCCTCACTTGGTGGCGGTGACCATGGCCCACATGCTCGGGCATAATATGGGCATGGGTCACGATAATTTCGAAGCCAATACTGGTAGTAGTACGTATCTCGCTCGCAATGTACTTGTCCGCGGCCAAGACCATCGCGACTAAACCGTTTTTCTTAATATCATTGCAGCGGATTGCGAATGTCAAGATTGGTGGGGGTGTATCATGGCTCAGACTATTTTGTACGTTACCCTTACATTGGTTCCGCCCTATAGACCGATTCGCTAGTTGCTTAAAGGGAAACTAACATTTAGGGCGAAGCTCTTAGAGGTTCGATTTTAACACTTTTATTTATACTAGGTGGCGCCACTTTAAACATTATGGTAGGAAGGGAAAAACTACTGATTTATTAGTCAAACTACTTCTGACCTTATTTTAAACTATTAACAAAAGTTAAAATGGGAAGACGTTTTTTAGATAATTTAAAATTTCTTCGTTTCAGACTATTAGCGCCATCTGGTAAGGTTTCGGGTTTTAAAAAATCAACCTCTAATGGCGTTACTCCCTCGAAAATACCCATTACCGTGACAAATGTGTATCGGTCTATATATCAGTGTCTAACTGAGGTTCGTTATTCACTTATGGTTATTCGTTCTTAGAGGTCAAAATAAGATACAACCCTATCACTTCTCATCGTGCAGTCTTCAAATATTCATCGATGCCCTCAGAGTGGGTCACGGTATTTGCCTCTTCAATAAGCCTAACCAAGTAAGTTCTTATGTTTTCACTCGTCTAAAATAGAGCTGCTTTTGGAAGCAGAAGCGTTACCATCCCCGTTGAAAAATATTCCATTCCCGCCCATTCCCGTTTGAAAAATATTCCATTCCCGCCCATTCCCGTTTGAAAAATATTCCATTCCCGCCCATTCCCGTTTGAAAAATATTCCACTCCCGCCCATTCCCGTTTGAAAAGTATTCCATTTCCGTTCAAATATTGGTTTTCCAACCATTCCCATACCATTAGCCATAGTCTTATCATTCCCCATTGCACGAATTGAAATTCCATTCCAGTCTATTCCCGATTAACCGTATTGCAACCGGATTGAAATTCCATTCCGCACATTCCCCATTCAAAGTATCGCAACCGGATGGAAATTCCATTCTCACAAATTCCCGATTTTAAAAAATACTTTTTAAATCCATTCCCTAACCGAAAATAAGATATCAATGTAATTTCGTGGTTACTCTGTTTAATGGTAAAATAAATATTTCCGAGCAGTTCTAAAATCACAATAGAACTTAGATTGGATACGGGAACTCCGAACATATTTCACAAATACTTTGAATAACTGAAATTATCTTTAAGCCAATAGAAAAATTAAAAGGGTGATATGAAAAAGCATTCTTAAAACATATGATCCCAACGTCTATGAAATTTTGAATACACTCAATTTCCCCAAAAGGTATTGTCAGACCAAATAAGGTAACACCGTAAGCCACTAGAAAATCCCGAACATCTAAAAAAGAGTATGTTAGTTACCTAGGTTTTTAACTTGTATACTTAGGACTATTTTTTAATTACTTAAATATCGAAATGCGACTTTAAAAGTAAAATGATTAAAAAATCTCCGTTAGGTCTGGGACAGTTTTTTTTTTGCGTCTAATAGCGTTTTCCATTTGATTACTCAAGATTCACTCTGAATCTGTCTCTGACGTCATAGATCTCGCCCCAAGCGACTAGAGTAAAACCGCAAATGAAAAATTCCATGAACATATTCCCGCGCTTTGTTGTTTTTCGTCTGCTAGTAATTTAAATTTTCGCGTCTTGGTCTACCATTTTGCCAAAAAATCTAAAAGGAACACGCGAAAATTTGCTCCGATCTCGATCTCGATCCGTTGATCTGTCGAAATCGGCAGATCGGTTTTGGGCGATCTCGGAGCAACCGAGAGCGCAAAATGGAACACGCGAAAATTTGCTCCGATCTCGATCTCGATCCGTTGATCTGTCGAAATCGGCAGATCGGTTTTGGGCGATCTCGGAGCAACCGAGAGCGCAAAATGGAATACGCGAAAATTTGCTCCGATCTCGATCTCGATCCGTTGATCTGTCGAAATCGGCAGATCGGTTTTGGGCGATCTCGGAGCAACCGAGAGCGCAAAATGGAACACGCGAAACTTGAGAAGATCCGAGCACGCAAATGGAACATAAAATGTTGAGAAGAGCGATCTAGAGTCCTCGAGAGCAGTCAAATGGAAAACGCTAAAAGCTATCCATCGTGACGTTTTTACTTTAAAACTCGTGAAAATTAGGCTTAAACACACTATTTTTAAAAGTGGTTGGCGAACAATTTTATGTGGGTTTGTTTTAATTATTAATTACAATAATTAAAATTAAGCGTTAAGTATTCATATACCCGGGTGTTCGGAGTTGGAAAATAGACCCATAACAAAAGAGGGGCCGCAGACGAGGCTTAACTGAGACCTCTGGACGGAACATCCTGTATGTGACGTTTCGAACCACGTGACCACCATTGAAATATACAGGCGGAAGTAAGGAAACGGATGTTCCGTCCAAATGCTGAGTTGCCAGGTAAAAATGTTAATTTTCGGCCCCCCAACTTTCAACATGGGTCTATTAACTTTTTTATCATAATTCGTCGAATTTGACTACATTGATATATTTTTTATCAAATTCTTCGATATCAAATGAGGTATTGTTTAATTTGATTAATTCAATATAATAATATGGTTTTTAAAAGAAAGTGTTCGGAGTTACCCGTCCTAAGCAATAGCGTAGTGTTGATTGAGAATATTTTCTGTCCTCGTAGCTCGAAGACTTTCGAACATGTGGTAATGGCGTAGTGGAAGAAGGTGAAGAATGTGACTGCGGAACTATTGATGTATGTCCAGAAACTTTTGCCCATTTCTTCTCGAATGTCTTTGATTTTGTGTGCCATTTTTAGGAATGCTTGAAAACTGATCCTTGCTGTGATCCTATTACTTGTAAATTAAGAGTAGAGTCCGAGTGTTCAGCGGGACCATGTTGCCATAATTGCAAGGTAATTCATACACAACTCATATTCACAATATTACTAATATTGGTTATTCCACTGCGGTATTTGGTTTTTGGTAAAAATGGTAACTAACAATCTTTTTGGTAAATAGAAATAATAGTATTTTGGTTAATTGTGGTATTTTGGTAAAGTAATGGTAAATTGTAGTATTTTGGTAAGTAATGGTAAATTGTAGTATTTTGGTAAGTAATGGTAAATTGTAGTATTTTGGTAAGTAATGGTAAATTGTAGTTTTTTAGTAAATAGTGGTAAATTGAAGTATTGATAAGTAATGGTAAACTGTAGTATTTTAGTAAATAGTGGTAAATTGTGGTATTTTGGTTAATTGTGGTATTTTGTTAAAGTAATGGTAAACTGTAATATTTTAGAAAATAGTGGTAAATTGTAGTATTTTGGTAAGTAATGGTAAACTGTAGTATTTTAGTAAATAGTGATAAATTGTAGTATTTTGGTAAGTAATGGTAAACTGTAGTTTTTTAGTAAATAGTGGTAAATTGTAGTATTTTGATAATAATGGTAAATTGTAGTATTTTGGTAAATACTGATAAATTGTAGTATTTTGGTAAATACTGATAAATTGTAGTATTTTGGTAAATACTGATAAATTGTAGTATTTTGGTAATAATGGGAAATAGCAGTATAATAATTATAATTAAAAGTAATTGAAACACTTTACGCTCATATATTAGAAAAATTCAATAAAAAACGTAATTATTTTTATTGGTAAATAATTTAAAATATTGTTAAATAAAAGTAAATATTGGTAAATAGTAGTAAATATTGGTAAATAATGGTAAATATTGGTAAATAGTAGTAAATATTGGTAAATAGTGGTAAATTGTAGTATTTTGGTAATAATGGGAAATAGCAGTATAATAATTATAATTAAAAGTAATTGAAACACTTTACGCTCATATATTAGAAAAATTCAATAAAAAACGTAATTATTTTTATTGGTAAATAATTTAAAATATTGTTAAATAAAAGTAAATATTGGTAAATAGTAGTAAATATTGGTAAATAGTGGTAAATATTGGTAAATAGTGGTAAATAGTAGTAAATAGTAGTAAATATTGCTAAATAGTGGTAAATATTGCTAAATAGTAGTAAATATTGCTAAATAGTAGTAAATATTGCTAAATAAAAGTAAATATTGCTAAATTATAGTAAATATGGTCCAATAATAGTAAATATTGTTAAATAATAGTAAATATTATTAAAAAAAGTAAATATGGGTAAATAACAGTAAATATTAGTAAATAGTTAATCATATTTTGTTTAATCGAAAAAAATCATTCATAAACGGTGGAAAACCGTTTAAAAAGTGTAATTTTTTTTTAAATAATACATCAGGTCCGTCCGACTTGAGTAACAGATAAATCCTGTTTGAAATGGAATTTTTTTAAATTGACGTCAATTTATTGTTGACCTAATTAGCTCATGCCACAAGGACAGTTATGTCGGGCTGCCGAAAACGAATGCGATATTCCGGAATATTGCGACGGCAGAGTAGGACAATGTCCGCATGATTTGTACAAAAAGAACGGCAACGATTGTAAAAAAGGATTAGGATTCTGTTATCATGGGACTTGCCCTACGATAGATGAACAGTGCGACAACATCTGGGGATGGGGTAAGTAACTTTGGCCTACGAGTTTCAAACGAGCCGCGGCAATGACCTCCCGCTCTGTTTCCGGTCCACAGGCGCACGGTCTTCTGAGCTGGAATGTTTCCAGCAATTTAATACACAGGGAAGTCTGAATGGTAACTGCGGTTCTGACGGCAAAGGAGGCTACTTAAAATGTCAAGAGGAGTGAGTTTCGCTTGGTTACAGAGAGCTACGTTTGAAACGGAACGTTACCATTCCCGCTGGGAAAAAATCCCATTGCCGTTATTTCACATTGGAAAAATCTCAGTCCCGATATTCCCCATTGGAAAAACTCCATTCCCGTTATCTAATTCCAGTTATTTCACTTTGGAAAACCCCATTCCCGATACTCCACGTTGGGAACATATTCCTATTATTTCCCGTTGGAAAAATCCCATTCCCGATACTCCCCGTTGGAAAAACTATTCCTGTTATTTCCCGTTGGAAAAATCCCATTCCCGATATCCCCCATTGTAAAAACTCCGTTCCCGTTATTTCCCATTGGAAAACCCCATTCCCGATACTCCGTTGGAAAAACTTCCTGTTATTTCCCGTTGGAAAAATTCCATTCCCGTTATTCCCTATTAAAAAACTCCGTTCCCGTTATTTCCCATTTGAAAAACTTCATTCCCGTTATTCCCATTGGAAAAACTCCGTTCCCGTTATTTCCCATTGAAAAACCCCATTCCCGTTATTCCCCATTAAAAAACTCCATTCCCGTTATTTCCCATTGAAAAACCCCATTCCCGTTATTCCCCATTAAAAACTCCATTCCCGTTATTTCCCATTGAAAATCCCCATTCCCGTTATTCCCCATTGAAAAAACTCCATTCCCGTTATTCCCCATTGAAAAAACTCCATTCCCGTTATTCCCCATTGAAAAAAAAACTCCATTCCCGTTATTCCCCATTGAAAAAACTCCATTCCCGATATTCCCCATTGAAAAAAAACTCCATTCCCGTTATTCCCCATTGAAAAAACTCCGTTCCCGTTATTTCCCATTGAAAAACCCCATTCCCGTTATTCCCCATTAAAAACTCCATTCCCGTTATTTCCCATTGAAAAACCCCATTCCCGTTATTCCCCATTAAAAACTCCATTCCCGTTATTTCCCATTGAAAAAACTCCATTCCCGTTATTCCCCATTGAAAAAACTCCATTCCCGATATTCCCCATTGAAAAAACTCCATTCCCGATATTCCCCATTGAAAAAACTCCATTCCCGATATTCCCCATTGAAAAAACTCCATTCCCGTTATTCCCCATTGAAAAAACTCCATTCCCGATATTCCCCATTGAAAAAAAAAACTCCATTCCCGTTATTCCCCATTGAAAAAACTCCATTCCCGATATTCCCCATTGAAAAAAAACTCCATTCCCGTTATTCCCCATTGAAAAAACTCCATTCCCGATATTCCCCATTGAAAAAAAACTCCATTCCCGTTATTCCCCGTTGGAAAATCCCTTTCCGGCCTTTCGCATTAAAAAAAACATTCCCGTTATTTCCTATTTGAAAAATCTAATTCCCGTTATTTCTACTTGGAGAAAAAAACCCCGTTTCCCAGCCTTTCCCGTTGTAAAAATCCCATTCCCACCCTTTCCCGTGACAATTCCGCGGCTACCGTGGGAAATGGTAAAAATCTGTTTCGACGCGGTTCTCTATTTGACGATACGCTTTATTACGATATTACAATGTTAATGGCGTTACCATAGAAACGTACTCTGCGGTACTCTTCAATGCCAACATGGGCGTCAAACCCCGTGGGTAAAAGGCATGGGTAAACAGTACGCTAGAACCATCGTTTCAATTGGAGGAACCAAATATGAGTGCAAGTAAGTACTGCTCTTTTTGTTTGTTGCTACATTCCCGGTTACTGAACGAGTCTTTTGATGGTTTGCAGAGTTGCCAGTGGTACTATTAGTCCTGAAATTCCAGATATGGGTTTGATCAGAGATGGGACCAAATGCGCGGATAGCAAAGTACGACATTCATGTTTTTAATTCGCATTAAGCCTTAAGGCCGCTATAAACCTCGACGACCCTTAAAACATTACCGACCTGATAACGTAGTTGACACGTACGCCACGAAATAGTCTGAGATAATTTTATAGAAAAAATATTAAAAAGTTTTCACTTTGAAATTTTACGCTTAATTCTGCGAAATAATGACAATCAGAAAGTAAAAGTGATAAACGTTTGTTTCATTAATGAAGCTAGTTTTTTCATTCCGCCAACAAAACGAGGTTTATAGAGCTTTAAAGGCCAACATTTTTGCAAAACCTGGTTGGAGAACACGATTCGTAAAACGAGTGAAGTGTTGAAAGCTCAAACGCGTTTTTTGGCCACGATTAGAAGAATGGCTTGTTTTTGTGGCCGAGGCTTAGCGCTATTATTTAAACCTAATAATTGACGGATTTTGAAATGACGTTTTAGCACGCGACACTACAGGTACATGTCTTGGGCACACAGCCTTCTTTCCATGCTTTTTTGACCATAACATGTAGAGGTATTTTCACGCGCAAAATGAATTTTAAAAGCCGTAAATTTCGTAAACATAAAATATTAATATATCATATCTCTGACACTTTTATTAATTAATATTGACATATTTGGTAATAGAAAAGGTATTTTTAAACGAATTACCAGTAATTTTACCCGCCAGTTAAGACATTGAGTTGGGAATATTAATCTAGAGGTCCAATCAAACCTTCGGATTTCAGTATTTCGCGAAACAAGTTTTTAAAAAATAAGAATACTGCCGTCTGCTCCCAAATGACGAGAAAACTTTATCATTCTACCCGTGGCGCCGTCTCTCAATGGTTCGTTCAAATAAGACGCAATTTCCGGCAAAAAGATTTTTTCTTCAAAAATAATGGATGGCGTCACGGGTCATATGATAGCGTTTTCTCGTCATTTAGAGGAGACGGCACATTCGTAATTTTCAAAAACTTTGATTTGATTGGATCTCTAGATTAATATTCCCAACTCAATGAGTTAAGACCCGAATTATCGTGGAGCGCGTTTCGCCGACAAAGTTGTCCAAAAATGCGATTTGAGTTAACGTAGAATAGTTTGAAGGTTGATATTATTTTTGCCAACCCAGATATGCGTTAACCAAACCTGCGTCATCATCGATCTCTACATAGAACCGGGAGATTGTCCGACAAATAACGTCGCTCTAGCTTGTTCCGGACACGGGGTCAGTATTTCAAACGAACCCTGACCAATTCGAGCGACTCTAATCCTAACTTTGTTGACAAAGGTTTGTTCGAATATGAACACTTGCTATTGCGACGAAGGTTGGACCTCGATCGACTGCAGTCAACGCGTCAACGATTCCGGGGAGAGGCCGCACCTTCCATGGCCTCATACCACCCAAGCATCCGTGTCGTCCGAAACAGTCTCTGATTGGAAAAAAAATACCACCAAAACTACTTCCTATGGCAAGTACTCTTTCAATAGCCTTCGACACCGTGGCAAATATACAATAGGAATAGCCAATCTAGGGCTGCGGCTAAATTCTAAGAATTCTTCCCTTGATAGTGAGAATTTTCACTACGGTCCTTCTCACGGGAAGTGACGTAATATCTTCTCACTTGGTCAAAAAGGGGGATATCAAAAAATAAAAAGGCAGCTAATATTCTAGTCAGTTTACTCACGGCCAACTTTGATCTCTCGCGCTACAGCGGCCATCTCATTCGTTGACGTTTCTGTGTTAACCTATGAGCAAAAGATGTGTATGACGTCAGCGCCCCTAGCGGATTATTATTTTTAGAATAGCTTTTACATTGAAGCCAATAGCTGAAAACTATTCGTGAGTTCTGAACCGTTAAGAGAACGGCCTAGGACTAAGCTGTGACGTCACGCAAAAGTTCTGGATAGTTCAGAACTTTTGGACGAATAGTTGTGATTCGTACGATTTGACGTACGCAGCCCGATGTGCAGACGAATTTTAGAGATTTCAACCTTGAGTTCCGGCCAGTACTTGCTCTTGAGCAGGTACAATTTAGAACGGTTCCGAACGGTTCAACAAGAGGTTCTTGTCTGCGAATAGTTTGCATTTGGGTAGTTCTAGAATTTTTTTTGCCGAATAGTGCGCATGGGGACTGGTTGAACGGTTCAGAACTCACGAATAGTTTTCAGCTATTATAAAAACCGAGGGTGGCGCTGAACTCCTACACGTTATAGTACATAAGTATATGTATTTGTACCCCGCTGCTCCGCCTTGAGCACTACAGCGGCCACCTAAAACAACCAGCCCTGGACAAAAGTGCGCTTTGCGAAACAACGTTCGGCCAGTGAGACAGCCATTTTGACCGCCTCACATATAGCAAACAAACGCCCTCATCACGGCCCAACAAAAGGCGACACCATGGGCTGCCCGAGACCCACCCTCGCACAGCTGAGGACTAGAGTGGCTTCCTCTTCCACTGCAAACTACCCTCCTTAGTAGGTCACAGAATGACGAGTGTGGAACACCCATGAGGTTCCAGTGACCCAGCGCCCCGATCACATGACCTTGAGAGCCGGGTATGGAGCCCCCCACAGGCTCCAGTGACCCCATCACACCACTAGATAGGACAGTGGGAAACTAGATACTATAGTACAGTTGATAGGGGGGAAATCCTTGCTCGCGGAATATCGACGAATGTGTTGGCCGCTGTAGCGCGAACAGCGCGTGATCAAAGTTGGCCGTGGTTTACTTGACGCTTAAGAAAATAAACGGCATGATATTTTTGTGGACGAAAATTAATTTCAGAGAATACAGTTGATTTCCGATGAAATCTTCCTTTTAAATTATAAATAAAATGTTTTCTTCCTTCAAATATTGTCGTGAAATTGTGTAGAAATAATATTTATTGTCAAAGGCCAAGTTCACAACCTTCGTGGCATTATCGTAAGCCGCCATCTTTAGAAGAATCTTTTTAAATTTGACGCTTTTTAGCGAATTCTCACGGGGAGAAAAATTCTCACGAAGAACGTTTCTCAAGAGAAGAATTCCTTCTTAGAATTTGACGTGCCCTAGGTTTTAAAACGTTATAAAGCTATCGATTTGCGCGGGGTACTTCCGCTTAATTAAGACGTTTTAAATCGTAATATTACTGGAAATTCATAGGCCTAAAGTACCCCGTGACGACAAACCGGACATTCTATTCCTCTTCCATATTTTCTATGGGGTAACGACATTAGAGGCCGATTTTTAAATACCCAAAGTCTTAGCAGATGGCGCCACTAGTCTGAAACGTAGAATTATAAATTATCTCGTCTCTTTTTACGCCTAATGCTAATTGGTTTCCACTAGCGCGCGTCATAATGCTTTTTTTCTGTACTAGTGTCAAAACGTTTGTACGTCCAAAAGTTGGGTGACGTGCTCTAGTGGAAACCAAGACTAACAAGGAGACGACCCGAGGTGTAACGCACCGATTTTGTTCAAACTGTAGACCTTCATGTTACTTGAAAAACCCTAAAGGGAAATGTCTCCATAGGCAACCAAAATATAAATTTTCCCATTGGAAATGCTAAAAATATAAAATATAAATGAAAAATAATGAAAAAGTTCGAAATTGATTAAAGTTTTTACAGGGTAGCCCCCCTGTAAAAACTTAAAATTGGTCAGATTCCCATGTTATATTCAATGGGAAAATTTCCATTTGTGTCGTCAAAACATTTTTGGTTGCCATGGCAAAACGGTTGCCTATGGAGACATTTCCCTTAAGAGTTTTTCAAGTTACATGAAGATTTACCAAACCCCCGAGTTTGAACGAAAACGGGGCGTTACACCTTGGGTCGTCTCATTGTAAGTTGAACGTTTATTTTGAAAGTCGTATTTGTCGTCAATAGGTGGTTTTTTTCGCTTGTCCGGGGACAAAAAGTGTAAACTTTTTACCCTAAAACGTTTTATTCGCCTGTTCTCGGGGTAAGATTTACCCTGTCCCGAATTTTGTTCGCTTGTTCCAGAGCTCTAAGGTTACAATTTTTACTCCTCCTCGAAAGGAGGTGTAGAGGGAGTAATCTAGTTTTGTCGTCTGCTTAAATTTCTTTGCACGAAAATATGACGGGAAACTTTTTATAAATAACCTTTAACTACTCCCTTCTTACTCCAACTCGTTTCTTTCGTCAAGACAGAATTGAAGTAAAATGACGTCGTATGGCTACACTTTTTAACCTGCTCAAAAAACCCAGAACAGGCGGAAAAAAACCACATACTAAAAGCGTCAAAATCGTCTCTAAATGTTTGTTTCCCCGTAAGCGTGTTGTGAATTGTTCTAATTGAAACGATTTTGTGTTCTTGTTTTTCGTTGAAACAGTGGGCAAGAAAGACTCCCTTAGCGCATCTTCCTTAGTGATAGTTCTGGTGTCAGTTGTGGGTGGTGTCTTTATCTTCTTTGCTCTGTTGGCCACGTGCTACAGGTGAATCCATTTTTCGCTTTCTCTGTGTATCTATACAGCGCGTAGGGCCTAACCGCAGCAACGAACACAAAATGACCTCACGACCCGCGAAACTAAAACAGAGACTAACGGCTTAAAGAAGATAATTATAACTTAACTCTAAAAAAACAAGGACGTTATTGGACGAAATCAGCTTCTACATTCTAGTCTAGAGCTTAGACTAACAAATAAGGGACGGCCAATATTGAACACGTATTAATACTTTTAAATATAAGTGGACTTAATACAACCGCTTTTCAAATGACAACGAGTCGAGCGCGGAGGTTTGAAATATATTAGCGAGCTGCGCTTGAAGTGGAAACGTTACCATTCCCGCCCATTACCGTTGAAATAATGTCCTTACCTATCCCGTTTCGTTCAAATATTTCTCTTCCCAACCATTCCCATTCCATTTGACATAAATTTTATCTTTCCCACACACGGCCTACCATTTCCGAAATACCCATTTCCGTTATGCCCTACAAATTTCGAATTTCCCATCGCCACCCATAACCTACCATTTCCAAAATTGCCAATCCCGACCATGCCTTACGATTTCCGAAATTTCCATTCCCGTTGTGTCCTTTAATTTCCGAAATTTCCATTCCCGTTGTGTCCTTTAATTTCCGAAATTTCCATTCCCGTTGTGTCCTGCCATTTCCGAAATTTTTATTTCCCTTGTGCCCTGCCATTTCCGAGATTTCCATTCCCGTTGTGTCCTGCCATTTCCGAAATTTTTATTTCCCTTGTGTCCTGCCATTTCCGAAATTCCCATTCCGGTTATGTACTACCATTTCTGAAATTCCCATTCCCGTTATGTCTTGCCATTTCCGAAATTCCCATTCCCGTTATGTCTTGCCATTTCCGAAATTTCCATTCCCGTTGTGTCCTGCCATTTCCAAAACTTCCATTCCCGTTGTGTCCTGCCATTTCCAAAACTTCCATTCCCGTTGTGTCCTGCCATTTCCGAAATTCCCATTCCCCCATGCCCTAAACTTTCCCAGCCCATTCCCTATTCGAACGTATCGCGACCAGATGGAAAATCCATCGTCGTCCATTCCATCGGTATTCCCGCGGTTACCGTGGTAAATGGTAAAAAGTCATTTCCACGCAGCTCCCTAAAATATATCTACTCCTGTGACACGTGATCAGCTCTAAACTCTTAATGATATATCACGTAGTTTTGTGTGAGTAGACTAGTTGCCGAAACTCTCCACCATAGCGCTGGCGTCCGCCGTTGTTCTAAGCAAAAATGGTCCCCTTCTTTTTTGGTCTAAGTTCAGATTATAGGACGACCATTTAACTCTTCCGTATATGTTGAAGAATATTATTATCGAATATTAAACCATTTATAATCTAATACAAATTGATATATAAAAGGAAAAAAGTGTAGTTTATTATAGAATCGAAGTTTACCTCGTAAAGGCTTTTGAAAATATTTAAATCTTTAAAAGTAATTTAGTCTTTGAATCGTCGCAGCCTATAACAACATTTTATATATAATAAGATTTTAGCGGATTTTGTAAGGCAAATATAAAATAAGTGCCAATCTTAAAATTTAACAGCGATTGTGAACATAGTAAAATAAATTTATTGGAAAGAATAATAGTGAGTTTACAGAAAACGCGTAGGGGAACGTATAGCGAGAACAGTCTACGCGCCATAAAGCTACGACTACGTTCTTACACGTTCCGCCTACGCGGTTTCTAGCGCAGGCTTAACCTGTCTAATTTTTATCCACAAATAGAACTAGCTATTTACAATTTGAATTAGTAAACCCTAATGGTCTTAGCGAAGCGTTTGGTACTTGAAAATACTCTTCTTGTGTATTAGAATTGAATCGCATCAATGGCTCATGACCTTTCTTTCCCTTTCTAGGGGGATTGGTAGACCTTCGTGTAACTTGAAAAATACTAAAGGGATTTTATTTAATGGGCAACGGTTTTGCCATGACAACGAAAAATGTTTTTGACAACATCAAATGGAAATTTTCCCATTGAAAATAACATGGGATGCTGACCGATTGGTCAAAAGTTGATCAATTTTGATTTTTTTCAACAATTTTTATAAAATATTTTATAATTTTGGTATTTTCAAATTATTTACATTTTTCATACGGGGGACCCTTGGAATCGGTCAGAATCCCATGTTATTTCCAATGGGAAAATGTCCCTTTTCTGTTGTCAAAACATTTTTCGTTGTCATGGCAAAACCGTTGACCATTGAATAAAATCCCTTTAGTATTTTTCAAGTTACACGAAGGTCTACCAATCCCCCGAGTTTGAACAAAATCGGTGTGTTACACCTCGGGTAGTCTCCTTGTTAGCGCCTTAAAACGAGTGTGACGTCAAATACTAATACAATTTGACTATTGGTCATGGGCTTATGATTATAGAAATATGTCATGAAATTATATTTAGTGGTGGATTTCGAAAATCCTAAAATGTAACTTACTATCAAGAATGTATTTATTTAGACGTTGTGCCAATCCAACTCACGAACTTCCCCCATGTACCATTGGTTAACTAAAACTCACGTCACCCCCTTTTTTCAATTGCCCCCCCCCCCCGAACCAATCTCACGGCTACGCCACTGTTATAAATAAATACATTCTTGGTAATTTGATATACCGAGAGCTGTTACGAACAAATTTCCTATTGTAAAGTTGAATATAATAGATTTTTGATGAATGATATTGTCTATTAGGCCAGCCACACGCGTTGTAATTTTGCGGCAAATAAACATTATTAGCTGTTGAATTGAGACTAGTGTTTGTTGTCGCCTTATTTTGAAAGAGAACTACACTTTCACACACCAAGCACATTTCTCAAAACCGTATAGCTAATGTTGTTTATTAGCTACAGATATACAAATTATCATTTCTTACGGACATTTTGCGCGCTATTCTACTTTTTAACCGAATCCCATTCGACCGAAAACATTTTGGACGTCATATATTTGAAATCTTTCTCGTTTTCCCATCTTAATGCCGGGTTTCGGTACAATGGGAATTAACCTAAGCCTTCAGTGACGGATATTTATGTTTCGATTTTCCCGCATTAATGAATACTATTAATTTAATTAAATTTTCGTTAAAATGACTCGTGTGAAAGGCGGCAATGGGATTCGGTCAAATGGGACTGCGGGGGTGAATGGACTACAATCTTTTTTGTTTGTTTCCGTCGGGATTGGCGCGCCAGACGGAAAAGCACACTACCCAAGCCCGAACCTCCGCACTTCAAGAAGAGTACGAACCGTAAAATGTTGCCTCCGCAACCGGGTGCCAAGAAAGAAGACGAATCTTCCCAGGAAAACATCAACCGGATTATCACGTTCGGTAGCATGCCCTCCTATAGGTAAGTATTCACGCTTGTTTTCTTCCTAACGTGCCAAAAGTATCTCGCGTATCGCTTACGAGATCAGTATCCACCGAATGTTATTTCCTCGAACCACGTACTTTGGACTCGAATCTAGATTGCGCGCTTGGTTCGCCCACTCGTAGCGCCACAGTAACCGATATTGCTCATATTTCCACCAAAATGTTAATCACGCGAACGAAGCTAGGCCTAATATTTTTAACTGGTCATCAAACCAAGGAGGATAGGAAGGGAGGCGAAGAATAAGGGATAAACGCGCCAGCATCCTTGTAAGAAGCTTAGCGCGCGCTCGGTGGGATAATTTCGGAAAAAATGGCGGCAAGATTGCGGCCGCTACGCTACGTGTTACCGCCTTTTTTCCGAAAATTTCCCGCCGAGTTTGCGCTAAACTGCTTACAAGGATGCTGGCGCCTTTAGCCCTCCTACTTCGCCTCCCTTCCTATCCTCCTTGATCAAACGGGGTAAAAATATTTCGCGAGTTTGAAAAATGTGTTTTTTTTTTTGGTTTTACATCCCCTGACGATAAATGTGAAGCCATGACGCCGTGTACAAATTACAGGGACCCGGAAACTTATATTTTACCGCATTATTCGAGTTACTTGGCTTTGGAAATAAGGTAGTGAAATGCCAAACGCGTTGAACGCACTCAATTTTTTTTTGCAATTAGATGGCGCATTGGCACTTATATCAATTGGTACGAAATTCAAATATGACAACAGTGCGTACGCGGGTTCTGGTGTCCCGCGAATAATCAAGAAATTTCACTTAAAATTAAAATTCCTAATAAAACCTTAAACCTAGTTCTAAAACAAGTTTGCAAGCCAAAATATACCTCTCCTCGGAAGAGTTTTTAATTTTCAGTGAAGCGTAACTGTATCCATGGTTCTGCGGTAGAACGCTCACCTGTCGTTCAAGAGGGCTCGGGTTCGAATCCCGGCCGATTAAAAAATTATGCTACACCCAATGACAAAAAGAGGGCGCTTTTGGAAAAACCTTTTCCCTGATTCTAAAAAACTGCGTACGCAGTGATTACCCTTTGCCTCGAAAATGCGAACACGTTCGCAGGCCTGACAGACAGACCCACCCACCCACAGACAGACAGACACGGTGGTTGTATAACCCCTCCTAGGGTACAAAGTCCCCTCGGAGAGGTAATGATCAGCACTAACTAAATATATAATTTACAACCAAGTCGGTCTTAATTTAAGAAGTATGTAGATTTAAAATTGATAATCACAAAAATGGGCAAATGACCATCTTGTCGGCCTCCTAGTGCCAAAATGAATATCGGGCTAGTGACTATCTGATATTTTTGGTCGATTGTCATATCATTGACCCTTCTAGACCTAATTGTTGAAGAGTTACGTGTTCTTACAAGTTAGTACACACAAATCCCTTAGGAATTAGGCGTAAAAAAGGGTATTGATAACGTTGTAAACAGCCTTATGGCGCGCAGACTATTTTCCCCTATCCGTCTAATAAATAAAAATTGAAATTGTTTGGGTTCGCTTGAAAATCTCGTCCAAAGTACGTGGTTCGCGAAGTTGGCTACTTCCCCCGTAAGAGATATATCGTATACTTTTGCTGAAACGAAATAGCTTATTCGGAACTCGTAAATACAATTTTCCTTCTTCGTACGAGTTCCTCTTTAAACTATTTTCTTTGAAAAGTAAGAACGAATTTCTAAATTTCAAGTAAATATTTTCTTTTAGTAGCTAGATCGTATTAGGGTCTATATTCGGGTCCTTTTGGGCGGGGCTGAGTTGGGTGGAGGGGCAGCGACGAGGGTGGGGCTTTCTCTTACTTCTCAAAGCCTACTATTCGTATCCCCGTAGTTTCCTCACTGTGTCCCATCAATACAAAAGCACCATCTTTCTTCTCTTTGTAAAAATAAAATTATTTTGAAATAAAAAAGTTGGTCTTTACGACGTCTTGATTTGATCTGTCCGCGAATGTTTCGTACGCGAAGTACGAAAAGTTCGTCTAAATATTATCTTTCTTTGTTTTTCTTTGTCGGTCTCTGTCTTTTTCATCCCGCGGGTGGTGTACGAATCTACCGATATTAATTTGCCGTTTTCCCAGGGAAGATAAACTGCAAGAAATGAAACGGCAGCAACTGCAAATGAAAGACGCTTCGGCTTCGGAAGGCGAGGAGCACGACATCACCGACGAAACGTCCACCTTCATCGAACTATCACCGAACAACCTCTCCAAGATCCCCGAGCGGGGCATACTGAAGCGCAAGGACAAGTGGAGCGACGAGGCGTCCCAGTCGGACAACCAGGACGCCGTCTCCCAGTCCGACAGCGCCAACCTGCAGGGATCCGTCCTGGGAGGAGCGGAAGACACGTTAACCGACGTCGAACGCACGCTCAAGAGTTTGAACGGATACCACGAAGAGATCCTTGAGGCCCTACATTCGGCTTCTTCTCACCGGCCCTTGGAACCGACCAGGGTCAGCCCTTCGTCGTCGCTCGAGAAAGCGCGCGCCTTCGAAGAGCTGCCCGACTACGGCACTCTGGGGCTGATGAAAACCAGCACCGAGCACTTGGGCAGCGCGGACGAGCTGGAGGAGCCGGTCCCTCCTTGCGGACCGATACGATTTAGGAACTTGGAGGACTTGCTGCGGCAACTGGAACAGCAGCCCGGCGAGCACGTCAGCCCGGCCGGCTCCGACGACCTGCGCCTCAGCGAGCCCGAGTCCGACCGCCACTACCGCATGCTGGACCGGCCGGACAGCGCCAGCGGCACCGAAAGTCAGCAGGAACCCGGCCTGCTCTACCTCCTGGCGGGGCACAGGGCTGGCCGCCCCACGCTGTCTTCCGGTGCCATGCCGGGCCCGGGCCTGGGCGGGGGCACGCCCCCTTCCAACCTGTCCTTCGCGTCCGCCCGCTACCAGCGCGAGGACGACGACGAGGACGAGGACGACGACGACAACGGCAGCGCGGACGACGAGGGTGAGGGCAGTGCCTACTCGACGCACCACATGGTGCGCAGTGCCAGCGAAGAAGCCCTGCCGACCGTCAAGCGCGACTACAGCTACGAGCGCAACCTCAACACCAAGCAGCAGCAGGACAAGGCTATGAAAAGGGACTCTCGCGACTATTTCCCGAGCCCGCCTTCCGAAGAGTCCTACACCAATTCGTGCGACGAGAATTCCGGCCTGCCTCCGCAAGCACCTTCGGCCGCCGCCATCTTGAGTTCCCGAATGGGTATCAGCTCCCTCCAGTCCCAGCCCTACCCGCAGCCGCAGCCACCCGCGCTGCCGCCTCCGCCTTCCGGCCTGCCACCACCTCCGCCTGGCTCGCAAACGCCATCTGGGGCCAAGCGGAAAGTGAAGAAGAAGTTTCCGGAATATAAAGTGTAAATTTATTTCGTCGCTTGTATCATTCTCTCTCATTCTCACTCATTCTGACACAGATTCTTGTTTATACGTTTTTTTTACTAGTCATTTTGTTTCTACTTATTTTCGTCAATATTTATTATTTTTTTTTATTATTTTGTTTATTCCGTGTTGGAGTGTGTAACGAGCCTAATTATACGAAATGATTTTTTCAAGTTGTTTTTTATCCACCACCTTTTATTGTCCTTATCAATTATTTGGTTTTTGTTTTGTTTTTTTCTGATTTGATGCAACACGTTTTTTTTTACGGTCGAAATCGACAATTTTTATTTAAATTTTATTCCGCAAAATCTTCCAAAAAATCCCGCTAGATGGGGGTAAACGTGCGAATTGAACCATTGAAAAACCAAAAAAAAAGCCCATAATCGAGTTTCGAAGAAATATGGTGTTATTAAGAATTTCACTGGCAGCTATAAAAGGGCCACGGAATCGGTTTAATTCCGAGGGTGGGCCTAAATAGTCATGTGTTTTGGGAAGCGGGAAGGTATGCCCGAGTCACGTGACGGGAGGGGAGGAGCTAACTGAAATTCGGCCCGAATTTTTCAAACGATTTTGTGGCCCTTTATCACAAACAATTTAATATATACAATTTTTAATCCCAATTAAAATTCTTTTTTTTTCTTCAAAAATGTGGTATGGGTATTTATATCTTGTATAAGGAACTTACTGATAAAAATAGATTTAATTATACTAAAAGTTAAAAAAAAAACTTTGTAGAACTTTTGTATTTAAAGAAGGGGGTTTATTTTGGGGAAAGGTTCAATCTTGGAGTCTATTCACACGAGCCAAACGATTTCGTTTTGTGGCCGAGGCCAAGCTACAAATATTAAAATCTAATTGTTTTCGTAGTCGGAAACCGTGGGCTCGTGTGAAGAGGTTTTGAAATTTCACCTCGGTAACATTTTGCGTCCGTAAAGTCTACCAATAAAGTGAATTGGAAACGTTTTTGTCGACATGAGAAGTTCAAATTTGAAGATTGGCAATTGAAATTTAAAAGGCTCTTATCGTAGGGACCACTTGTTTTAAAATACCGGGCCATTAAATCTCTTTGCCAGTCCCTGTAAGGACTTAGAGCACGCATTTTTCGCGACACTTTTTAAAGTAGCAGTAAAGATTGCTAATAGGAGAATAGTCTAAAACTTGCCGTAAAATTCTGATACTAATTAAATAAATTGATGATTAAATTAACGTTGAAAATTGTCGTATTGTATAGTAAAACAAAATTACTAAATGTAAAACCTAACGTAGCCTTTTCTATAACGCTAATAATTATCGCTGAAATTTTTAGAATCTTTAGAACCAATTTAGAACTTTACTGCTACCTCCAAGTTGTCTTTATACGTAATTAAACGCGAGGAAAATATAGGTTTTCATATTTTTTGTAACTTTATTGTAAAATAATAGTTAAATGTGTGTGTGTATTTGCTTGCCAATGGTTGATTTATTTATTTTTTTTGGAAAAAATGAGTGGAATAAATTTAATGAAAATTTAATTAACGGTAGTTAAATATATATATTCGAACCACAAATTTACACATTTCTGGGGGTTCAATATTGCAAGCTGATTATTATCTTAAACTTGCAGGAGTGGACACTACTATTAGCGATCAAAATCCAAACTTTGGAGGTGCTTTAAAGACATCTACGACACTCAAGTTCACGACAGAAATAGGAAGAACATTTTTAGTCAATCCTAACTAAATAATAATAAAAAAATTATTAAAAATTTAAAAAAAAATATCTCCAGAAAAAAATATATAAGTGAATTGAGAAAAATTTAAGATACTTAAAAAGTATTATTTGGTTGCCAAAAAAAAGTAAAAATTTACAATATAGATTTAAAAAACCAGACGTTAATGTCTTAGCATTTAGCTCGAAAAATTCTTGTGTCTAAAAAAACCATGTTTGAAAATCCATCAATTTAGTACTATAACTGATCCAATTTAAAGAAAAAAATCATAATTTAATTTTTATAATTTATCGCTAATTTTAAATTCCATCGTTCCACCTTTTTCTTGGTTTCGAGAAAACAGCGTCTCTTTTTGATCAAATATAGGAACAATATACCAAAGGAAAGTACAAATTCTGATGTTACCAAGCAAAGTATTATTTTCATTGGTTTTCCCAAACAGGAAGACGAAATAGCCCAAGTTCTTATATCATTTTATTTTACACCATTTTTACCGTTTTTCACACGTATAATTGTGTTATAATGAAAAATATAAATGTTATATAAGAAAGAAAAACACTAAAAGTATCGTAAAGTAACTGCCCATTGAATATTTAACCTTAAAACCAAGTTGGCTTGTTGGGATAAAGAAAAAAGATAATAATTACTAAGCAGTTTTTAATTATGAACATTGGTAAATTTTTGCTCAAAGGTTTATGAATTAGATGAAGATAACCAAAAAAATTCAAAGTTAAAGAGTTCCATAAAATTAGAAAGTTAAATGAAATAATAATAATTTAAAAATTAAAGAGAAGATAAATTAATATTACTCGAGCAGTTATGTACATTGCTAGACCCGGTTTCCGCTTAAGAATTTTGATAGTACGCTAAGCTAGCTCGCTTACTTTATCTGAAATTTTTAATTTTCCACATTTATTTATTATATATATAAATATATCTATCAACGTCCGTACGAATGCCCGCTACTATTGAACACATATTAATACTTTTAAAAATAAGTAGACTTAATTTTAAGTAAACCTTTAATAGTTAAATTAGTGGTATTAAAATATTTAAACCCTATCTATTTATCTCGCTAAATATGGTGATGCGCAGAGTTTCATCAGAGTTTGTATATCTTTTCGAAATAAAGACTGCCTCGCCTTGTAATCGTAAAGAGATTTTCATTTCACACAAACTTAAAATTGTGACGTGGGCGGTAGTGGGAGAGTACCTCTTGTGATGTGTGACGTAGGAGGTAGTGGGAGAGTACCTTTTGTGATGTGTGATAGAGGAGATAGTGGGAGTGGACGTTGTGTGACGTTACTGACGTAGGAGGTAGTGGGAGAGGACGTTGTGGGACGTAGGAGGTAGTGGGAGAAGACGTTGTGGGACGTAGGAGATAGTGGGAGGGAACGTAGTGTGACGTAGGAGAAGACGTTGTGTGACGTGGGAGCTAGTGGGAAAGAACGTTGCGTTACGTAGGAGCTATAGTGGGAGAGAACGTTGTGTGACGTACGAGGTAGTGGAAAAGAGCGTTGTGTGACGTAGGAGAAAGTGGGATAAAACTTTGTGTGACGTAGGAGGTAGTGGAGATAACGTTGTGTGACGTAGGAGGTAGTGGAGATAACGTTGTGTGACGTAGGAGGTAGTGGAGATAACGTTGTGTGACGTAGGAGGTAGTATAGGAGAGGAGGTTGTGTGATATACGAGGTAGTAGGAGAGGATATTATGTGACGCAGGAGGTAGAGGAAGATTATCTTATGTGATGTGTGACGTAGAAGGTAGTGGGAGAGTACGTTGTATGACGTAGGAGATAGTGGGAGAGGACGTTGTGTCACGTAGTAGGTAGTAGGAGAGAAGATTGTGTGACGTAGGAGGTAGTGGGAGATAACGTTGTGTGACGTAGGAGGTAGTGGGAGATGACGTTGTGTGACGTAGGAGGTAGTGGGAGAGGAGGTTGTGTGAGTGGTATATACATTCTTGGTATATATGAAGAGATAATGCGTGGTGAAAGATTAACTGACAACTTTAGGAAGGATCCAGCCAGCACTCCAGGAATGAAAGAATAAAACAGGCTTCGTTCAAACACATCCAACTTAGATCTGTTCTCACTTAGATGGCCGTCCATTCAGCGAAATGTTTGCAAGGAGAAATTCCCCTTGGTTTTAAGCAAATAACATTAGCAGTGTAGGGAGCTAACACTCCGTAGCTTTGGTTGTGGCTGCCATGTTGGGTAGAAATTTTTTTTTAAAAAGGAAAAAGCATGGGTATCATAACTGTTAGCTCCCTATAAGGAGAGGGATATTTATCTCTAAGAGGAATGTTATATTTTTCTGCTATTATTAATTGCCTGGCACCTTTCCATTGTTAAGCCTTTTTTTTAAGTACCATAATGACAAAAAATGAAGCACAGTTATTTTGTATTCAAATATTTTATTTTTATTAACTACTATGGCACCAAGAAAAAATGTGAAATAATGGTCCTTCACGAATCATATTGCGTCGAAAGCGTAACTGAATAGGAGTGGTTGACTGGGTACTCCATTAGAAATTAAATGGGTTACAATTTCAATTAAAGAAGATTAGGGAAATTATGAATATCGGTAAACACGTTCCTCTTTCCTAGAGTCAGCTACTTTTAGATATTTGGAAGACTTTTTAAGGGCTTGGTAATATATTCTTTGCAACAAAAATTGATCCATAACATTCGACGATACGATAGTTGACTAGACCAGCTAATTTAATTAACTCTTAAAAATAATGCGAGTCTTGAAAAAGTTTAGTCTATGCAAATGGTAAAACAGTTTTAAAAAGTGAAACTAATAGCACCTCATAAACTATAAATGGGGGGAGGAAGTTTATCTCTCAAGATTCCAAGCTTAAATTTGCTGCAAAATAGTTAAAACATGAGTTTTTGAGAAAAAAAATGCGCAAGACCATAATTTGCATCCATAATAACGCAATTTGGTAACGGGTGTCAGAGGTAATTTCTCACTACATATTTTCTAAATTTTTAAGACGCTTTTTTTCTTAAATAGTTTATTTTTGAAAATGATATAAATTATTTTAACTCTGGGCCGGGGATCGAGTAACTCTTCAACTTTCCAAGTAAAAATACGATGGTAGAAACGTTTATCGTGGTGTCAAGATTGGCGACACGCCGATATTTTACTCACACCTAAGCAACTTAAAGGTTTCCGTCGATGTTTCTTTACTTGTTCACCCGTTCTTTGGTTTGATTCTTCCCCGCAACACACATCTTTTTGACGTTGTTCTAAATAAACAATTATATCAATAACTAAAGTGTCACAAATCTAAATGAGTTACAGTGACGTAGACAAGGGGAGGGTTCGTGTCCAAATCAAAAAAATTGAATGTAACTTTTTCTGTACTAAAATTTAACTCCCATCTCAACCCCTCTCAGGTATTTTACATAGTTTGAACCGCTCCCTAGAAGGATTTCTGACTACGCCACTGATGATTTACCTTGTCTATCATGTTCCGTAATGTATTCAGAACCCTCATCATTATCACTATACCCATAGTGAAGTTCTTGCAAATACGGAATTACAGTCATGGTTCGAAGTTCGTCATCTTCACCACGAGGAGGAATTCCCACAAATTCAAGTAACCTGGGAGGCTTCTTTTTCACCCAACTACATAAATTAATTTTGAAATAAATATATCTGTCAAAAGTTATTTAATTTCGTCCGAGAATTATGATGAAGTTCTATTGGGTGGGAAGGTAATTCATGGGAAGCTAACACACAGCATTCTTTACGACAAAAATTTACACCATGGAATAAAGGGCATTTTCAGGGCTCCCAGAGTTCCTATAAATTCCTATAATTTCAATATGCTCCTATAAATTCCTATTTTCTCAAAATTGTTCCTATAAATTCCTATTTTCTCAAAATTGTTCCTATAAATTCCTATTTTCTCAAAATTGTTCCTATAAATTCCTATTTTCTCAAAATTGTTCCTATAAATTCCTATTTTCTCAAAATTGTTCCTATAAATTCCTATTTTTTCGACATTTTCTAGTTTCTCTATAGCTATATCCAGAAATTCCTATAATTTTAAAAATAATGTATTAGAAAACAGCCTTAACGTTTGGGAAAAATTTGCCTTCTAAATAGAGCTTAGCAGACATCAACGGTTGGGCTCCCAGATTTCCTATCAATTCCTATAGTTTCAATATACTCCTATAGTTTCAATATACTCCTATAGTTTCAATATACTCCTATAGTTTCAATATACTCCTATAGTTTCAATATACTCCTATAGTTTCAATATACTCCTATAGTTTCAATATACTCCTATAGTTTCAATATACTCCTATAGTTTCAATATACTCCTATAATTTCAATATACTCCTATAATTTCAATATACTCCTATAATTTCAATATACTCCTATAATTTCAATATACTCCTATAATTTCAATATACTCCTATAATTTCAATATACTCCTATAATTTCAATATACTCCTATAATTTCAATATACTCCTATAATTTCAATATACTCCTATAATTTCAATATACTCCTATAATTTCAATATACTCCTATAATTTCAATATACTCCTATAATTTCAATATACTCCTATAATTTCAATATACTCCTATAATTTCAATATACTCCTATAATTTCAATATACTCCTATAATTTCAATATACTCCTATAATTTCAATATACTCCTATAATTTCAATATACTCCTATAATTTCAATATACTCCTATAATTTCAATATACTCCTATAATTTCAATATACTCCTATAATTTCAATATACTCCTATAATTTCAATATACTCCTATAATTTCAATATACTCCTATAATTTCAATATACTCCTATAATTTCCTATTTTTTCACAATTGTTCGTATAAATTTCTATTTTTAGCTAAAATGTTCCTATAAATTCCTATTTTTTGGCTAAAAATGTTCCTATAAATTCCTATTTTTTCTGTGAAATTTCCTATAACTCCTATAATATTTTTAAAAAAATCGCTGGGAGCCCTGCATTTTCATAATAATAAAAAAACCCTTTATTCCATGGTGTTAAACATTAATTACTCTAGTGTAAGAAGTACAGTGTTTTGATAACTTTGGTTCAATTACTTTCCACATTTGAAAAAAGGTTTAAATCAAGTTTCAAAGAAAGTATTTCATTACTCATGCTGCCTTATTTGTTGAACGTCAAATCTATCTTGAGGTTCTTTTTGTAACATTCCGCTTAACAGACTTTGGAGTAAATGATCAAGTTCTACGGGAATTATATATTCTCCTTTTCCTATATTTTCAAACAGCTTGTAAATGTTGTCTCCTTCAAAAGGGTATTTTCCGGTTGAAATGTTATACCTAACCAGATAAAACTTTTGAAAACTGATTATGACAAAGAACAATATAGGCCTACCAGAATTTCAAATACATGTATTTACAAAGTCACTCCTGCAGACCAAACATCAACTTTAAATCCTGAAAATGACTCTAAGCCATTCGCTATTTCCGGTGGCTGGAATGCTGGTGAACCTTGGCTGGTGTGACACGTATCGTCCATTGCAAACCAACTTAATGCCTATGGCAGATATTGTAATGAATAAACGGTAAACATTGTTTAACCATTTAAGTTTTTTAAAAGGGTTTTGAAGTAATATACCTCCGCAACACCCAAATCAGATATCTTAAGCGCTCCGCAATTAGTTAGGAGTAAATTTCCAGGCTTTATATCTTTGTGAATAATACCCTGGGAATGTAAGTATTCTAGGCCATCTAGCAGCTGGATAAAGTAGCTGGAAAATTTTATTGAATTTCCATTTAAAATACATTTGCAATGGCAAATTAAAACATTAAATTAATGTAAGATGAGCTAATGAAAGTCGTCTCACCCATGAGCTTGCCATATTGGAAGCTTTTTCTCCACCGCTGTATCTAGTAGTTCTTGTAATACTGACACACAATACTCCATGACCATATACATTTTTTGTTTCTCATCATTGTATAAGACATCTACTAGCTTTATGACGTTTTGATGATTTAGTCTTCGAAGCAGCTGAATTTCCCTAGAAATAACAATGTTTGTTTCACATTATTTGTGGAGCCACTAACTTGTTCTTCATGGGGAAAATTAAAAAAAATCTGCGTTAAAACTTTAAACGGAGTATTTTACTATCCCATGAAAACTTTCAGACATATATAATATTAAAAGTAACTTAAAGCCAAGAATGACCGGCGTTTCAATTTTTTGACAACACCCTTTCTTCATCATCGTCCAAAAAAATCCATAAAATGCAACCTGGTAGTGGCTACATAAAATTTTCTTCCAGTTATGTAATAGCCTTCACCCGCAGACACTACATTTGAATTGTCACCTTAAAACTTCAACGCCACAGTGCCACCTAGGAGCAACAAACACAGCACCCCACACAAGTAGAACGCAACCTGTTAAAAGTCGTTTATTTTCTTGTGTACAATTTTCATTGGCTAGACGCTGTAGCAACTGATGCCGTTGGAACTTGAAAATTTGGAAATTGTCTTCCCCCTTTCTGTAAAACATTCAGCGTAAAGGCTTGTCCAATGAAATTTGTACACAACACTGCGTTAGCATGTTTAAAGGCTAGCTGCGTTCTCCTTGTGTTTGTTACTCCTAGGTGCCACCTACACTTGTTACAGTAATAAATTGAATTGAAATAAAATCAAATAAAATCAAATAGAGAATTTCTTACGTGTGCTTTGTCTCTAGAGATATTTTTAAGTGTTTTGGGTGGAGTTTATCAACATTAATCTACATTTTCTTATTATTTTGGATTGGCTGACCAACAGATTTGGAAGAATAATAATAATAATAATAATCAGCTAAGCTAATACCCAAGGCACCACCATAGGCCTAAGTCTTGAAGCGACTTTAATAGCCAATAATTCAGGTGGCCGGGTTACAATGCGTAGGAGGGTGGAGGCAAGCCCTGCATGCCTCGCGAGCCAACAGCTCCCTACACTAACTATTACCGTTAACCTCAACAAGTTTTTATGGAAGGGGAAAACGAAGATCTCGGGGGAAAACCCCTTAAACCAGTGAGGAGAGAACTTGCAAACTCTACGCGGAAGGAGTTGTTCCGAGTTTTCACCCAGTGCCACAAGTTGGGATCGAACCCGGCTCCTCTTGCTGTGAGGTGAAAGTAGTAGGAAAAAAATTAATGGGCACTATATATATATATATATATATAGTGAGATAAGATAATCATCCTAGTGACATTCTATAAATTTAAATGAGAAAAAAATTACGATAAATCAGTAATTGTCATTGCCAACTTAAATTTTCAAGCAAAGTTATTCCTGTAAATTTTGAACTGTGATTCTGTAGATCAGCGGTTCCCAAGGGTCACAGGGGTTCCGAGAATTCGCAGCGCGGCCATCTTTGTTTGTGTCAAGAGTCTTTTAAGATAAGTAAAAAAATGAGTTGGGGTTCCGCCAGAATTAGGTGGATAATTTAGGGTTCCATAGCAAAAACAAATTGGGAACCGCTGCTGTAGATTATGCTAGTTTTGTAAACTTTCAATTTCCAAGAAACATCTTAAAATTTTGGGGTTGTTATGGACCCACATAATGTGCAAACTTCGAAAGTTTAGCATACCGAATAGGCTTTGCCTCTGTGGTTGCCAGCAAAGATTTCTTTGCAAAATACATATTATTATTACGACATAATAGTATTTTGTATGGAGCTCAGTGTGATGATTATTAAATTTTCTAATCTCATTTGAGAAGTAATGAAGTTACCTCTGTACATTCTGTTCACCATTGGGAATTTTCCTCAACTTCTTTCTCTTGAATATTTTTACTGCTCTTCTACATAAAGTTTCGGAGTCCAAAATCTCTTTCACTTTTCCGTAAGATCCTTCACCGAGCACATCACCCATAACGTACTTCCCTATCATTTTAGCCCTTTTCTTTCGAGCTTGGTAAATAATTTCTCTCGAATTAACACGGTGGAAAAACAAAGGTTCTTCATGGTCCTCGCATTCACTTATCCAACTCTCTAAATTAAAATGAGAATCGTCACTTAATTCAAGACGGCCAAGGCTTAAGTCGTAATCTTGCGGTGCTAGGCCTAAGCTCTTGTAGTCCATTTCTGTATCTTTCTCCATCATCGATAACTATCTGTGCAAATTTTGATATTACACAGAAAAATTTGATTAATCTTTGTCCTATGGACTTGCGCCCCACATTCTAATAAACCAACTTGGCTCTACATATCATTACACTTTCGTAACGTTTATACAATAATTCTAAATTAACCAGAAAAGTAGCTCTTAAAGTTTTGAGCAGATCGAGCTGCAGCTTTCATTCGTTAGATGTCAGTAGTATGAGCATCAAAACTTTTTGTCGTCTACTGAACTGGAAGTCAAGCTGGAGGCGCCAATTTTTAATAACGTTTTGGTGACCGAAACGAGTCTAGGTGGCGTAACGGGCCTAGCAGCGGCATAGATATAGATGGATGAGATCAAAGATAATCTAGACTACGATAGGAAACCAGGCTTGGAAATAAGCGGTGGTCACTGGGTCAAAGACCAGTTTATTAATTGCTCGGACCGGTTTTTTTATTCAAAAGCTAGGGGTTCACTGGTCCAGTGTCCAGTTTATTAATTCGAAATGGACGCTTCAATAAAAGATACTCGGTTTCTACTCCCCTCTCCAAATTCTTCTGGGAAGGAGCAATTTCCGGTCGGTCGGTTAAACGGTTAGAATGGCTAGCCACAATGTCATATTTAAAGGGAATATAACCTGCAAAGTAATCTTTATGGAAGATCCCTTCAATTTTTCAAATTTCCCGTACAGTGGCGCCAAACATTTCTAAAGCCAAAGGCAAGAGCGGCCAGAGCTACAAACGTTGGTGTTCCACACCAAATACCTGAGGTTATATTCCCTTTAAGCCAATTGGAGACGCGTTTTTGCCCTCATGAGAATTTTGCGTCAGATAAGAAACGCGTCGGCTCACGTGTATAAGGAACATACTAATGTTTATTTTCGATAATATATTTTAAGGTAACATATATAATGTTTTTAAAACTAAGTATACGAAGATAATATTATTATTATTATCATAATCTTATGGTATAAATAATTAAAATTATATGTAATATTTTTATAATACCAGGCAATTTTAAAGCTTCTCATGGAGCAGAGTTAATTCATTTCGTATAAAATTATCTTTTGGAAAAAGATGAAAACTCATTCCTTTAGAACTAAACATATTACTTTTGCAGTACGGTATGCAACAAGTGTTTCCTTTTAACCAGGTAATTTTTTTGGCATGTTAAGGCTTAGCAAAAAACTGATGTTACGTTCGAGAAAGTTTCCAGCTTTCTAATATTTCACCAAGCACTATATAAATAATAACTTATGAGTCCTGGCTGTCGGAAATATTACTTCTTGGCAATTTCTGGGAAGATGTTTTATTTAAGCGCCTATTATCTACCGTTTTTTTAACCAATTGGTCTACGTGACCACTTAAATAATTCAAGAGTTGGGAGTCACTGGCCAAATAGACCAGTTTAGAAATACACCTTATTTCCAAGTATGATAGGAAACGTATATAAAGGTCTATATTAAATATTTAAAAGGGAGTGAGTACGGAGGTGACAGCTAGCAGAAACGCGTAATTTCTGCAGGCTATCCTTATAAGGCGCTATCTATCGGTAAGAAAGCTCGTGCTATCGTCGCGAGAGCCATTGTCTCCTGCTTAAAAATTATACTAAAAGTCACCAACAGATGGTGTCTAAAGACTACGGCCTGCGGAAAGGTCAAGCACTTAGTACTAAAATGCTAAGAGAGCTCGCGCTCTTGGTCACGTGCCTTCCTCGGTGTCTGCTAGGTGTCAATTCCGTATTTTATGTTAGGCTTAGACGCCCCGAAATTTATCTAGACCTTTATATACAATTCTTATATCTATGAGCAGCGGCTTCTCCGATGTAGCGCCAACAGTGGCGGCGATCCCGTGAAGCTCGAGGGGAAAACATACGGGGGCAGAGTCCCCACTGAAATATAATTGAGGATAAATAGAAATCAGGAAAAATATTCTAACCTCACTGCCTTTATTTGGGTACGAATTCAGTCTTTTTACAGAAGTTATTTTGATATTGAAGATGCGGGTAACATTAAGATGAAATAAGCATAAAATTGATTTCGATAGATTCGTTCAAACACAAAATTGCGTCGTCGTGTACCCTGTTTCACGAGACCCTCTACACGGAAATATTAGGAAGCGCGTGCTCCAATTTTGCGTATATATTATTATCTAGATAGCCTAAAATACCTTCGTAATGCGTGTGGAAAAGAAAAGGCCCAAACACACATACGGTTTGCAAGCGATTTCGCCTGTGAATTTTCGCACACGCGCCCATGCGCCATGACTTCCATTCTATTTAAGTCACGCGACGCGCAGCGATGCCAGACGTACGATAATTATCGTACACGTACGCGAATTCCGTTTCAGGTACGATGTACGATGTAAAATGTATTATCGTACGCGAAAGTACGATAATTTTGTCTATATTTTCCAAATTATTTTTACGCTGTTACAACACCACATATGATAAAATTAGGAGTAGAAAAGGCTTGGGCATATAATCGTGTTTCTTCTGCCGTTGCCGTTATTTTCTACGCGCGCAGTGAAGGATGGAGCCTGCAGGGGAAAATTCCATATGTCTATCGCGAACTCTTTCCCCATCTAGAAGCCGAATGCCGAAGAACTCCCAGAATACCTAGCGCTTTAGCTGACCCCTATGAAACGGTAATGTACGGATATTTCCGAAACGTGGCGCCACTTACACGCGCCTACCGGATACCAAAGGCTTATGGGTAATGTTTTGGCTTACACATCGCCCCACCAAATTCCCCAACTTCCATGCTTGGATCTTTATCCGGACTATTTTATTTGAGCAACGGTAAGTTAATCATATATAACGTCATAGAAGCCGTTTAAGAAGTAAAACATTTATTTAGATAATTAAACCAATAAGATAAACGGTATATTATTAGTTATTTTAACAATAACATTAAAATATATATTTACAATGCAAATCTCGACGAGCCTACGCCTAGAACGTTAGGCCGGCTTTAGTGTTCGCTAGGCCACGTGCAAGTTACCCTATAGAGGTAGAAAGTTTTATTTTTTGAAAAATTTAAAAATGTCACCCCAAAAATTTCGCACCTACTAATTTTCAATTTTTTTTCGAATAATTCCACTGGTCGTGAGTTTGAAACTTTCATACAAATCTGGTCTAGATGGAATCGAAACTCCAGTTCTATTATCTAATATTCGAGAGGGAACCTCTTCTAAATATTTTCCGTAATTTTTACTTGGCATGAGGTCGTCAGAGAACGTAGCGATTACTTTTTCTTAATGAAAAAAAAATACAGTCATGATGGTCCTGTATGGGCAAACCTATGGAGTGGCGTCAACGTGGCCAGCCTCTTTGAACACTTAGAGCACCAATCGAAACTCCTGGTAGTGCCTTTCCTTTTAACAATGTTGAACGTGGACCACATATTATAGGTTAATTTACAGCCGAGTTCACACTATAAACTTAATTTGGACACTTTCGAATAGGCCAAGCTTAAAGGGCTCCACCGGCGTTTGTATTTCGTCAGTTTCCCGCGAATTACGGACATAGGGAAAGCTTCGACACGTCGTCTGCTACCTGATTTTCTGGGTGAATTTTTCAAACACCGGTCAGTGGGTGCCTGCACCAGTGTGAGAAATAAGGCACTATCACAGGCCAATCGCCCTGGTGACCACTTTATTAATTCAAAGTTTTTTCCCTTCAAGATTTTAGTTCATTATAAAAATTCTATATTAATCCCTAAAATTGTTTGGTCTTTGCTTCTATGCTGTGTGCTTGGCCTTATGTCAATTGTGTGTATGCATGGTTGACTAGGGGAGTCTGTCTACTCTACATTATAGAAGAAGCGAATGTAGCAGTAAGCAAAAAGAAATATAAACAGTCTCTCTCTCAGTAGGCTTGTTCGGGTCGGGTCTATAGCACATATTGTCAAGAATAGGTAATTTGACCATAAATTATGAAAGCCTGATTTTGCAAGGTTAAAAGTGGTAACTGGCCACAGGTCCAGTTTTAAAAAAATCGATATTTCTCACCCTGGACTGCACGATTTTACTACGCATACGCCCTCTTTTAGCTACAGTAAGAGCTAGCGTATAAGCAGACGTTACTGACAATCAAAGTTTTAAAACTTTCGCGGAAATATATGAAAATATATTTTTATCCGTTGAAATAACTTACTTTATTATTACAATACAATAAAGAAAAGCATTCACTACCCGATTTACGCATTTTCCATTCTAGCAGACGCTACACACCCAAGAAGTGATATGAAACCTTCAGCGCCACCTAGAACCGTTTCGGTTGCGAGCTACGCCATATACCTAGTGTACGATAATTTTTCATTATGTACGATATTTTTACAAAGTTCGTACGATAATTCATTTTGAGGCTTCTGGCAACGCTGGCGACGCGACGTGATTTGCCAGCGAAATTTCGCGCGCGAAGGCTATGTGTGCATCCATAGAGATAGAAAAGAAATAGAGAGAAGATTACCGCGTTAAGGCACCCCTGTTTTTGACCGGGAAAATTCATCCCCTCCTTGCACATGTATGAAAGTGGAGAAGGGCAGAATTTGCAACGCCATCTATCCTTCCTTTGTTTCATCAAATGACAGTTGATTTTCAAAAAGATATAATGTATTACATTTCACCGCGCATCGATGGCGCCACGTAATCTGCCCGTCTGATGGCTTCCTACATTAACGAAAAGGGGGTCGGCACTCGTGGTCAAATTCGCCAGATACAATAGTGCCTCTATTTCTTTTCAATCTCTATGTGTGCATCCGCCTAAAGACTTAAAAATCTAGCCTTGATTCTTGTACACAGATATTTTTCTGAAATTTGGTTATCAATGAATTCATTGTCGTACGAGTTATGAGAAAGAACATTTTTTTTTTAAGAAATATATAGTATTAAATATTTAGATCTAGAAATTTTCTTGCTTAAGTTTTAAGTAAATAAATATTTGAATTAAAAATAATGGCCTAGGCCTCCACGTGAATTTTTTCCGATCGCCAATGATCTAGCGTCTGCTACAGACAAACTAAAAAGTAATTTTCTTAAATAAACTGTAGCGGTCGCAACAATATTATGTTTTATGATTTGCTGTTATCTTTGTTAAGGTTTTTTATCAATTGCATATAAACGTTTTGACTGTTCGATTAAAATCAGATTCTTGTAAACTTCCAAACTGCCCGCCTCTGTTTGCCTACACGTGCATCATTATTGGTGACTCGGACGTGATGACCGACGAATCAGCTACCCAGCGTCTGGCGCATACTGCCGATCTGATCGAAGTTTCATCGTTGGCTCTTGCTTTACGAATCCTTTCCTTCTGGCGAGAAAATCCGAGGCTATGGTTCGCTCAGTTCGAGGCCGTCGTAGCTCCTCAGCGTCAGGGTTAAGAGTACAAGTTTAACCTCGTTGTGGCAAATCTGGAGAGAAGGGACATCGATTTGGTCAGCGACCTTGTTCTTTCTCCTCCTACCGCTGACAGATATCAGGCTCTAAAGGCGAGATTATTGTCTGTTTATGAAGAATCAGAGGCAGAGAGACTGCACCGACTTTTTTACGAGACGGATTTTGGGGAATTGCGTCCATCCCAGATGTTACGGCGCATGCGCAGTTTGGGCCAGGACCGTATCCCTGACGAGTTGCTGCGCACGCTTTGGACCAGCCGTCTTCCAGATGCTGCTAGAGCAATCATAGCGAGCTCGCTTGACGAAAGTTTGGATCGATTGGCTACGAAGGCGGACAAGATTTGGGACCAGAGGCAGCCTCAGCTGGTGGCGGTCATGGCAGCTACAAACGGCTCTGAACGGGATGTTACGCCGTCCGGTAATGATGACCTAGCCAAGTGACTTGAGTCATTACGTTTAGAGATTGCCACGATGAGGAGGCAAATGTCTTCGGAATCACGGGCTAGTGGTTCTCGATGTAGTTCACACCGCAGCCAACAATCGGAGGACACAAATGGATTTTGCTTCTATCATCGTCGCTTTCGCGTCAAAGCACGGAAATGCGAGTCACCGTGCTCCTATGCTGCCTGGTCGTCAAACCGGTCACGACGTTGACTGCGGCGGAAGTCAACGTCCCGAGTCCATCAAATCGCCTCAGCCTCTTGGATCGTCGGAGTGGCTTACATTTCCTCGTGGACACAGGAGCGAACATTTCCGTCCTTAAAGCTGTGGGACCTGGTAGGCGTGAACTTGCCAGCTATAAACTGTTCGCCGCTAACGGGTCTGTTATCACCACATATGGCGAGAAGACTATGATTATCGATCTGGGTCTGAGGAAGCCCTTCCGTTGGACTTTCATTGTAGCAGAAGTTAGTAGCCCGATCCTCGGCGCCGACTTTTTGAGCCACTATCGTCTCCTGGTTGATCTACATAGGAGGAGGCTGGTTGATGGTAAATCACAACTGTCAGTCATTAGAGCGATTTCGGAGGCAACACAGCCTACAATATGTACTATTGACACGGGTAACGAGTATCATAAGTTGCTGGATGACTTTCCTGATCTGGCGCGGCCGATGTCCTGTAATGAGGTTCCGAAGCTTGGCGTGCAGCATTTCCTGCCTACGACGGGGGCTCCAGTCTTCGCCAGAGCTCACCCGTTGACGCAGGATCGCTATTTTCTCATTAAGGCCACGTTTGACCAAATGCTCGAGCTTGGAATTTGCAGACCATCAATGAGCAGCTCAGGGTGGTCACGAAGAAGAATGGAGAGCTGCGAGCATGCGGCGACTACCGTCGTTTGAACGCCATCACTACTCCCGATCGCTATCCAATTGCATGATTTAAAGTACCTTTTACATGACGCGACGATTTTTTCGAGATTTGGACTTCGTTGGGCAGTTTTCGACCGACATACAATACGTCGCTGGACCTGAGAGTGTCGTGGCTGATGCGCTCTCAAGGGTTGTAGCGATTTACTCTCCGTCGCCATTGGACTACGCCGATATGGCGCGTCATCAGGTGGCTGACGAGGAGTTGCCGGTCTTGCGGTTGCAGAAGAATCTGGAATCATCCCTGGCACGGTTCCGTTGACATGCGAAACATCCACCAAGAGGCCACGCCCGTACATTCCCGTTGCCTTCCGTCGGATGGCGTTCCATGTGGTTCGTAATCTTAGCCATCCGGGAATCCGAGCTACACGGCGTATGATTCAGCAAAGTTTTTTTTGGCCTTCCATGAACAAGGACGTCGGGCTTTGGGCCAAGTCTTGCGTGCCTTGCCAGCGTGCAAAATATAAGCATGGACACTGTATCTCAAACCGGACGGGAAAAGCTGTAACTTCCACCATACAAAATCACCTGCCACCGCCACCGTCTCTCTGTAAAGGGGGGGAAGGTTCAAGAATTTTGAAAGTTTCGGGCTGTCAAGGCCATATAATTCGTCACGTAGTCGACAAAACGTTCCGTTTGAAATGGGGGTTTCAATTCTTTCGAATGACCTTGACGGCCCTGCGAATCGAGTACGGTCGACTATTTCAGCTAATACGAAATAGGGGGGTACCTCTTTTAGGCTGTTTTTCCCGTCCGGTTAGAGATACAGGGACTTTCAAGGGAGGTGTGAGGGGTCGGAAGTCGGTTCAAAAAACATCACTGAAACGGCATCAGGGCGACTGAATGACGTATTTTAAATGAACATCAACACCCCCCCCCCCTAGCTCTCCCTTGAAGAAGATTTTTTCTTCACATGACACGTTTTCAGGTGGTTCCACATTCATGTAAATCCCGTACACCCTAGTTAAAAAATTATTTTGGAAATCTTGAAATCAAGACGAAAATCGTGCTCTGAAACCTCAAAATCAGTTTCTGATTTCTGACATCACTTTGAGATTTCAAATCCCGTACGCAAAATTTTCAAATGTCGGAGTCCTCGCACCTTTTAGCGCGGCGGTATAAATTGTCAAAGAACATTAAACTGACACACGTATTGGACACACCGCTTCAACCACTAGGATTAAAATGATACATGAAAATACCAGTTATTAATTTTAGCGATCAGTTTCTATAAATTGGTCATTTTGCCTATTTTTGTGATTTCGTTTGATTTTACCTAATCGACACCGTTTCATGAGGCATAATATTGATTTCGGTAACTGGGGCCCGAAACTTTGGCAGTACCGATAATTGTGATTTGGGATTTTGCTAAAAATATAGGATGTTATAGAACATTTTTGAAAATATATGATTTTATAGGAATTAAAGGACCTCTGGGGGCCATGTAAATTAGTAGATGGTTTCTTTTCGCTTGTTCCGGGATTTCACTATAAGTTGCAATGGACTGCTCACATATAGGGCACTCTGAATGTTTAATAGTTTTACTGATATCGGCAGATTTCCGAGGATAGCCAGAGTTCCTACACAGTACTGACGAGCCCCAAAAGGGCGAAACCGGTCTACTGTTGGAATCTCTGGCCTAAATTTTGACTTTTGATATAAATATCTTAACGTTGAATTTCAAGGGGAAGCCCGAGCGGAAATGATGTCTGCTGAATAGCGACCGCCATGCAATAATTGGTGAAGAATTTCACTATAAGTTGCAATAGACTGCTCACATATAGGGCACTCTGAATGTTTATTGGTCAAACCGGTTTGTTTACTAAAATAATGGCCGTCGGTTTATCAGACGCAGAGCGAATTATACGACGGCATATTGGCATTTGAGATTCGAAGACGTCAAATATGATATCAAATATGACGTCAAATATTACGTAGGGTACGGATGACGCAATATCTGTGAAACAAACCGTTAGTGAAGAAATTGAGCTAGTGGCGTACTTATGAGTAATTATGTTACATCTGCTCGTAGGAATGGCGAATTTCATGCTTAACCCCGGTCCCGTTAAGATGTTGCGATAAAAACACACTTTCATATCGTAAAATAATGTATTTTTCTATAAAAATAATAAAAACCTTCATTTCTTTCTAAAATACAATATATTTAGTACCCACGAAAGCCCCTATTTTAACCACGGTTGCATTGGCTGAATGAGCCTGAATCTGGCACAGGCTGTAAAAATATATTTTTGGCTGGTACTGGTATAGGATGGAACTGGCACAGGTTGGAAAGGGTGTAGGATGGAACCTAGGAGCAACAAACCCAGCACCCCACACAAGGAGAACGCAGCTGGTCTTTAAACACGCTAACGTAGTGTTGTGTAAAGTGTTGCCGCTAGGTATTTTCTGAATGTACCTATATAAAATACGGAAACGTACTTTTTGTACTTTTGCTGTAAAAAACTGGGCGCCACCTATTTCTGTATATTTTTAATGCCAACAAGTTTTAATAGATGGCGCTTAACTTTATTTTTTCTCAGAAATGTTTCAATTTTAAATTGAAATGTGGTACACCCAATTTTTGTATCTTGGAACATGTGAGTCTCAAAAGCCTAATTTTGTATATTATTGTAAATCTAACCTAGTCAGGCGCTTGTTAAAGGTCGTTTTTCTCATAAGTTTACGGTTTTGAAAGACCTCGAAGGAAAATTTCCCAAAATTCTGAAAAGTACTAAAATCCCCCTTAAAATTTTAAAAATGTACTTTTGTACTTGGTTATTTCAAATCGTACAGAAAAAGTACAAATGTACCAGTTTCGGCAACACAACTTGTGCTCAACTTTCATTGGACGAGCCTTTACGCTGAACGTTTTACGAAAGGGGGAAGGCAATTTCCGAATTTTCGCCTTCCGGCGGCAGCCGGCGCTAAAGCGTCTAACCAATGAAAACTGTACACAATAAAGTGCACGACTTTTGACGGATTGCGATCTCCTTGTGTGGGGTGCTGTGTTTGTTGCTCCTAGATCACATTACGAACCTTGCTCCTAGATGGAACCGGCACAGGCTGGAACGGGCGTAGGATGGAGCTGTCGTAGGCTGGAACTGGCATAGAGTGGAATCTCAAAGAATGAGAGGTATGATCATTTCTACTACAAGGCCGCGTTCAGTGACGCTCAACGGAGGGGAAATTGTTAATTAACCGTTGATCTCCGTTTGCAATCGTGACGCCACGACTGTTGAACGCTTTTTTACGATTGTTGTAAATTTTATAAAATATCGTCTGTCGTGTCGTCTGCAACTAGCCTTCCCGCGTGCTGTGACGTCACGATTGCGTTTATCAACAAAATAACCGGCTCTTCCAGCCGCTTATTTCGTTGACTCTCCGTTTGCAAACGTGACGTCAATCCCGGAAGTGAAAAAAGTCGTACAGTAGCGAATGCGCATTCAACGGTCCAACCGTTTGCTGTTACTGAACGCGGCCCAAGACTAATCGAAAGTCCGTTCATATTCATATTCTCAAGCGCAGGAAATTAATTAATTTTATTCCGTGTCATTTAACCCATTTCTGTATTCGAACGAAATTAAATTGAAGATATTAGTTGTAAGCTTATGATTTAAATTACGTTGAAGAAGAGTCTTTGGGACTATCCTGGGATGGTTTCAACGAAGTCCTCATATTCGAGGTCGAGAAGCTGATGACTTATATCAAGAACAGATGGAGTGCCAAGCGCTGGGTATTGAAGTCGGTTGCTTGGTTCTTTGACCTAGCTCTTGGAATAATCACACCTTTCACTGTACGTGCGAAATTAATTTTCAGACAATTCTGGAAAACCGAAAAGAAAGAAGCCCCGTCATGGGACGAAGAATTGCCACCGAATCTGAAAGAGACCCAGGGTTCTGTCTTGGGGCCCCTCCTTTTCAATATTTTTATTAATTCCCTGCCAACCGTTGTTCTTACTGCTCTGATTTTGCTATTTGCGGAAGATTCTAAACTTTTCCATCAAATTAAAGTTATCTCTGACAACCTCGCGCTTCAGGCTGACTTGGATGCTATGGTTCTCTGGGCGGATTCCCATGGGTTGGCCTTCAACACCAGTAAATGTTCTGTATTGCATTTGGGCCGTCACAACAACAATTTTGTTTATACCATTAAAGGCACTCCACTTGCATCCACCCTCTCCGAGCGCGACCTTGGAGTTATGGTAGACCCCAGCCTTAAGTTCTCTGCTCACAGTAATAAGGTCGCCAAACGTGTTCGTTCCGTGGCTGGATTACTTCGCCGCAGCCTTAATTATCGTTCTCCCAAACTTGTAAAACAAGTGTATAATTCACTTGCCCTACCCATCATTGATTATTGTTCCCCCATATGGACCCCCCATTTATCAACTGATCTCGTAACTCTGCAAAAAGCGCAAAACCAATTTTCCAAACTCGTCACTAAATTCCAAAAGATCCCTGTCCCTTCTCGTTTAAAATCCCTTTCTATACAGCCCATCCATATTCGCCACAAAATTAATAATTTATGTCTACTCCACAAATTTTTCTATAACGGCCTCGATAGTACCTTTAATGATTTATTTTCAGCAAATCGTTAATAAATATATATATATATATATATATATATATATATATATATATATATATATATATATATATATATATATATATATATATATATATATATATATATATGTGCAGTTAAATACGACGACTAGTTTCGCGTCTATTCAGATGCATCTTCAGGTCTAAATTCTGGAGTGGCCGTGGAAGCTCCGTTTTCAACTTCGTCACATGGTTGCACAGTGGGCGCGTCAAACAATTTTTTTAACCAAAGTTCCGCTATAATCGCACCAGGTCCTTGTTCTTGTTCTGATTTTGTAACTGTTACTGTCCTTGCCCCATTTTGTATTGTATTACATTGTGTTTTGTACCATTTCACCTGTAAAAGATTGGAAGCCTACACATAAGCCTATTACGGCTTTGTGGGCACAACTTGTGATGATAAATAAATCAATAAATAAACGTTTGATGACTGGTGCTGAGAGCTCAGAAAGTTGTACGATTTTACTAAAATGAGAATCAAGATTTAACCCCTCAAGCGTAGAACTTCACTGCTTTACAGACGCCAGCCTCCAAGCATTCGCCGCAGTAGTTTATTTTTGTTACCTAACAGGTGATGGAAAATACAGAGGGTCGTTAGTCTAAATCAACAGTCTCACCAACAAAGAAGGTCATGCCTATTCCATGCTTGGAGCTTATGGGGCAATCTTAGGCGCTAAATTAACAAACCACGTCATGAATACTTTGGATAAAAAGCCAGCCAGCGTCTACATGTGGACCGATTCTAGTATCGCCTTGGGTTAACGTTCTTAGCAAATTGAGTCAAAGACATTCAGAGTATTAGCGACTCAAACAATTGGCGTCATTGTAAGGGCTCGGAGAACCCGGCGGACCTTCCGGCAAGGACCGCAATTCCTTAGTGAACCATTAAAACTTAACACCCTGTCTACGATTGAAGACAAGGTCTTTTCCGAAGTCGAGAACGAAATACGCAAAACAGATAAATCTGTCACCGTTTCAACATTGAACTTTTCAATTCGCTGAAGAGACTTCACCGCGTAGGCACGCGCCTGCTACGTATTGCAAACAATTTCAAGAAGAATTCCGTAAAACATAGCGGAGAGCTAAGCGCCGAGGAAATCAAACTAGCAGAAATCTATATGGTTCGAAAAACGAAAGAATAGCAATTTCTTTGATGAAGAGTCCTTAACTTGTAACTTCGCCTGGAAGGCCTATCGGCCGAAGTACCGCGTATCGGGTTACCCCCAACGTTTTTACTCTTTCGGCGTTGTTTAATGTTGTAATTTCCAGATGAAATTTGCCAATTTAAAAACGAAAAGACGATACAAAAGGTATCGAAAATTCGCTTGGTAAACCCACGACTAGATAAAAACGAACTCTTCTGCCTTGGAGGACGCCTTAAAGCTTAAAGGTAGCAGCCTCTCGTACTCCTGGATTTTGATGCCAAATCATAATTTATCCGAGCTAATCATTCGAGACGCACGGAGGAGTCGTCGTTACCAGGGTCACGATTAAACGTGCTTTAGATATGTTCTCTGAAATATAGGTTTTTGTCGAAAATTACCCCTAAATCTTTAGTGCTAGTTTTCCTAGAGATTTCGTTATTGTTAATTTTGTAATTATATTGAATAGAATCAGTACCCCCGCCAGGAATTTATAATACACAGGCCCGGTCTGATTTAGAGGCCCCCCATCTATATATTTTAATTTAGAAATGTCCTATTTTAAAGAAATTTTTTTCTTCCAAATTCATCCCCTAGACAACTAATTGACTCTTAACTTTCTCTTCCCCTACTTATTTTAATTAAACTCAACTTAACAAATTATAAGTTCATTATTATATATAAACTTAAAATGTGTCGCAAACTCTTCGATTAGAGCTTTTACCAAATTCGTCAACCACTAAATTTGGGTTTTCTTTTACACAATTCGACAAATCCCGATTAATGGACGACGTAGCCAGATTTGAAAGTCTAAATTATCCCATATAGTTGTTCGTAGACGTGTTTCTATTCTTTTCAGGGAACTAAAACTTCTTTCTGAGATAGTGTTTACCACAGGAATGCACGAAACAGCCTTGTAGTACTCAACAAGGTCAGGGAAGCCATCTTCCATGGTCATTAAATAGTGGAAGCAGTCGCTTACGCTGTTAAATTTTTTGGAGATAATAAGATTTCTCGCAAATTTAATTTGACTTTTTAAGGAATAAAGGTCGGAATGAAACCTATCGTATGTGTTACAATTTGTTATAATATCGATTTCGTTTAGGAAGTTCTCAGAGTTAGGGTCACACGCCATGATACCTTTATATAGACCAGAGTTAGCTAATAATCGTATTTTCGTTACAGAAATAAATTTGTCTATTAATTCGAAATAGGTGGACCTCATCTGGTCTATCAGGGTTTTTGCTTCAGTTTCCCTGGTCGCCGTTGTACTTGTTACCACAATATGTTTTAATCTCCTGTTAGGGATAAATTTATGTTTATTTATTTATGGTTCGCTGTTACGGTCAGGTACTGCAAATAAAGACTATTCCGCGAATTTAGTAGCTTCTTCCCAAATAGAATCAAAGCGTTCAGAGTTTCTACACTCTTCTAAGGTCTTGACGGTTAAGCTTGGCAATGGCAACGGCTTCCGTAAAAATAACTATGTAACTTTGTAAATATTTCGACAGGGAATTTGTTACACCTAATACTTCGTCTAATTCAATGACTAATTTTAAGTTATCTAATTGGGATATATACCCTTGACGCTCGGCAGCCTCATCGGGTTATCCGTTTTCAATCACATTATCTAAAGTTAAAACTACGGAATCGAGTCTATTTCTAAAATAGTGAATCCCCTTTTTTTGCTCCACCATCGAGTGTCGCAGCTGTGTGGCATTTTAAGTATATCGTAGCCTAGATCTATTTGGGAGTTTTCAAAATATTCACTTCTAATGACCGAATTGCTTTGAAAGTTGTAAATGGCTTGAACCAAACCAAGTAATTCCCTAATTGTCGATACTTTGGAGCAACAGTCAACCAAAACTAAATTTAAGCGGTGGGCGTAGCAATGAACGTACGGACAATGGGCACCTACTGCTTCTTCTACTTTCACCCTCACTCCTTTTACGTGTCCACTCATTGCACTAGCCCCATCATAAGTCTGTGCAACACAATCCTCCAGTTTGAAACCACCCTCTTTCAAAATATTTATAACTGCCAAGCTGATACTCTCAGAATCAAACTTGTGTAAATCTGTGATTCTGTGAACCCTAGAAATCATTCTACGACACCTATTTCTGCTTGAGTATATCGAATAAAAAACTTAACTGATCTACTCCCGCATTGTGCCGAGTTTCGTCAGCTTTTACAGAGTGGAATCCACCGGATTCATTGACCTTTTGAACAATAATTTTTCTCACTAAACTTGCCTTTGGTAGTGTACTCAGGTAATATTGATTTCGAGTATAGGTGGTTCAAAAGATAACTTTTTGTAAGGGTCATTTAGGACTATTGGAAATGAAATTGAATGGGATTACTTTTTTAGAGGGCTAGATGACCAATTTAAAAAAAAATTGAAAATCATTTTCGGTCACATTTGGAGGACAAAGTGGGTATTTTTTTAAACTTTTAGAGGCCCCTTAAATAGGCTTAAAATTTTCCAACATAGGCACGTGCCTACTTGTGCCTACTGCTGGCGGGGGCACTGAATAGAATTGGATTTTCTAGTAAATGAATTAAAAACAGACTTTGCCGGATTTATAGGTAACTTATAATTACTACACCATGAGTGAATTTTAAGTAAGTCACTTCATTGTAGAGCGTCGTAATCACTGACCTCCCTCACAACTCGACACAACTTAATTGTTGTCGTCCGCAAATTGGAATAATTGGGTACGCTTTAATTGAAATTGTAATAATTATAATTTTAATTATTAATAATAAAAATAATTTAATAATAGATTTAATCATTAATAACATCAGATGTGGATAACTGATAATATTCTTGCTTATAATTCTTGCACCCGGAAGCAATTCTCACTACAGCTGGCCGCAGTGGGCTGTGAAGTAGTTCACGGCCAACTTTGATCACGCGCTGTTCGCGCTACTACGGCCAACACATTCGTCGAAATTCCGCGAGCAAGGATTTTCCCCCTATAAACTGTATTATAATGTGTAGGAGTTCAGCGCCACGCTCGGTGGTTATATTGTCCCCAATGTAAAAACTATACTAAAAATAATAATCCGTTAGGGGCGCTGACGTCATACACATCTTTTGCTCATAGGTTAACACAGAAACGTCAACGAATGAGATGGCCGCTGTAGCGCGAGAGATGCGCGAGAAATCAAAGTTGGCCGTGAGTAGTTTGGACTAGGCTAATCATGACAAGTAAGTAGAGATTAAATAGTTTATTACATGACTGTATAACCCTATTATATGCCGAGTTACATTAGTTTATATAGCTATACATAGACTGATAAGCGGTTCAGGCGGGAAGCGCCATCTATTTTAACAGGCCGTGAGCTGGCTTATGCAATCAACATACATCTTTTAACACTTGAGCAAGCAGTTCCAGATCTTGGCCCCAACGAATTCGCCCTCGGTATGACCTACGGGGCCGTGTCGCGAGTGAAAACTTTAGACGGCAACGGGATAATATTCGATCCAGGTTTAAGCAATAAGACCGGCTTATCCGCCAAGAAAAAAAAACTGGAGACTTAAATTACTAGTGATTTTTGATTTGTACTAATAAACTGCTTGTAGGTTCAAACAAGTTGGCAAGCCAAAATATACCTCTCCTCGGAAGCATTGTCCCTAGTGGTATTAATTTCTCGAGATGACCCTCTAAGTTATATCTCCCCAATTCAGAGTTATTTACTAATAACGTAATCCTGGTTCAATCCCGCCCGGTATAAAATTTTAATTTGAATTATAATAATTGAAACGAAACAACCGAGATTAATTGGTTCAGAATATTATAAATTAAGTAGTTACAACAGTGAGTTAGACGAACTAGAACAACGCACAATTGAATTTAACCCTATTTACAGAAATTTTTTATCAGTTAAATGTAATACGAAGCAAACTTTAATAAAAGAAATATCTACAGAGGGTATTTGTATATTTATCGCTTACGATATAACAACACAGAAAACCTTCTTTAAACCACTTCACACGAAAAAATGATAATTAAAGCCAACAATACCGCCCAAAAGCTCAACACAATCAAAATTAAAATACAACTAGCGGTATTAATTTCTCGAGATGACCCTCAAAGTTATATCTCCCCAATTCAGAGTTATTTACTAATAACGTAATCCTGGTTCAATCCCGCCCGGTATAAAATTTTAATTTGAATTATAATAATTGAAACGAAACAACCGAGATTAATTGGTTCAGAATATTATAAATTAAGTAGTTACAACAGTGAGTTAGACGAACTAGAACAACGCACAATTGAATTTAACCCTATTTACAGAAATTTTTTATCAGTTAAATGTAATACGAAGCAAACTTTAATAAAAGAAATATCTACAGAGGGTATTTGTATATTTATCGCTTACGATATAACAACACAGAAAACCTTCTTTAAACCACTTCACACGAAAAAATGATAATTAAAGCCAACAATACCGCCCAAAAGCTCAACACAATCAAAATTAAAATACAACTAGCGGTATTAATTTCTCGAGATGACCCTCAAAGTTATATCTCCCCAATTCAGAGTTATTTACTAATAACGTAATCCCGGTTCAATCCCGCCCGGTATAAAATTTTAATTTGAATTAAAATAATTGAGACGAAACAACCGAGATTAATTTATTCAGAATATTATAAATTAAGTAGTTACAACAGTGAGTTAGACGTACTAAAACAATGCACAATTGACTTTAACCCTATTTACGGTACAAGTTTAGCAGTTAAATATAATACGAAGCCAATTTTAATGAAAGAAATATCTACAGAGGGTATTTGTATTTTTGTCGCTTACGAAATACTTGCCGCATAGTTAACGCTCATTTTATTTCAACGTTCGCCCGATCAAGATACCGTAGATATCTGGTAGTGGACGACTCGTAGACTGTCGGAACCATCCTGTTGACGTTGTGACACATACCGCATGAAAAAGACCAAAACCGTCCAATTTCCAATATCATATAATGACTCGCACACCCAGGATATCAATGACTGCATTAGGAATCGTAGATATCCAAATATCCACACCACCAAAAAACTTATTAACAAGAAGCGAAAAACTTACCATTCACAAAGCACAGAAAGCCACTTGACTAAACGTATATCAATAAATGACCGTAGAGGGAATAGTTAGGGTTCTTTATAAATAAACACAAACGAACCCAATTGATGAACTGCATTAAACATCTTAATCAGCCGAGAAAACGTTTAAAATAAATTACGACCGAGATGAAAACCAGACCAACTCAATATGTTGTTAATAAATGAATTATTAAGCTTGAAAACCAATACGCTAAACCTAATAGATAAGAATATACGACTGAAAAAACTAAATAAATTACAAAAAACTAACGGGTTCTACCCTTTATCTTATCTGCTGACTGCGCTAAAACAAGATTTGACCATTAAATATTTTGAAAATGCGACGTATACACTTTGAAGGTTCCGTCAAAAATTATCCTTTCCCAAACGTAAAGGTTCTCAAAACATTAATACACAAAAAATAAGTAAATAATTTTAAAAGAATAAAAGATAAAACAAATATACAACCGCAAAAATAAAACGTCAAATAATAGAAGAAAAAAATCTTTAACTCCATTCATTAAAAAAACCCTAAACAAAAGTACCAAATTGAAATAAAGCAACTTATTATATTAAACAAGATTAAGTCTTTATAATTTTTTCGTAAAAAAACCACATTAGGCCTTCACAATTTCATTCGTAAAAAAATTCAAGACTTTGTTAACTATTATGCTTACAATGAGTGTCTTATTTGCAGTATAGCTTGAAGTTATCGTTGGTTCTGTGGTAGAGCGCTCGACTGCCTAACTGAACGGCCCGGGTTCGAAACCTGGGTGACGCATTTGTTTTTAATCAAATGAGAAATCGCTAAATTAGAATTTCTTCGATGCAATAATTTAAATCTTCCACGAAATCTTGCTCTATTTCAATTAAACCAAAATTTCGTACTCTATTAAATACGCTTTCGATAAAGCTGAAGGTCTAATTTTCAATGAAACGTAATAAGTGTCGGTGGTTCTGTGGTAGAACGTCCGCCTGTCAAACAGGCGGTCTCGGGTTCGAAACCCGCCCGATGCGATCGCAAATTGATACTAAGACGAATACCGTGAACAGTTGGTGGAAACCCTGCCATTGGATGTTGAGAGGTAGCATTACACTCAGCACTCGGTCCGTCCCAAAAGTCAATAAGAAAGAGTTGGAGAGATACCACCCGTACATACACACCACAAACTCAACACCCACAAACGTCATAACAATAACACAACATTACCACCCTACACATAAACATTACAATAGCGAAATATCCAAACCACTGAATTAAACCTGTCGTGACGGCGAGCGTTGACGAAAAAAAACCACCAAACCAACCCCAACTGCAAATTAATCCGTTAACGCTCACCGTCCCACGGTGGTTTTGCAAACACGGTTTTTCGACTTTGTTCCCTAATTACTAGCAACTGCGAACGCAGAGATCTCGAGAAACTGCGTACGCAGTGATTACACTTTGCACCGAAAATGCGAACGCGTTCGCAGGCCTGACAGACACACAGACCCACCCACAGACAGACACGGTCGTTGTATAACCCCTCCTAGGGGACTTTGTCCCCTCGGAGAGGTAAAAATGCTTAATAGATTCCTGTTTATATTAATCTTCAAAAGCGCTTCCATGGAACTAATAAATAGCTCCAGTTTCTCTATGAAACTACGCTGGAAATCGACTTCAGTCTTCAGCGACTCCAAGTTTGTCCACAATGAACATAACCATAACGCGTCATTTTAGCTAGATTTTAGGAACTAACGCTTCGACTGCTTATAAATAGCAGCTGACTCAGCATGGTCACTTGCGTTGCCCTTTAAGTATTTATTTCCGACAAATAATTTTAACGCCAATAGATTCCTTGCGAAAAATACAATATTATAGCACAATCAAAACAAATATATAGGAGAGGGACCTATTCTTCAAAATAGCCTCTTCGGGGTCATTTAAAATTTATCTCGATAACCATTAGCTATACAAAGTTGGTTTCAATTAGAAAAGTGTTCTCCGTCACATTTGAGGTCTAAATAGCCTTCATACCACCTAATTGGACCAATAAGCAATCTAGGGAATTTAGACAAAACATGAAGGTCATGATGAAAATTATGTACCAGAGATCAGGTTGAAGGGCTAATATCTTGAATAATAATACATACTCATCTCATACGAAGTCTTTAGAATTTTAAAACTTTGATGATATTCAGCTGATGGTTCAAGGTCATTCAAAGTTTATCTTGAGAACCAATGGATTTAGAGATATGGTTCCAATTTAAAAAGTGTGTAAATAGAAATGTCTTAATATCTTTTACCCAATGCAAAACACCATGATGAAAACCTTTCAAATTAGAACCATTTCTCTAAATACATTGGCTATTGAGATAAACTTTGATTGACCTTGAATCATGATCGAGTTAAAGGTCATCCGAGTTTACAAATTCTAAAGACACCATACCAGATGAGTTTGTCTAGCAAATTTTGATACTCTAGCATGAGTTCGTATAAATCAAAATTTTCCACCATTAGTTTATTTCTATTGCTAGCATGAGTTATTAGCCCTTCAACCTGGTCACTGGTACATTATTTTCAACAGGACCTTCATGTTTTTGTTTAAATTTTTTCGACTGGTTATTGGTCAAATAAGGAAGGATCAAAGTTATTTACACATAAAATGTAAAGGGGAACCCTTATGTAATTGAAACCAACTTTGTATCTCTAGTGATTCTCAAGATAAATTTTAAATGACCTTGAAGACATGGTTCAAGGTCAATGAAATTTCCATTGTCAAGTGACTGTGTCCTGAAAATTTCAAATTCCTAGCTAAAACAATTTTTTTTATATCGTTTATTAGTAAACACAATGTATACAGGTGAGACTAAAATATGGTTCTTAATTGAGAAAGAAATGTAATTAATTTTTCTTTGGGGTGAAGTTACTTTTACAATATTGATAAAATATACTAATTTATCCGATTGAAATTTGGGTGATATATATATCAAATGAAAGTCACTCAAAAAACAAATTGCATTTTAATATTTTTAACTACAATCATAATTTTCAAACAAATACGCAAATCACAAAAAAAATTGGGGAAAAAAGATCTTTCCACAATTAAAAATAACAAATAAATATATCTCCTCTGTTAATAACATTAAATATAATACTGTTAAAATGATAAAATTTTCCAAGTTTCAAAATAAGAAATATAAATGCATAGCCTTTAAAAAATAACGTTGTATAGTTTTTCAAAACAACGATTCACAGCAAAAGTAACAGCACAATAAGCCTTTAAAAGTGTCAGGTACTAGAGTTATCAAAACAAAAGGATATATCATGTTTAGAATGGTCAAGGATCTACACTTCTCTTAATAACAAGCAAAAAAGACACTTTCCGAACTTTACAATCTTTAAAGAAGTCTAAAGGACTGCCAAATGTTGCCGATATCAAACAAAATCATACAGTCAGCACATTCTCTGAAAAGTAAATATTAAATAATGATTTAAGGGCACTTAAAACCATACATTTAAAGTGCGAAATCACAAAATTTAAACCTAACAGTAAGGTTGAACATATTGAAGCACATAAGTTCACTCTTATTTATTTTTGATATCGAGCATTGATATTTTGAAATACCATTGTGGTACATATAAATGCATTTTTTCAAACCTGGCTATAATATAGTATAGCATTAGCTTCACACATCATCGCTCAAAGTCCCATGACAAAAGAAAATAATTGAAAGAATAAAATTACTTCATTAAATTTGAGTATCTAAATTTTTTTATTAAAACCTTGCATGTTTCGATCGTCTAACAGTCTAGTCTGCTAAATGGATGTTAAACTAACAGCAAATATAGGTTTAAAAGAAAATTTAATGTATGTAAATTCAACAAAAGTAATTTTCTTTTTAAGACTAACAGGATATAGAACCGCACCTCCACTGCAATATCCTGAATACCATATTTAACTCTAAACCAGATATAATTAAAAAAAGGTGTTTTTGCCATTGGGTAAGGAAAACGGTTATTTAATAAATTACTTTACTTCGTCAAGTTTTCTAGGCAAATATAAACCAGGGTGGCATTTTCGGACTTTGATTCTATTAGTTAGACAAATAAAAATTTGTTTGATCTATTTCATCATCTTGTTTGCTCTGAATTGGAATTGTAACAGATGGTAAATTATTTTTTTTTATCAGCCAACCTTGGTACAATATGTACTCTGTAATAAAATTGAATTTACAAAAAAATAAATTAAAAAGGCTCATTTTATATTTTTCTGCTAGATTTTTTAAACTTAGAATTAGTCCTAAATATTGTCTAGAAAACATATGCAACAAAGTACCGCGATTTATATAAATGCACTGTACCGTGTTCTTTACAATTTTGGTTGCCGTTCCACGTATTTCGGCCAGTAGTAATAATTTTACTATACTTTTCTTTATAAATGTACATCCTGTACACTGTTCTTACAACAATACCGTATAATCAGCTCTTTATTTTTAACCCCAGACTACAGTAACACCAATTACTTAAAAAAAAACTCTCATGCACCATTGCCGTGGGAATGCTAAAAGAGTTTAACATTTTTTCTGAGGAGTTTAAGTGTTCTTTAAAATAGAAATTTTTTGCAAGCGAAAAACTACTGTTCTAAAGTCAAGTGCATAGGACTTCAGTGATGTATGAATTTCTATACTATAGTATTACCGAACAAATACTATTCATAGCCTGAAGGAAAAATATTTTTAAATTAAAGAGTTTTTAAGTTACAAAAAACAAATAAACATTTGTTACAAAGGTACCATGTGAACATAATTAAGCAACTGAAAAGGAAAGAGTCAACCCATATTATTCACATTAAATCAGTAACGCCATCTGTTGGCTAGTAGTCTTAAAATGTGATTTTATTAAGGTAGCATGAACTCAGAAATTTGACTTTTTTGTAACTAATACACTTATACGCATATAAGAAGGGAGAAGACCCTTTTACAGGGGTACCGACATTGTGTGTACATTTTTAATAATCTACTTGCGAGGGAGGGGCTGATCACTACGCGTAATCGGTGTACAGAGCCGTACCTTTGACTGTACTAATGGGATTACGCGTAATCTTTGAAGTCCCTGCCTTTGGCAGTGCTAATCTAAGCGTAATCCGGTGTACAGACTTTCTGAGAGTGGTTAGCCCCTCGTCTACTTGTTACTAGAAGGCGCCATCAGTTTACAATCCGAAATAACAAAAATTATAATATCCGCGAAAGTCTAATTTAAATTGTGGTTATTTAAAAGCTGAAATTTTGTATAACTATATTTTCTAAAATATTTTATATAAACTTTCAGCTTGAAATAGCACTTAAATTATTTCATAAATATAAAAATTTAATTTTTTTTCCAAATTTTGCGCCAAAATATCCACGCTGGTGTCATCTAGTGTAGAAATACGAAATTAAAATTTTATACTCGATGGCGGTTTCTAAAGGTTTGTTTCCCTGTATGTAATATGCGAATTGGTGTATTACACATTTTTCAGCGCAACAAAATATTCAAACAACAGATACTAAATGGCGCAATACAGTTGCTAAAAATAGAGCGTATACATTTGAAAGAGTAGCTTGGGCATTAGATGATGATTACGGGTCTGAAGGTAGATTCCTACACTCTCAGTAACTTAAATATGTTCTTAGTTACAATAATAATAACTCAGACCTGCAGGTTACAAATTTGTAACCTATTCCCTTATGGTTTAAAAATAAAAATGGAGCTGCTTTTACATTAAAAGTGTTTCTTTTAATTGGCTTTATGAAACTAACAATAACTCTGCCCATTTACTTCCAACTTGGTAAATGACCAGGGTTTAAGAAATAAGTAATATTTATTTGAATGGCGGAGAGGAACTTATTGTAGCGCACAATAATGTTAAAATTAGCTCAATACCAAATGAGGACGTATGAAAAATACTAAAATAAGTTCTACAAAGAAAACCATACAAATTGGTTTGAATTATTATTATTAGAAGTGTGAACAATGAAATGGAAGCTTATCTCATTTTTTCTAAGCTTAGTCATCCAGTAATATTTCAGAAAAAAAATAAAAATGTATTTCATGGGGTATAATTTGCTACCTGAGAGAAAAAGTCAAGCAAGACAAGATAAGTGACTTATGAAATGAAATTCTAAATTATGTGTTTTTACATTAGGCAGACCCATTACCTAAATTTTTACATTTTTATTACTATTTTAGATATAAACTAGTTTATTTGAAAAAAAGGGTTGTTAAATGCACCAGACTTCTTCTCTCAGGAAGATATAATGTAGGAAAAAAACATTTTTAATAAAAACATACAGCTCCATAATTTTTTTTTAAATTTAGGCGATTGGAAAATTTTTGCAGTAAATAAAGTTAAAAATAAAAATGTTAAAATACACTTATATAATTTACATATAAATAACAACAATTTAAGTAACAGGTGTAATACTTTCTTTCTTACTTCATCAAAGACCAACAAAAATTATAATGGTAACGAAACAAAAAAAGTGACATTTCTCTAGTTTAAAAGCTATCGTTTACTCTGTATAAATCTTTTAAATTGAATATTAAGATGTATAATTTTAACAGTCTTTAGTAGAATTTGTTTAACAAGTTTTTTCTTTTAACAGAAACAGAGTACAACAGATAAATTTACGACTTTTTCTTTACTGGGATAAATTTGATCTGAATAATGCTACAATCAAATCCACAATTACCTTTTTTATTTTTCATTTTAACCTGAGTTGTAAAAAATGCCGTGTTCATAACACGCGCTCAAGTAGGGGGAAAGGGAGATAAATGACAAATGATAAACCCCCTAGTTGCGAAACAATTAATGAGTGCTTTTCATATTATATTTTTTGGCACATTTCATTTTTTCCATGCTTAGTATTGTTGTTTATCTTAAACAGGCACAACAAGTGGATCGAGGAAAAAGGATTAAGAGAGGGTACCCAAAAATCCGAACACTTTACAGAACCATCTATGGGATACGGTGGGGTGGCTAAATAAATATTTGTAATGTAATACTGATAAATTACATAATTTTCATTTTTAAAGTTTCACTACAAGTACAATTGATATATTTCTATCGTCGCATATTACCATTTCAAACAAATGTGTCCACAGTGGTGTTAAGCATTTCCTCGTATTTTCGTTTACAATACCGCCACTTTAATTTACTAAAACATTTCCCCCTTAACTTAATAGAACATGAAGCTTTAAACACTTTCGGGAAGAGAGGAACTAGTCGGAAGCCATTTAGGAACCAAAGCAATATTTATTGGCAGTGTTTTGTTTTTAAAGATTTTTTTTAAAAATTACGGTTTTTATTTGTAGTTTTAAGAGATTTTTTGTTACGCACCATGTGAGACCTTGTTGGACTTTTTTTTATTTATCTCCGCAATTTAAAATGGGAAAGAGGTTGTTTTAACCTCTGGAAAGACTTAATAATATGCAAATTTGTATAGCTTGCCATATATCTTTTAAACCTCTGTCAAATCAAGTAATTAAAAATGACTAGTTTTATTTTAAGGGAAAAGGGGGTTATTTGATTAGGCACCTACAACTTTCATCAAACGTTACAATTAGGTAATTTTTCTCATTATTTCTTTTTTAGACAAAGTCGTAGGCCAGTGAAAGACTAAAACATCCCACCATCCAAACTGTTCATTTTTTTTACATAATAGAAACATTTTTCCCCCTTTTTGAGTTATTGTTTGTGACTATACATTAGATGTAATCCACTATGGGTATATATATATATATGTGTGTGTATATATATATATCTTTACCGAGCCGGCGTAGTTTTTAAGATTTAACCCCAAAGCGTGCGAATTCACACGCTTAAATTGGTTTTTTTTTAAATATTTCCTAATAACTAAAAACTGTTATTATTTGAACAATTGCGAAAAAGGCAGTGACAATGAAATGGGGCAAAGCTTTCGCCTGAAGCTTTAAGAACCCTGTAACCATCGAGAGCTGCCATTCGGGTGTTGGATATTTTCCGTATGTCCAACCAAAACTTGTAATTTAGGTACTGGTAGGCAACTCTTCAAACTTTGTATTCGCATCGAGTGTGTATAAATATTACTTCCCTTCAAGAGCGTAAGACACAAACGTCAGAAGTACCCTGGGTGTTCCATAATTCCATAATACTGTCCATTGTAAATAACCCCGATTTCCCGCAAAACCTCTCCTCTGATGGTAGCCTTGATTGTCCAGTTGTGAACTTCTTCACTTTCTCTTTCTCGTTCCAGTCGTTCAATATCAACAATTTTGGAATTTAATCTTTCCAAGATGACGCCAATATCTTTGACACTCAAGTGTCGGTTTTGCTCCAGGGATAGCTGGTCCACCAATAAAAGGTAACGATCTGAAAGTTGTTCATCTTCATTCATTGTGTTCTCAGTGTCAGATTCAGATTCATCTTGAGCATCAGCAGCTGGAATTTTAGATTCGTGGGTAACATCCATGAATCGGACATGACCTTTGGCACTTTTCTTTTGTGTGCCAGTGACTAGTCTACTTGGCCCAGCAATTGGCCCGCTTTCGGGAATCTCTTGTATCGGTGAGGTAGCGACTGATTTATTTACTTGAATTTGAGCACCTTCTTCGTGTAGAGCCGAGCAGTGAAAATCGCAAAGAGAATGATCATGGTTGTTTGGGCTACCTTCTTTTTCTTCTTCACCTTCTTGCGCACCTTCTTCCCCATTCTGAGGAAGCATACGTGATGGCGGACGTGGTCCTAAGCCTTCCAGGGTTAATTTGGCACGAGGTCCTTTTGCGGTAGTAAAACTAGTGGCAGTAGTTTGATCGGCAGTTTGCACTTCTTGAGACACCACTTCAACCCTCCAGATATGTTCAGGCCGAGACGTTCGGCCATCCGCTGAAGATTGCCTTATATCCCGCTGGTCCCAATGTAGGACCACCGTTATTCGACCTTTGTTATCCATTATTTTCCACGAAGGTTGTTTATCAATTAATTCCAAACTATTAATTGCATCGCATACTATTCTTGGAATGGCAGTGATAGCTAAGGATAAGCTAATCAGCACGTGTAATTGAAAAGATTTTGATCAATGCTTTAGCATACCTGCTCGAAGGGCTTCTACACCAGGTGGCAACCATTTTTCACCGGGACGGAGAAGAAGAAAAACTGTATCCCTAACCAATGTTTGGAAATATCCCTCATCGTCAACTTCAGTTCCATCAATCTCCAAAACGGCAGTGACTTCTGTCAATCCGGAATAACCCAGCCTTTCTCCCCCTGGACAACAATGAGACAAACTCTCACACCTTCCTCAAAACATGTCATGCCATACTAAGAGAAACTGAATTACAATATTGAAAATACACATTTAAAAATAATCAATGTCATTTAATCATTAAACATTACGTTAACCTCAAAACAGATTTCATTTAGCCGTAGAAAAATATAAATTTCTTAGCTTCATATTGTATAACATATTAGGTATGGTACAAAATGAACAGCGGCGGTTCCAAAACTAAAGCATCCCTGAACTAAATGATGAAGAAAAACTTTTGTACTTTCAGCACAATAAAAAATTAACATTTTCATTTTACTTTAAATTTAATGCATCACATTTATTTAAAATAAATTATATAATTAACCTATGTTTACTGCTTTTAAATTAGATTTTTCCTTTTGCTCTAAAATTCATTCTAATTTAACTAAAGAATTTTTTTTAAATACTTTCAAAGTCAAAGCGCCATAAATGACTTGTATCATAAGAAAATGATATTTCTATTTTATTGGAAAAAATTTAAAACCAGAAAATAGTTCACCAGATAATCTTAACTAATAATTTATTTAATTGTGCAACTAAACAAACCAAGAGGAACGTTTTTAATAAATTTTAATTTTGAGAGAATCTGAATAAAATGTTAATCAACAATAAAATTACCTCTCTCTTTGAGATCTCTTAAGGTGGAAACCACAATTGCTTTTCTTGTTTGGCGATCGCAGCTCCATACTTTATATGGGCGTCGCTTTGTTTCCTGTAAAAAACAAATCCTAAGATTGCTTTTGTTGGATAGTAATTTTAGTCAATGGATCAGACATGTCCAAATCCTGCACACTCTACAGAAAATATTATCTAAGTAGCGAAAATCCTAAATCTTGAAATTAGCATAAAAAATGGAAATCCACATAAAAATAATACTCTAAACCTCAAAATTGACTTTTGAATATCAAAAACTAGCTTTTTAGATTCAAAATCCCATCAGCAAAATTTTTTCATGAATTTTTACATCCATTGTAGCAAAACAAAAAATTCAAAAATAAATGATTATTATTGTAAATGACAATTATTATTGAATAAGAAACAAGTTTAGTATATCTTTTTGCTAAATATAAAATAATTTTTTTCATTGGAGACAAAAATGAATTTAAAATATTGCCAAACTACCAGGTTTTGTGGTGATAAAAACAAATTTAACAATCAATAAATAACTTTGACAAAATAATGTCACCATAATCACACATCTTATAAAAAGACCTAACTTTACAGACTAAAAATTTATTTGCTTAAATTTTTGAAGAAAAGTCTGTGGTTATTTAACCATTTATCTAACGGTTTGAAAATGCCCTTTTCCATACATTGTTCCAAATATGGAATTAATTAATCAAGAAAAGGAATATTGAAGATAATTGATTCGGCATTTTAATGAATCAAATATTCGAATTCAGTATTTAAAGCTTTTTGTGTAAAAAAAATTGCACACCCCTAACAACTGCACAAATTTCTAAATCAATTCAGTATATATTATCAAAAACCACTTCTTTTAATCAAATTTTTTTAAAAGTCTTGGTATAGTGATATCAAATAAAATCATTAAAATATAAATTATATCAAGAACTTATTAAGGTTACAGAGAACTTAGTAGTGGACCTTTCAGGGTCATTTAATGACTACTATCTTAGCAGAAACCTCCAATTTCTCCAATTCTAAAATAATAGCACCATATAGTATCAGTTGAGAAAATAAGCATAATTAGACTAGGAAATGTTTGATTTGACTGTTAAAGGGAATAGAGCCTCCTTTATGGAAGACCCCATCTATTTCCTTTATTCCCTTCACAATCAGCGATTATTAGCGCCGCAGGTGTGAAAAGCCATGGGAGGAAGCGGACAATATTGGAACCCTCGGAGGGCGACAGAAATACCAGAGGTTATATTCCCTTTAAAAAAAACTACTTAATTCAATCATAAATTGCAAAATTTCTGGTAGATTTTCAATTTTGCCAGGAACCAATATTTTAAAACAAGGTAGAGATTTCAATTTGAATTGTGAATTTTAATCTGGGTTAGGTAGTACTTGCTTTTGTAAATTGGTCAACTTGTAAATTCTCTGTAACCAAAATACCTTCTTGTTAATACAGGGTATAGTATTAGTTGCTAAAGCAAAAACCTTTAATTATCCAAGTTCCTCATATAATGGTAGACTTAAATGTTGGAAGCTTTTAGATTCCAGGTTAATTTGATTTTCAAGGGGCTATAGTGTAGATTTATGTTCTAGGAAATAAAATGTTTTCGTGCACCACCCTACTACACTACTAAATCTGTTATGAAGAACACGCAAATCAGTTACAAAATGGAGCAGCTTACAAGAAGAATTTCATTAAGAAAGATTTCAAACAGCCCCATAATGTAAAGTTTAAGGATTTGACTAGGGTCAATGGGAAGATTAAACGGCGTGGTACTTTTCTATTTTCATACTCTTGTTGAAATAATTCTAATGGGAATTGTAACAATTCTAAAAATCATACATTGACCATGGATAAATATTAGAACTTTCTAATAAAGTAATATAGTAACAGATGTTAATTTCTTCAAGTTTAAAACTCGCATTATATTACACCCAGTAGTTCCAACATCCAAGTCATTACCAGTAGCGGCAGAAGTAAAATATTTTGTAGGATATAAAAGTAAAAATCAGGAGCAGCCCACAGCGTTTCGAGAAAATTGTTTTTTTTTTAAGCAAAAATCTCTCATGATTTCAGTTTTTTGATTGAGCAGGGTTTACCAAATAGCAAGTCTAATTAAGTATTTAATTAAATAACTTTCTTAATTTGTATAATTATATGAATATATTACTTTATTCTGTATATTGTAATTATTATTTCTGAGGGTTTTGGAAAATTATCGACCAAAATATGATTTATGAAATTTTTGGAAGAGCAATTTGGTCATAACTGAAATCTAATTTTATTCAAGTAACCAGTCTAAATTTGAATGGAGCAGTGTCACAAATTACCAGACAATGTGATTTTCGGGAATTTTACCCAAGATCAAAAACAATAGCGGCGCTGTTTGAGAAACTGCTCTCAGTATATCACACTAAAATATCTCTATTTTTTTGCAACTACAGATAAGAGAAGCTGTTACTTATTTTCCAGTTCCATTATCCACCACACGAGGTTACTAACTCAGCCTGTCCAGCAATAGCTATATAATTTAACCCCTTAAGAGTATAATAATCAATAAAACAATTAAGCTTATTAACCAACTAACTGTGATATTTTAAGGTTTCTGGTTAGACTACTGAATATTTTACAATTAGAAAATTCTAAACCAAATTCAGAGCATAATAATAATTTCTTAGCTTCATTTAATTTTGGCCTATTAACCACCTCATAAACGCCCCCCCCCCCACCCCCCCCCTTTAGGAATACTAAGAAATCTCTGTAGTAAAACAATTGAATTATATTTACCGGTGATGCCATTACTTCATCTTTTTTTTTCTTTTCTATACCAGAAGTTCCACGGCACTTTTAATTGCATCTTTTAATTAGCCTTTCAGGCTTAGACCAGGGCCAAGGCTTATAGCGCTTATACGGACCCGGACTACTATCCAAAGAGAACGAAAGAATCCAGGAAAGAAGAAAGAGTTACGTTTCATGTTTTAAAGATTTCCTGCGAATAATTAGCTATTTTTCCAAACGTTAGCGAAATTTCCACAACTTTTATTTAACATTTTAAAATAAAACCTTCGTATAATTAAAAACAATTTTTACAAAAGAAATACTTCTAAATATATTGCAGAACTACGAGAAACGTAGAGTAGTGGTGGCAGTCGCATCGCATGGATGGATGGATGAATTCAATTTTTGTATGGACAAAGTACAACCAAGAGCTAACAGGATCCCAATTTCGGGTATAACCTGAAAGAATGTAGTTTCTCAATAAATAGCTGGGAGATCTGCCTTGCATGGCCATGCCAATATTTCTAGAGCGTTCTTTTTGAGTGATGAAATCGACAATGAAACATGATTTTATTTCCTTTACATAATTATCCTTTTCAGGACCAAATTGATATTTCTATTTCCCCCCAAGCGGACGGAAGGACAATTATTATAAGTGAAGGGTAACAAGGGTTATTCAATTAGAATGTTATCTGGATTTTTGCACTATCTTCAGTATTTATAGCTTTTGTTTCTATTGTTTTTTTAGTGGTTATACTTATCGTGTTGTAGTTTTATTGTCAGTTCTCGATTAGCGTTTCAGCTTACCGGTTGACTATTTAGTTGTTGGGGTCTAAGGCCTAAAGCCGACACCATATTTTGATTTCTTTTGAAAAAAGGTTAAGCAATTTTTAGGAGCATGAATTACGATTCTATATTCTGAGCAAAGATAATATAAACCTCGTACCCTAGATTCAAAATAACTAACTCGCGCGTAGTCACACTTCCTGTCGGAATTCCGAAAAAATAGCTCACTTTTCTAATTGGAACCAAGTTTCTAAACTCAACGGTTTGGAGAATGGTCCAAGGTTAATTAAATTTTACCCTTTCACGAGCTACGTGACCTGAAATTTCAAATCCGTACTAAAAATAGATTATATACATCCTGTACATAAAAAACAAGTGCAAGAATGTGATAATTGATTAGCAAGAAACGTACTATAACGGTGCAAAAATATAATGAAGGTAAAATATACAATATATGCACAAGTGAACAGAAAAGGCCAGCACCGAAATCAACTATCGCTACGACCCCTTTCGTTCGTCATTGAAACCTAGTAAGATAGGCAGCGGCTAAAGCAGACCATGGACCGTCGTTATTCGTAAATTTTACTTTATAAATAATGATACTTTTTGAATCGTTTCAATTTGAAAACGTTTTTTCTCAAATATAAGCAAACGATTCGTTTGCTTATATTTGAGAAAAAACGTTTTCATGACTTTTTAATTTGTCAATAGCAGACGCTAGAAGCGGCTAGATCATAGGTGCTACCTGAGGTTACGCCACCTAGACTCATTTCGGTTGCGAATTTAATAACCAAACGAGGTACTTAGGGGTCTCCATGGAAAATTTCTTTTAGAATTGACCTAAATTTGGCATAATCCTTGACTGAAACTATGGATTAGGGAAGCGAATTCCAGTCAGTGATTACACTGTGAGAAAAGGAATTAAGTCTGATAGTGGAATTAGCACGAGGTTTAATCAGTTTAAGATAGGGACCCGGGCTCTGGGATTTTTACTAAGAATAAGGAACTCCGAAAAATCCAGTGCCGAGTTATTGTAGAATTTATTTTGTAATAAACAGAGGTTGTTAACCGATTGATTGTTCAGAGTTTTCAACCTAGAAGAGGCAGAATGATTCTGACAAGCTTTGAGAATTGGTTTTGAGCTTTTTGAAGTGCCAGATGCTCTACCGCTTTGATTACTTTAGCAGTAATCAAAGATAGGGAGGACAAGAGTATTATACATAATTTTAATGAGTATGTCATAAGTCTATAATATTGTTCCAATATTTTAAGGGGAAGTCCGTTGTCGGAGTATATTGCTGGGCTGCGTAACGTCCCGTACCCTGATCGCCTCAAGCGCCTTCACCTCCTGACTCTTCAAAATAATCGTCTTCGAGACTTCGACGGACCTTGTGGAGACCTTCAAAATTATTTATTCCCACTATGATGTACCTGCTGCCTACGTTGAAAAATTTTGGGTCTACTTAGGGGGCCTCCATTTTAAGAACTATAGGCCTACTTGGGGCCTCCAATTTTTTGTTTAAATATTTTTGGCAAGTGCCGACTTCTACCTCCTAGAGGTGTAAAGAAGCCGTACTGCGCTTGTTTTAAATAAAAACATTTCGGGCTAGTTTATATAGTTAGTTGGCTTTTTTCAAGCTTTTAGTAGCTAGATATTTTGAACCAAACTATTGGTGGTGCCGAGGGTGGTACCCTCGGTGGTACCATTCTTAAAACTAGTTTTTTAAGACTATAGTGGTACCATTTTTAAAAGGCGTAATATCTGGAGTTATTACTTTAAAAACTAAAACCAGAATGAGTCCCCGAAAGTTTATGTCGGGGGCCCAAAAACGCCAAAAATGTAAGAGAGAAGCGAGCATAGTTAGTAGTCAGAAAGACGCAATGGAACGATTTCTTCAACCGTCAGCTGAAATAAATACACTGAATTCAGGGGAGACTCTAGGTTTTACAGACAATGAACAACGCAAAAAAAAATGTTGTTGACGTTTTACCCAATGTCGATGTCAGTCCGGCTAAGGAGGTAGTTCTAAATTCTGAGTTATCGGAAATTTTGGTTGATCCTCTAATAGAGCCTCGAGTGCAAAGATAGACAATTCAAACGTAAGACGATTAATTGCTTTAGAATTAGTTTAGATAAAGATTGTCTGCCCGTTCAACCTAACCTCGCGTCTTTTCCCAAAACCCTTGTGGGTGGTAAAAACCGAGGCTTCAATTCTTCTTGGTACACCAAATACCAAATGCTCGAATATTCTGTAGCAAACGATAAAGTTTATTGCTTTTGTTGTCGGCATTTTTTAGGTGGCAGAAATATGGGATTTATTGAGGGGTTTTCGGACTGGAAAAATATGGCCAAAAAGTTCGAATATTCAGACTATTTGGAATCGAAATCTCGAGGTTTAATAGTATGTCAGGTTGATCAGCATCATAAAACAGACGTTGCTAGAAATAGAGATGTCTTAGCTGCTCACGTGCAGCTAATAGTACTGTGAAAACCCCTCTTTTCATATCCCGTTCTGTACTCGCTGGTGCGCCCAACAAGATCTCGCTCTTCGGGGGCATAGGTCGGACGATGAAAATGGGAACAGGGGCAATTTCGTAGAAATTTTTGATTTATTAAAGAGAAATTGTCCCGACTAAAAAGCTAGTGCGACAGTATGCCAAATAATGCATAATAATAATGTCCCTGTGCGACAAACTAAGTCGAGACGTCGCTATGCCTGAGAAGGTCCAAAGACTTATGAGTGGCCTACGTCCCGATCTCGTAGAAGACGTGTACAAAATGAAGCCAATTTTATTGGGGGACTTGAAAGAAGCCGTCGCTCTGGTCTTGGCAGCTAAAGACGCAGCCGCCCGTAGTCGATCCACCGCTAGAAATACAAATTATCTTGCGCTCCGCCCTGATGCCTCTAATCATGGATTAACAATAACTCACAGGGATAGTTCTCTTACATAGAACTATCATTGCCAGCCAAAAATACGTTTGCTACAAACTCCCCCCCCCCCCCCTCTTACAGTCCTACACTCCCCACTTTCCGCCCCAAAAATGATTCAAATCCGGAAATAGTAACGCCATCTCGTGTCTGAAATCGACACTATGGATTTTCAATATGATTTTTAAAAATGGCAATTGTCAGTAAAATTGGTCCGCAGATTATTTTATTCGGAATTTATTAGGATTTGTCATTGTTTAATCCGTATTTTTTTATATCGCATAAGAAATCAACAGTTATTGGATTCTATTATTATTATTATTATACAAAAAACTTACCTGATGAAAACATTTTAAGTACTAAAAACAGAAACGCAATGCAAAAAATTAATTAGATTTCGTGGCGCCAAAAAAACTGCCCGTCTGCTCGCCGAATTGAATCGTTTCCGCTTGGGCCTAGTTCTGATTTCGCCCGCTAGGACCGATGGCGTTTGAATCAAACTTATTTCCTAAGAGAACTATCCCTGTGAGTTATTGTTAATCCATGCTCTAATATGATTAAAAATATTCCACCCACCTACCAATTTCTACCTTCCCATCAAACGGAGTTGCAAGTGTCGTCAAAAACCAGTGGCGACGCCAGGAACATTTGGTGGGTAAGCGGAACTTTAGAAATGGGCCCATTACTAGGGGGATTCAGGAGTCTACCCCCATTAATAAGAATTTAAAAGCCATAAATTTTAAAAGAAATTTTTAAAATATTTGACGTTATCAAAATGTATGCCCTTTATTTGTTTTTAGTCAAATTTAATATATAAATGTCAACCTTCTACAATGCGTTTTTTTTTTCAAATTCTTCTACAACAGTAATGGGATTTTTTAAAATGTAACAGAATTCTCTATTTATTGACAGTACTGCTAGGTTTGATCATCTTTTTTCCGTCATTGTTGTTCGGGAGTAACATTTAATTTGATTTAGTGCACTAAAGGTTCGTTCGCAAGAAGCGCTCGATACCGGAATGCATAGCACTATATCGAAGTATCTCAGAAGACATAGAAATTGCTCTTTTGTTTCAAGCAAATATTTCTTAACAAGAGTTTTAGCCAAAATAAGTTGCAATTTAAAAGAAGTCATATCAAATTCAATTCTTTGGAAAACCTTGCAAAATGAAGTTACATCTTCAAAGTTTAAAAAATTTGCATTTTAATGGTCAGATGCCGATAGTAACTTATATAAACTTGCGTTATTTGTCAACCTTCTTCTTAGGTCAGAGTGAAATTTATCCAAAACTTCGTAAAAAATTATTTTACATTTTTCCGTTATTGTTAAAGTATCTTCTGACTTTCTACCGCTTTCTACCTAAAGTGCTGTACACTATACTATCTTGTAGTGTCTTACTACTAGCTCTCTTTCTCTTTAGGGGACGCTTTGGTATACTGCGATGTTTTTCAAGCCAAAGTTGAAGCTTCTTTCCAAATTTCTACAAATTGTTCATCATTTCTCATGTCAATTATCCCAGTGACAGTCGCTTCGCACATATCTACAGCTCACGAATAAACTAAGTTAGGATTTTGAAGGAACTGAGATAAAACGTTAGTTCTCTCAAGAACTTCGTCTAAAATATTTAGCAATAACAAATTGTCGAAATGTCTTAGCTGACTAATATAGCCTCTGCACTCAGCGGATTCTTCAGGTTTTCCGTTTTCTACAATATTTTCTAAACCTAATAACACCGCGTCAATTCTGTTTCTAAAATAGTGTAACCATTTTTTCTTACAGGACCATCGAGTCTGGCAACTTTGCGGAATTTTAAGTATATCTTTGTCCCCAAGTTATTTTTGGGATTCTTGGAAATACTCTTTTCGTAGTACAGAATTGCTTGGAAAATTATAAATTGCTTGAAGTAAACCGAGCAATTCTCTCACCTGCTGTATATTTAAGCAGCAATCTATGAGAACTAAATTAAGGCGATGGGCATAGCAATGCACGTTTGGACAAAACCACCAACAGCTTCCTCCATACGAATATTCACCCCATTAGCATTTCCCGACATCACACTGGCACCGTCGTAGCTCTGTGCTATACAATTAGTAATACTTAACCCACTTTCTGATAAAATTTTATTTATTTCTGACGTAATAGCTTCGGCGTTGAAAACGTGTAAATCCAAAAATCCTAAAAAGCGTTCTTTTACCTTTCCTTGGAATGGATATCGCACACAAAAACTTAATTGTTCTGTTCCACCGTTATCTTTTGACTCGTCCGCTATAACACTATAATTTCATTTTTTAAATTAGGCCCCTTTTCGACAAAATTGGGCCCCCTTGAAATTTCAAGTAAGCGACCGCTTACCTCGATTACGCCTGGCGGCGCCACTGTCAAAAACCCAACAACAATGGCAATTACCCACAAATCGACTAACCCAGCAGCCACGCCGCGCCGACCAGATGCGTACCCCAGACGGTCGTCCAATCTGTTTTATCCGCAATAACATCGGCCACGTTTCTAGGCATTGTCGAAACCACCCCTCCTACGCGGTCAATACCGTCACCCCGGACAATCAACAGCAGCCTCAGGAAGACGAATCCCAACTTCCGGGAAACGAGCACCAGCGGTCGTATTAGAGGGTACGGCCGCCGAGGAGAATTCATACACCTCTGCCAATGACGCATTACTTAGACGACACTGGGAAACCAATGGCCACGCCACTACCGCCCTTATTGACCCCGGAGCGGCTCATTTATGGAATCTCACCGAATTTGTCTTCAGCCATGCAGTGTCCCTATCAAATCAGCTAGTGGCCACTTAGCGTTTGCGGTAAGAAGAACTGAAATAGTAATCAATCAGGAAGGCAATAAGTCCACGATTTCGGCAATTGTTCTACCAAACCTACCGGCAGATATTCTTTTGGGAATTGACTGGTGTCGCCATTAGTCCTTAATTTTGGATCCGAACCTACCATACGTTTTCCAAGCACATCGGCAGATCGCGACACTACCACACCTGAAAATCTACCCATCGTCGCCTTCATCACAATCGCCGAACCCGTCATTCTGAAGCCCTGGACCGAAACGCTAGTTCCCATTGTACTATCTCGTAAAGCACCATTTCGGGATGGCTTACTCACTCCAAGTTCTGAACTACGTTCTAAAACTGAGCTTACGGTGCCATATTCGGTTTTATCATCATCGTCCGATTCCGCTTCGATCCAGTGGCGGATTTTCCAATAGGCTGAGTAGGCTTAAGCCTACGGGCCCGGAGGATAAATGGGCCCTGTAAGATTTTTCTAGGAGGGCCCTAGAGAATAAATAATCCACAGTTAACGCAAAATATAAAAATATTTAAGCTTTTAGTTGGAAAAAATTGTTGGAAAATTGTCCAACCACAAATTTTTATAACCGCGTTTCCTACTGATTGTCGAATTTCATTTCAACAACCGCCGCTAAGATCGTCTGTATTATCCATTGAGTTGGGAATATTAATCTAGAGATCCAATCAAATCTGCTCCCCGCGAAACAAGTTTTTTGAAAATTACGAATGTGCTGTCTCCTCTAAAATGACGAGAAAACGTTATCATATGACCCGTGGCGCCATCCATTATTTTTGAAAAAAAAATATTTTTGCCATAAAATGCGTCTTATTTGAACGAACCATTGAGAGATAGAAGGCGCCACGGGTAGAATGATCATAGATATAAGAAATGTATATAAAGGTCTAGATAAATTTCGGGGCGTCAGGAAGAAGATCGTACAATGCGAGACGACGTAATTCGTCCATCTTCGAGTCCTTGGTCTTCTCGTGTCGTAATCGCCGCGAAAAAAGATGGATCACCACGATTTTGCATAGACTTTCGTCGCTTAAACGCCATAACTAAGCGCGACGTCTATCCCCTCCCCGCGTTGACGACGCCCTCGATCGCCTCCATGGCGCAAAATTTTTCAAAACTACCCAGGTAGCAAAAACACGTGTATTTATAGTGGAATTTTCGTATTTTTCGTGGATAATACGTGTTTGAAAATTACACACGTGTAGAACACGTGGAATTTAGGGTTAATAGCTCACGATACACAGTTCGTGTAATTTCACACGTGATCACCGCGTGTTTTAAAGGTTTTTAACTCACGATGGTTTTTTTATGTTAATTTACACGTGCCCTGAAGGTGTTATTTAAATTTTCAATTGCACGAAAATCGGTTCGTGTAATTTCACACGGGATCTCCGCGTGCCTTAAAGGTTTTTAACTCACTAGGGTTTTTTGGTGTGAATTTACACGTGGAACAGGTTGTTTTCCGACACGGCGCCCCTAAAGAGCTACTTACCAACCGAGGGACCCAATTCATGGCCGCTATGACCCAAAACATCTTGACACAAATAGGAACTTAACACATTCGAACAACCTCATACCACCCGTAAACTAACGGTTTGACGGAACGGCTCAACAAGACGCTGTCGGACATGCTTTCCCTGTATGTATCTGAGGATCATTCCGATTGGGATGACCCTTTACCGGGAGTGACTTTTGCCTATAACACGGCCGTCCAGGAATCAACAAGAGCCTCGCCATTTTCCCTCGTTTATGGACGAGACCCATTCTTGCCTATGGATCGAACATTACCCGTCGCTGAAGATTCCCTGAAAACACTTTACCCAATCGACGAAGCCCGAGCTAACATCGCAACAGCCCAAAATCGTCGAACCATACTTTATGACGCTCATCGCCGGGAAGTTAACTTCACCCCAGGCCAGTGGGTCTATGTCAGGAAACCGACTCGAAAACGAGGACGGTCAAAGAAACTACTTCATCAATTCCACCATATGTAACATAAAATCTCTGTATGCCTCTGTATAACATATCCATTAAAAAAAAATTCAATGAGACCTTGTTTCACGCGAAACATACATTGAGCGGACCCAAAAATGCTTATAATCCTTGCGCTATTGAAAAGGTTACCATGGAAATGAAATCATGTGATCGCGAGGCACGAGCTAAACTTGACATGGGCAAAGCCAGAAACGCGCGAGGAATTCTCACTAACTTCCGTTTCCCATCAGTAAAGTTGATGACGCGTATTTCGTCACGGAGTTGTAAGTGACGTAATTTACGTCATATCCCGTGAACAAGGTTTCATTAACGAAAATGCTTTTATGGCACACTTATGAGTGATTAGGTTACATATGATTCCACGGACCTTTTGAGATACTTCGTCAAACGGGCCCAGTCAATTTCACAGTACGAGTCAAAAACAGGGGACATCGGCAAACTGAAACTGTCCACATCTCCAAAATGAAACTAGCTTTTCGAAGAGAAGACGATAGACTCGAGACGGGTTCTTCCGGAGAAGGGGGGTTATGTGACGCATTTAGGGAACAACATTTCCCAAGATTCGGGATCAGTGAGAAGCCCGCGCGCTTCGGAGAGCGTGGAGAGGAGATTAGAAAAGGAGCGCGCGAGCGAGGTGGAACAAGTCGGCCCAGGCCGTAATATTAGTTCCACATCAGTGTATTCGAGTGGGCAAAGCCATACACCCTTAGTAGACACAGGTAGGGAAACTAATACAAAGCTTTTGAGGATTTGTGATTTCTTATCGTTGGATATATAAATTGCCACCCTAAGTGAAAGGGTGGATGCCGCCCACCATCAGGAGACCCGGGTGGGCAAACTAATATAAAACTGTTGAGCCCATGTGATTTCCTATAGTTAGATATACTATTTACCATCCTATGTTAAAGAGTGGCCACCGCCCACCCTCAGGATACACGGGTGGGCAAACCAATTCATAAGCTGTTGAGGTCATTTGATTTCCTATCGTTAGATAGACGTAAAGTATCAAAGGTGAAATAGGTAAGCAAAACACGACAAACATAATTTTTTTTAAATTATTGAAATTAGTGGAAAAATGATTTAAAGAAATTATTAAACTGGGATTCAAATATGTTTATTTTAGGAAATTTATATCAAACATTTGGGTATGGTTCAAACACCAAAATTCCTATTATTGCACAAATTCAATAAAAGATACCCTTGAATGTAATTAAGCTTAAGTCCGACTGCTTTGGATTTTTTGGTCTCCCATATTCTAAGTACATAAATTCATTCTTGATTAATGCATAGGGGTTTTGACTTAACTTGCAAGGTAATTTGACAAAAAGCTATATTTTAAATTTCGATCTATTTGTGGTAGAGCTATAAACGGGTAGTCTTTACGTGAACTTGTAAGTTAATATACCTAAGTTTTGCGAATGGTATACGGTAAATATTATCGTAATAAAAATTTACATTTATAGATATAAAAATACATATGCCCGAATGCCCCTAGTTTTTGGATGAGTATGGGAGTCCAATAATTAATAATGGCGGTACGTAAGTGTGTGAAGGGAAATAGAGGCTTCAATGCTTTAACTGTTTAAGCGTACGCGTGTTCTTAATAATATAATACCTTCTCCCGATAGTGACTTCAATTTATTATTGTTTCTTTATGGTTCCATTATTGCTTTTATTACCCAAAAGGAAGTTCGTCAGTGTGGATTGAACTCGTAGTTTGTCTTTGAACCTTTTGTGTGGTGTAACGAGTGATGAAGTTTTTTAATGTCTCTTGTTGATTTATTTAATTAAGAAAATAAGTATCTCATTGTGGGGCTATTAGAGCATTTATAAGTACATATGGGGAAGAGGGCATTTAAAATGTTCGAGCTCGTTTATTCGAGTACTCACTTTCGAACGAGGTATCTTAAGCGAGTGTGCCCACCTACCACTGCTCACCACCCGAACATTTAAAATTTTCGAGCTCGTTTATTCGAGTACTCACTTTCGAGTGAGACATCTTAAGCGAGTGTGCCAACCTACTACTGCTCACCACCCGAACATTTAAAATTTTCGAGCTCGTTTATTCGAGTACTCACTTTCGAGCGAGGCATCTTAAGCGAGTGTGCCCACCACCCACCAACTGACGCGAAGTTTGAGGTTCACTTGACCTTTAACTCCGAAAATATACGTAAAATAAGGCGGAAAAAGGGACGAGAATTTCGACAACTTAACTAGACAACTCCCCCCGCGTCGCTAAAACTGACAAGAATACAGTAGAAGTTCCGAAGAAATTTTGGTAAGCTTACAGTGGCCGAGAGCGTAAAGGCGTCATTATTTGGAGTTTTTGACTGGCCGTTTGTGAGTTCGAATCCCGGTTTCGCCAAAACTGCAAATTATTTTCGCAGCGCCATCTGCCGTGTCGTTGCTTTCCACACCAAACAAACAAACAAACACACAACACTTAACGACAATCCATCCATAGCAATAGTCCCACTTCGATATATATATATATCTCGATGTGGAACTAAAAACGACGGTTGGAAGAGGTTTTGAAGGAGTTTTAGGTTTAAGTCCATAGAAGGAAGGAAAGGGTTCAACCGCCGAAACCACCGCTAAGCCGAAGTATTAATTTCATCCAAGAATCTTCCATCCCCGCTACAAGACCTGAACGTCGCGTTTATCTTTTATTATTATTCCTAATTGTTACTCACAAGGAGAGTACCCGAGGTGTTTATTGCCAATTTTGTTCAAAGTCGGGCATAATACACCTATATGAGATATGAAATTTTCCCAAAGGAGACGTTGCACTATCCATTCGATTTGCCATGCCAACCGAAAATGTTTTTTACCACTTAAAACAAAAAAATCTCCATTTGAAAAAGCATGGGATTTTCTCGATTTCCTTGCTATAAAAATTTAAAAAAAAAATTGAAAATCACGAAATGGGTAATTTGGACCATATTTAGGTAAATGTCATAAAGTTTGGGTAAATTGTAACATTTTTGGGGTAAAATTGTAACAATGTTTGGGTTAAAAAAGGAGAAAATCTTATTTTTGTTTTAAGTGGTCAAAAACATTTTCGGTTGCCATGGCAATTCGAATGGTTAATGCAACGTCTCCTTTTGAAAAATTTCATATCTCATATAGGTCTACATTATGCCCGACTTGGAACAAAATCCGCAATAAACACCTCGGGTACTCTCCTTGTCAGTGACTCTCAGTCGTGTTCCTTTTCATTATAAATAAACTTATTATCTTCCTCTAAATCTGCATTTTATATAAAGACGTATAATGATGGTCATGAAAATTGGAAAGAGTAATTGTTGCAACACAATAAGGAAGTGGAGCTTAAACTATCTACCCATATTCTTAGATACCCAAATGCATTCTTGAAGTCAAACAAATGTAGAATGCATCAAATTAGTTGAAATTTGTAAGAAGTAAACTATCTAGGGTGGAATACGGCAATTTCGAACGTATTTTACATAACCTTGAATAAAAATAGTTCTTTTTAGGCCCATGGAAAAATTCTTTAGACACATTATCCCAACGTTTCAGCTTTCTAATAATATCAAATTTTAAATGAACTCAATTTCGCCAAATGCTGTTGTGCACTGTAACTCCGTACAAATTAAGGTAACTCAAAAACCCCTCTCTCTAGCTCCGAAAAGACAAGAAAGAGTATGTATCTTAGGTAAATATTTAGCCATCGTAAATTCGCCCTCTCCAGCTGCATTGATCACAAAAACGTCCCGTTAGCCATGCTAATACAGTTTTAGTTAAGTTGTTTTATTTAGAGCTAACACTAATCTGTGAAAAGAAATATTTTTGTGGGAGTAATTACTCTTTCAGATTTAATTACTCAGTTTTTAATTATTGTTCAACTTTTAATAAAAAGCGCGCTTCAAAATATCCGAAAATCCGCGTTCTCGGGCATGGCCAACTTCGATCGCGTGTACCGCGCTTTAGGGGCCCCGCCAATCGCCTGAATTTAACGTGTATATATTTTCCCGCCAGGGCTCCGCTACGACCAAAATTTAACGTTAGTCAGATAGGAAAAGTCAAGGGAAAAATCAACTAAAAACAACTTTTTTAAATGAATTTTAAAAAACCTTTAATTGAACCAAGAATGTATTTATTTAAACTCAGGGAGAATGAATATGTCGAGACTATCGACGGACACGTTGAGCCCCTAACCCCGTCACGCTAAGGGGGGGGGGGGAAGTGAAAAAGGAGGCGGTCTTATTTTTTGCGTCCTCGCAGCAGCGTTCATCGCGTCGAAAAACGTAATTTTTAAGAACCAATGAGATTGCAGTATTATTTGATTTTATTAAAGCGGAGGAGCATACCGGGGAGCAAAAGATGTGTATGACGTGAGCGCCCCTAGCGGATTATTATTTTTAGAATAGTTTTTACATTGAAGTCAATATAACAACCGAGCGTGGCGCTGAACTCCTACACGTTATAGTACAGTTTATAGGGGGAAAATCCTTGCTCGCGGAATTTCGACGAATGTGTTGGCCGCTGTAGCGCGAACAGCACGTGATCAAAGTTGGCCGTGGTTGGACCTGAAACAAATTTGGAACGTGAGTGTTGTTCACTTTTTGATGTTTCAATTTTAGTAACCAACGTTTTTTTGTATACTGCAGTGAAGTTTCGACCCTCCTCGCACATTAATTGTGTTAAAATTACTGTTTTCCACGAACAAAATGATACTTTCCGGGTATTAAGTCTAATCGATTTATTGCTTTAAGCCATTTTGAGCACCAGTTTAAGATAGAAGGTTTTAAACAAAGATCTGAAATTGCTATAATAAAACCATATATAACATAATTACTCATAAGTATGCCTCTGTATAACATTTCCATTGAAAAAATTCAATGAGACTTTGTTTCACACGGAACATACATTAAGCGGACCCAAAAATGCAAAAACTCTTATAATCCTTGCGCTATTGAAAAGGTTACCATGGAAATGAAATCATGTGATCGCGAGGCACGAGCTAAACTTGACAAGGGCAAAGCCAGAAACGCGCGAGGAATTCTCACTAATTTCCGCTTCCCATCAGTAAAGTTGATGACGCGTATTTCGTCACGGAGTTGTAAGTGACGTAATTTACGTCATATCCCATGAACAAGGTTTCATTAAAGAAAATGCTTTTATGGCATACTTATGAGTTATTATGTTACATATGATAAAACGAATAAATACTTATGAAATGGTATTTTTTCCTATGGTGACCGACTTTTGCAATTGGGAACCACACAAGTTTGTACCATTTTCAGGTTTTTGAAGTTTAAATTTAAGTAATATATTGAATTTCGCGTTGTATTGTCCCAAAAACGCAATATTTTCCTACCTTTAGACATACAAACCAAACTAACTTTATTTTTGTAAATGAAACCATTTTTAAATGTCACGGTAAGCCTAGTACGTTTTTGAGGCGAGCGTTAGAATTTTCCGCTTTTTATAGTTACTCCATTCTCCGCCAAACGATTTAGTGGTGCAATGGAATTTCGTCCATATCACCATATATAACATAATTATGTTACATATGATATCACATTATGAGACGCGCGCGGGACTGAAAACCGGGCACAGAAAGGGAGTGCCTTCTAGCCTGCGATACTCCGTCTAGGTATAAGTATAGTGTGGAAGAAGAAACTACTTCTGGAGAGGTAAATTACGATACCTCTAGCACCCGCCGATTGTTCGAAGTGTGGCACGAAAATCCCCTAGAGGCGCCAGCCTGGTTCGTAGGCTTTTAGCGACTCCTATTTTAGGATAGCCATTACGGATTTTTTATAAACATATAGTTAATTCCGTTCATCCATAGGTGGAGACACTCTACTAGGCACAAAGGTCAATTGAGCCACTGTTCGTTAGCCTTCTTTTCCTCTCCAGGAAAGTAGTTTCTTCCTCCGTGAGTATAGTTCCTATGTCTATGGTCAGTTGGTCACGTGAGTCTCATTTTTTCATTCCCCGTCGACTTTATTCGCGACCATAGAAATAAAAATGAGACTAGAATCACTGCGCTTTCCGCCTATCCCAAAGGAAACTGGCAAGCTAGAAGGCTGCCTTAGGGTGGAATCGGGCTATCCGCGCCATCTGACAAGCGCATTAAACATTGTAGCCATGTTTACGGCAGAAATTTTGAAGGTTGCGAGCCACCAGAGAGACTTAATTATCTCTGGAGCCACTGCGCATCGCGTCGTTCGCAGTGATGGTACTTTTTTGTTTGCGTTTTTCGCGTCTATAAGCATAACCGCGGAAAATTGAAAATGGTAAAAATTGCGTATTTGTTTGGTCTGTACTAACCGATTTGGGAAAGAAATACAATGCTAATTTCATAAGTATGTAATATTATAGGAATTATTTTATACTAAACTCGGAATATAAGTGTTTTTAATTTTCAGCGAATTTAAGACCATATGTTTGACGTTGAGTTTTGGAGTTGCCATCATCGCGATAGAGTGCTAGCAGTTGATGCGTTTTTAAAAGTTAGTGACGTCACAGCCGTAGCTTCCGTAATGGCTGTCATGAAAACTCGCGTTTTTTCTCAATAGACGTTTAACATTGGTGACGTCGTAGGGTTTCAAGCTGCTGGCACTCTATAGTTTAATCAGAAAACTAATTATGTTATATGCCAAAGTTCACCTGATTAAAATTTCCAGCGACAAAAACTTGGAAATGAAAGGGAAAGCAATTAGAGATAAACTTTCAAAGCTTATTTTATTTCAAGGTCAGTAAATTTAAAACGTTTATAAAACTGTAATTTACGGTAATGTAGATTCTTGTGAACGTAATGATGTTCATAGTTGTTTAAATAACTTATATAATGTCGTTGAAATAATAAATCTGTATTTTTTACAACTCTACAATGCCGAAAACCGATCGAAGAAATGATAAACAAACCAGACAACGTTGCAAACGACGTTATGCCACGTGATCATATTTAGTTTCAATTTTTTTATTAGATGGCGCGGATATGCGCAATTCCACTCTAATGGCGGCCTTCTAGCTGGTACATCTCCCCCAATCCAATCGTGGTTCTAGCATGGACTAATTAATGTATACATTAATTAGTCCATGGTTCTAGTCTCATTTCTATTTCTATGTTCGCGACCGAAACGATTCTAGATGGCGTAAGATCTAGCGTGTGCTACAGACCACTTATAAAGTCATAAGAACTTTTTTTCATAAAATATGCTTATCAAAATATAAGCAAACGATGCAAAAATTATATTAAAATTCAAGTGTCATTAATTATAAAGTCAAATTTACGAATAAGGATGAGAAAAAACTAATAGTATCTGCTTTAGCCGCTACCTATATAGGTTTCAATGGCGAACCATAGGCGGCGTAGCGATAGTTTTCGGTCGTGAATAGTTTCGCCTATTTCGTTGGCTGTGGATTACGTCAACTTGTTTCTTTTTCTACGTCAATGAAAATCGTGAATTAGTCTTAAACGAAAATAGTGAATTTTTCGTTTTCAGTCTCCATAAAGCCACATATAGCGGCCAACATGGAAAGTTAATAAATAGCTGTGGCTATTGATACACAAAGTGTGAGGCAATAGCTCAGTAACTATTGACACACACTCGAAGTGTGGCAATAGCGGATTGACTATTGACACACACTTGAGGTGTGACAATAGTCTCTTAGCTATTGATACACTTTTTGTGTCAATAATAGTAACTTGACTAGTACGACATTGTGTGTCATTAGGGAAGAAACTATTGACACACGGTACTTTAAATAATAATTAATTCGTATTTTCGTAGTAAAAAACTAATGGATTTTTATATTAATTATGCGTCTAAGATTTCAATTAGACGCCAGCTCCCGACCTGATGAGAGGCTAGTTGTTGTATTTTAATGAAATATTTTAATACGTACTATTTTAATTATTTATCTTAGTAAAATTTCTTATTGACACACAAACTGGTTCGTAATTTTTACCTCTCCGAGGGGACAAAGTCCCCTAGGAGGGGTTATACAACCACCGTGTGGGTCTGTGGGTCTGTCTGTCAGGCCTGCGAACGCGTTCGCATTTTCGGTGCAAAGTGTAATCACTGCGTTCGCAGTTTCTCGAAGGGTTGGCAACGTCCAATGGCAGGGTTTCCACCAGTTGTACACGGTATTCCTCTTAGTATCAATTTGCGATCGCATCGGGCGGGATTTGAACCCGAGACCGCCTGTTCGGCAGGCGGACTTTCTACCACAGAACCACCGACACTCATTACGCTTCATCGAAAATTAGAACAAGATTTCGTTTAAGATTTAAATTATTGCATCGAAGAAATTCTAATTTAGCGATTTCACTATTGATTAAAAACAAATGCGCCAACCAGGTTTTGAACCCGGGCCGTTCAGTTAGGCAGTTGAGCGCTCTACCACAGAACCAACGATAACTCCTTAGCTATACTGCAAATAAGACACTCATCGTAAGCATAATAGTTAATAAATACAGTTATAGTGGTGTGTGACGACCCCTGGATATATCCTCCGAGGAGAGGTAATATTACGGGCTTGACCGACTTGTTTCTTGACACACAAATTGGTTTGTGTAATTCTTATTGTCACACAAATTGGTTCGTATATTTTTTACTGGCACGAAAATTGGTTCGTGAATTTTTTACTGACACCCAAATTGGTTTGTGTAATTCTTATTGACACACAAATTGGTTTATGTAATTCTTATTGACACACAAATTGGTTCGTTTATTTTTTCTTTACACCCAAATTGGTTTGTGTAATTCTTATTGACACACAAATTGGTTCGTATATTTTTTACTGGCACACAAATTGGTTTGTTTGTGTAATTCTTATTGACACACAAATTGGTTCGTATATTTTTTACTGGCACACAAATTGGTTTTTGTATTTTTTACTGACACACAAATTGGTTTGTGTAATTCTTATTGACACACAAATTGGTTCGTTTATTTTTTCTTTACACCGAAATTGGTTTGTGTAACTCTAATTGACACACAAACTGGATCGTATATTTTTTCTTGACACACAAACTGGATCGTATATTTTTTCTTGACACACAAACTGGATCGTATATTTTTACCTCTCCGAGGGGACAAAGTCCCCTAGGAGGGGTTATACAACGACCGTGTCTGTCTGTGGGTCTGTGGGTGGGTCTGTGGGTGGGTCTGTGGGTGTGTCTGTCTGTCAGGACTGCGAACGCGTTCGCATTTTCGGTGCAAAGTATAATCACTGCGTACGCAGTTTCTCAAAGGGTTGGCAAAACCACCGTGCGACGGTGAGCGTTAACGGATGCATTTGCGGTTTGGTTTGGATGGTGTTTTTTCGCTCACCGTCGTGACGGTTTGGTGTATTACGTTTTTGTAATGTTTATGCGTAGGTTGTGAGTGTTGAATTTGTTGTGTTTGTGTTCTGATGGATGTGCATGTTGAGTCTGTTGTGTTTATATGGGCGTTTTCTCTCCAACTTCTTCTTAATGACTTTGGGACGGACCGAGTGCTGAGTGTAATGCTACCTCTCAACGTTCAATGGCAGGGTTTCCACCAGTTGTACACGGTATTCGTCTTAGTATCAATTTGCGATCGCATCGGGCGGGATTTGAACCCGAGACCTCCTGATTGACAGGCGGACGTTCTACCACAGAACCACCGACACTTGTTACGCCTTATTGAAAATTAGACCTTCAGCTTTATCGGAAGCGTATTTAATAGAGTACGAAATTTTGGTTTAATTGAAATAGAATTGAAATTGAAATTATTGCATCGAAGAAATTCTAATTTAGCATTTCTCTATTGATTAAAAACAAATGCGCCACCCAGGTTTCGAACCCAGACCATTCGGCTTGGCAGTCGAGCGCTCTACCACAGAACCACCGATAGCTGCTTAGATTCACTGAAATTAAGACAGGCATCGTAAGCATAATAGGTAATAAAGTCTTTTTTTATTAATGAATTTATGAAGGCCTAATCTGGTATTTTTTAAAGGTTAAATCTTGTTTTAGCGCAGTCAGCCGAGATTAGAGGGTTAAAGGGTAGACCCTGTGGGTAGTCCACTTTCTTAACGACCTATATATAGTTCTGTTAATTCAAAGGAGATAATTTAACGTTAATTGCTTTAAAAGCTGGCGGTTAGTCAAGTGGCTCTCTGTGCTTTGTTGATGGTAAGGTTTTTGCTTCTTGTAAATACATTTGGTGTGGATATTTGGATATCTACGATTTCTTGGGTGTGCGAGTCATTATATGATATTGGAAATTGGACGGCATTGGTCTTTTTCATGTGGTATGCGTCACAACGTCAACAGGAAGTGAACGAGTCGTCCACTACCAGATATCTACGGTATCTTCATCAAGGGCGAGTGTTGAAATAAAATGAGCGTTAAAGATGCGGCAAGTATTTCGTAAGCGAGTAATTCCAAAAAGCCTCTGTAGATATTTCTTTCATTAAAATTTGCGTCGTATTATATTTAACTGATAAACTTGTTCTGTAAAAGGGTTTAATTCAATTGTGCATTGTTATAGTACGTCTAACGTACTGTTGTAACTACTTAACTTATGATATTCTGAATAAATTAAAATTGGTCGTTTCGTCTCAATTATTTTAATTATAATTAAAATTTTATACCGGGCGGGATAGAAATGGGTTAATATTTTTAACAAATAACTCTAAATTGCGGAGATATATCTTTAAGGGTTATCTCGAGAAATTAATACCACTAGGGACAATTCTACCGAGGAGAGGTATATTTTGGCTTGCCAACTTGTTTCTTGACACACAAATTGGTTTGTGTATTTTTTACTGACACCCCAATTGGTTTGTGTATTTTTTACTGACACCCAAATTGGTTTTTGTAATTCTTATTGACACACAAATTCGTTTGTGTAACTCTTATTGACACACAAATTCGTTTGTGTAACTCTTATTGACACACAAATTCGTTTGTGTAACTCTTATTGACACACAAATTCGTTTGTGTAACTCTTATTGACACACAAATTGGTTCGTATATTTTTACCTCTCCGAGGGCACAAAGTCCCCTAGGAGGGGTTATTTCTTGACACAAAAATTGGTTTGTGTATTTTTTACTGACATCCAAATTGGTTTGGGTATTTTTTCTTGACACACAAATTGGTTTGTGTATTTTTTACTGACACCCAAATTGGTTTGTGTATTTTTTACTGACATCCAAATTGGTTTTTGTAATTCTTATTAACACACAAATTGGTTTGTGTAATTCTTATTGACACACAAATTGGTTCGTATATTTTTTCTTGACACAAAAATTGGTTTGTGTATCTTTTACTGACATCCAAATTGGTTTGTGTATTTTTTACTGACATCCAAATTGGTTTGTGTATTTTTTCTTGACACCCAAATTAATTGGTTTGTGTAATTCTTATTGACACACAAATTGGTTTGTGTAATTATTATTGACACCCAAATTAATTGGTTTGTGTAATTCTTATTGACACACAAATTGGTTCGTATATTTTTTACTGACACCCAAATTGGTTTGTGTCATTCTTATTGACACACAAATTGGTTTGTGTATTTTTTCTTGACACACAAATTGGTTCATGTATTTCTTGTGCACGTTCCTTTAAATCCATTCCATAAAAATTTCCAGTTTCTCATCGCGACCGTTGAACAAAGTTGAGTTTTAATATTTGCAGTGCCGGATTAGCCATATAGGAGAAGTAGCAAATGCTACGGGCCCCGCGCCTAGAGCCAATACCGTAACTAGGCAGGTGCCACAGGACCCGGAAACGAGGTAAGAAAATGTAATGTTATCAGTAGTGACGTAGCTTCAGATTTTGACTCCATGGACCTTTTTTTTGGAATTTACCGTTTAGAAAAGTATGGTCATAATTTTGAATGGGCCCCCCTAGGCCCGCCTGCATTGCGGTCTCTGCTCCCCCGTAGCTACGCCACTGGTTCACAGTGGCATTCATTAAACCTTTCACATACGAAAGTAATGGGATTGTAGTTTTGGTAATTTTGTCACTTTTGGTTTAAGCTTTTTGAACCCCAAACGGCGCCCGGCCTTACCTGATTTATCTGGCTCCCTGCAGTGGCGTAGACAAGGGTGGGTTTCCGGGTCCAGAGCCTCCCTTGGGCTTACCTTTGAGTGTACTAAATTCCCACCCCCTTCTTGACCCCTCTCTTAACATTCACATACTTCGACCCCCCTTGACGAATTTCTGGCTACGCCACTGGCTCCCTGTACGCTTTTTTATCTGACCTACGGATATCTGGTTTCGGTAACCACAGATATAGAAAGCCGCTTTATTCTCAGATAAGTGCTAACATATCTGTCTTTACGTTGCCTACCTTCAGCCATCTAGCTAAATGTTTTTTATACTTTTAAATTTTTGTATGGCAACAAAAAATTGGCTTAGTTCCTCCAAGCCAATATAAATATACACTAAAATAGTATATCCGCAGTTATCGCGGATTAAAGATACAACCCGTTAATATCAGACAAGCTAAGTGTATCCGCATACTGCCGTTATAGTAAAATATCTGTTAAAGGTATATCTGATTAAAAATAATCCAGTTAATCTGTGAAAGCAACCGATACCAGATCACCTTTAGAACCCCTACTTTGATAATCTTCCTAAGACCGCCACTTTACTTTGACGTAAGTAAGGGTGTCGAGTTATAATGGTGGAAGTGATACGTTTATAATGGTGATACCATATGTAACATAATCACTCATAAGTATGCCATAAAAGCATTTTCGTTAATGAAACCTTGTTCACGGGATATGACGTAAATTACGT